>NC_090929.1:327828972-328132003 GCF_040938575.1 Ambystoma mexicanum
TGCATTGTGAAGGCTACCAGCCCACACCATACCGCCAACCCAGGTCCTCCACAGGGCCGAAAACATGAATAGGCAGTACAGTAATATATTATAAAGCTACATTTCTCTCAATTTTCCCTCCTATAGACAGTGCATATCCTAGGAAAGTTGCTTTTCATTAATTAGACACTATTTCTTGATTAACAGATGTCCAGGATGTGAAAATCTCCCAAGTTCTCGGGCCGACCCCAGAGACCATAGATGATCTTGCTCCTCCCCTGGATCTCAGGGAGGGGTATGGAGTCTCCTGGTTTCCTCATGCATGTTAATAATGCCAAATAGCACCCTTTACAAACATAGTGAAGCTAACTCTGGTCATGTCATCATCTAATATCTTTATAGATGTTAATGGAAGGGAGGATACGTTGTAGAATAAAAAGGGATGGTAGGGGGACAGAGCTGTAGAAACAGTATGTGAGGCGGTAGTTTCTGTATACCGACTCCAATGTTCATGTTTCATCAGACTCGGCAGACTTGTTCCGGCCCCCTCAATAAACTGTGCAAGGGGTGATTTCTGATTGTGCGAATGAATTAGACGACTCTTTGGGATTGCACTGGATGGGGCGCATACGCGGATGAAGCAACCGGGCGGGGGGCGGAACTGCAGGCGGTGGCTGGAGCAGCTGGGCTTGAGTGCAGGCTCATCAGGCTGCCCTGTCCAAGGGATCCAGCGCAGTATGGGGACACATGAGAGCTATTCGGAAGGGCCCGTCATTACCCTACATTAATAGTGCAAAGGGGACCGCCAACCATAATCTCACAGCTGGTGATCCTCCTTACGGTCCCAATTTTCGAGATCCTCGCTGAAACATACCTTCACTCACGCCCGGAGCACCATCCCTGCAATCGGCAATGATCGCTACGTTTCAGAGATGAAACTGGTGCAATGTGTATCCGGAAACCAGTATTCACCCCCGCAGCGAACCCCTCCCAACAGGTCAGCTGACACACGCGCGTCACAGGCACGCATTAGGGTTCTCTTCTCTAATCCCCATCTCAACACAGCTATCGAAATTAATACACCGACCGCAGTGAGCATTCTTTAAATTCCGAAAACGTTTAACTGTTTCTAAAAGTCGGTGCCATTTTCTGAGTAAATTCTGATGCAAATCCATCCAAATACAAATAGAATAAATAAAGTATAAGCAGTGTAGTATTAATTATACGTCCAGTGGGGAGAATACAGATCCAAACCTGATTATGGCCTCATTTTGGAGCTATTTTTTAGAGTATCCAGCCATCCTAGAGCTTCTTTAGGGTCAGACGTGGTCCTCTCACCATCAGGAAGGAATTAAAGTCAGCAAGTTAGCTCTTTTCAGAAACACCTTAACACCCATAAACTTTGCCAAGTCTTTAGCTTCCTTGAAGGATCTCCTGATCAACAGTGTTTCTTTCGGGTAATCTGGATATATGAAAATTGGATTCCCTTTAAAACAGGCATTTTCTTGTCCCTCACAACTCTCAAAATATTCTCCTTTGGTCTGGTGTTCATAAGAGAGATCAAAATCTGTCTAGCTCTCGGGCCAGCTTTTCTCCCCACCCTATGCACGTGATCAAAGTCCTCCAGAGTGATACGATCATAATTGAAGCAGTCCTTTAATATGTCAATCACAAAATGGATCAAATTCTCGTTGTTTTTCTCTGCCATTTCTTCAATCCCCACCAATCTCAAGTTCTTACTTCTCATTTTTAAATCTATCTCCAGGTTCTTCTCCTTACCTTTCTGCAACTTCTCCTTCAATTTGTTGTATGCTCTGAAGCTGCGGGCAATTTCTGTACCTATAGATGTAGAGCCATTCTCCAGAACAGAAACCCGGCTGTCCAACTGAGAGACCTTCAGAGTAAGATCTGCCATGGAAGATTTTACTCCCCCAACATCTTGAGCCACGTTCATCAGCAGGGAATAGATATCCTGAGGGCTAGGAGTTTCACTCATCTCTGAGGCTTGCTTTGGTTTCTTAGGAATCATGTTTTCAGCACTATCAATCTTTTTCTTTGAGTTCATCATCAATGATGATATCAATTGAAGGAGAGGGCCAGGAGCTGCAGGATTAAGCTGCTGCCTGCATTCTGGAATCCACTAACATTATTCCATTCAACACCACATGCTACAAAATCATAGGGCTCTTACCCACACCACTGGGTTGACAGCAGAAATACCTACCTCCATGCAACCTGTCAATACACCTGCTTTCAGAACGTTTCTGATTGTTGAATCTGCGCTCATTTACCTCACAATTTGGCCTCTGCATTCCCTGTAGCCCCTGTTCCTTTTAACTGGGGATATGTATGCAGTGATATTAGACTAGGTTCCCACTCATGTGGTGCTGAACCCTGTACTGGCCATAATTCCCAGCTGGGGTTTACTGGCCCTCCTGATGTTCCACCCTTCACAGTTTCCAAAGAAATCTGCTTCGATTTACTGATCCGCTCCAGCTACAGGTCTCCTATGTTATACCAACAAGGGCTCTATATGCAAGCAAGTTCATGTATGTCAAAATTGTCTTTCCACAAGCACTGGTATGACCATTAACAATGTCACTTTCTCCTTTGACAAAGGCTTACTTCTGTGGAATCTGAGTAGGCTACATACAGGGGGACTTACATCATATGTGAAGTCAAAGCTTATTCTTGGTTGCTAATGGATTGGAGTGGGAGTTGCTTGATGGGTTACATCATGCCTGCTGTCCGTTATGCTTCCACATTTCCCTAAGCCTCCAGATGGAAAATTGGGGTGGGAAACATTCATTGATGGTATGGAATATATAATGCCTGGATTGGGTGTCAAGCTGATGCGAGATAGCCTTTAAACTGTCCCTATAGCTGGAGAATGTAGTCAATGATACCAGTATATTTCTTTTCCATATCATGCATGAAACAGGTAGCCATCCATATTATGGTACTGCAAAATTGAATGGCGTTGAATAACATCTTGGCATCGCCTGTTGGAACAGAATGTTGCACATTTATTCCTGATTATAATAACCCCACTGACATCATTTGCCACATGCATAAAACTGCAGTCACTCTCCAAGAGGACACAGGATCGATTTGCGCACTTGGTCCATCTAGGGTTGGACTGCCCAGCTGGCCTCGGTCATTGGTTCAAGCAATTAGCTTTCACCCACCTTGGGATCGTGTCCACTTGAGGATAGCCCTGTTGCGTGGCTGGCTCTGCCCTCCAAGCAGAGTGGAGGCCCGGCAGCCTCAGTAGTTCTTCACTGAGCACGTTTTCTTCTAGCAGTCCGGGACGACGACCGTACTGTGGGGTGCCGTCCCATGCTCCACCACGCCAGTGGTGGAAGCATTTGCGGCAGGCAACGCCTTTTCACTCAAGTTGTACCTAGGCCTTACCTCCCCCTCACACTACTCTGTGGTGGTGCTGGCTGAGCTGCCGACACCCGCATGACCGACATGTCCACCCAACCTGCATGTGTTGGGGCAATGCTCCGATGCTCGGGTCATGCAGATGGCCCTGAGGGTGATAAGGTCAGCCAGAGATGAGTGCACGGCTCCCCCGTCCCATTGCCACCCTCCAGCAGGTGCGGCTATCTGGTTGATCCTGTCCACAACATATGCTTGTTTCAAAGATTAAGCCATGCACTTGTAAGTACACATGGCCAGTACAGTGAAATTGCAAATGGCTCACTAAATCAGTTATGGTTCCTTTGATCGCTCCATCTGTTACTTGGATAACTGTGGTAATTCTAGAGCAAATACATGCCAATGAGCGTTGACCTCCCAGGATGCATGCATTCATCAGACCAAGACCAATCCTGGTTCGCCTACGGCTGCTTTGGTGACTCTGGATAACCTCAGACAGATGGCTTGTGACGGTGACGATACATTTGGATTTTTGCCCTGTCATCTTTTGATGGTACTTTCTATGCCTACCATGGTCACCACAGGTAACTGCGAACAAGGGTTTGATTCCAGAACGGGAGACTGAGAAACTGCTACCACATTCAAAGAAGATAGCAGGCGTGCAAATGACCCACTCCCGATTCAGGGAGGTAGTGATGAAAAATAACAATGCAGGACTCTTTTGAGGCCCTGTTATTGGAATGAGTACACTTTAAATCCTTTAACAAGGATCCATTGGAGGGCAAGTCTGGTGCTAGCAGCCACAGTAATTCCAGTTCCAATGGTGTATATTAAAGTTGCTGCAGTTAAAAAGCTTGTAGTTGGCTCTTGGGATGGTTGCAGGTGGTCTACTGCGAGGCGAGCTACCCCAAGTCCCAGCCGCTGCCTCTCAGTACCCCCTTGATGCTCTTGACTGAGTGTCCTGGGGATCGGAATCGTTTACTTTGAAAACATTAGAGTGTTCAAAGTAGGCCAGTCGCCTGAATACTTCAGCAAAAAATAATGGAATAGAACTCTAGTTCTATTTTGTTGGTTTTCGGAACTGTGAAATAGTAGTACTAACTACTAACTACCCCTGCATCCCGCTCGTCTCCAGCACACCTCCCACATATCACACATGCCCTAATGGGCCAGCCTTACTTCACGCAAAACACCCAACCCACACATCAAAAAAAAGAACAGGCTGCCGCAAAAAAACAACCAAACCTAGACACTGTATGTAACCCCTCCGGACACAATAACCCCAGTGCACACAGAAAGCGGACACGCACAGACGCCAGTTTCTCCTGGTTCTGCAAGCACCAACAGAAAAGCACCACCTCTATCCTATCCATCTCCCCCCCCACTAACCTACCCCACCCAGTTTCTCACAGAGCCACGTGAGTGTCTGGAGACTATGCAAATGGTAGAAGTGTGCAGTATCAATCAACATAACATAACATTACCTCTCACTAGTCCTTATGGTCTTTTTAACACAAGCTCCTTTGGTTCCCTACGAGCTTCAATGTCACCTGTAGTTGTGTTGGTCTTTGCCTTCCTGCTAGGAGTGTATTGTCTATTTCTCCTGGCCAAATTTGTATTCTCCTGTATGCAAAAAAGACCACTGGGATCCTCACGGTTCCTGAGATGTTACTTCTCATGAAGACCTCTGAGTACTTGCTGAACAGAGATTTTGGCATGCATGATTTATACACACAAAAATATTAGCGGGATGAGATTAATGAGATGCTCTCATTAAGAGGGACTGTGGATAAAAATAAAAAGTTAAAAGCATGTTATCCGATGGTGTATTCTAAGGTGGAATCAAGAAATGTAATGCCACGTTAAAGAAAAAAACAATATTAATGTTGCTTCTTTAGTTAGGCCAGACCCATGTAAGTGTGCTCTGCTCTGTTTACTGATGCGACTCCATGTTCGCTGTGAGATGCTCGCACGGCTTGTATGTATTTCTGGTTGGCACATATAAGCGAGAATTCTCTCACCGCATATGCTCTGCATTGTTAGACTATTTTTAAAGAATCTCACCATTATAATTGGTCCAGTTGGAACTGGATCACACTGCTTCACAGTCGTAAATAGATAACGCCCGTCATATATCAGTAACGAGGGCAGCTGCTCTTATCATGTGGTCCTCCCCACATGTGGCAGAAAGAATTGACTGAGCGATGGGTTCTCTTTTGAAACTGTTAGATAAGAAGGAAGTCGAGAGCTGCTTCCTAGAATCTGTCTAATGAGCATCTATTAGTACGCCCTTCTCATTTGATTCCATGTGCCTCGAAGCGAATACCACCTGCTGCATTTTGGGAGGTGCATATTTGGCCCTGGATTTGCTTTTGGTGAGCTGTCCTGTTGATATATGTTTTTGCTTGTCTGCTGCTTCACCATTAAAGACGTTTGCCAATCTACCCCTATTGGGGTGTGTTGAAGGACTTGTTTTTCCCTGTCAAGATGGCTCCTTTCCTATATACGTTTTCCCACCATTATTTCTAAAATGTAGCCAACAGCCTGGTATGGCCTGGGCAGATGGAAAAGAATTGACCAGCAAAGCCAAGTGCAGTGCCGAAGCCGCGCATACTCCTGGTTTTGCTACATAAATAAAGAATACTGTTTTTCATGCTGGCAAATAGATCCAGTCCAGAATCCTTTAGAAGGAATATCCTAAAGGTATGACTGAAAGGGGACAATGGACTAGGAATAGGGTAGTCACAATGAGTAACTTTTTCTATATTTGAACTTTACATGGCATATGGTCATGCCTAGTGTATACTGTTAGGGGTCAGAAAGAAGAGGTTTACACAAGGTTGTCATGTTTGTAACAAAGATATTTATTAAAAGAAAAAGGGTTGCAAAAATGCCTGTCTGACCTTATGCTAATTCCCTGCCTATAAACCAAAACTAAGGATCTGTCAGGATGTCAATTAAACCGCCCTTGTGTCCAAAACGTCCTATTCTGACCCTCACACTATAAACACAATGACAATGTGCAAGGGAAATATCTTCAACTGTCCAAAAAGTGTTCACAACTGAAATAGGTAGATCCCTTGCTACCAGAGGATGGATCCCATCCCCTGGATTCTTAATTAGAAGAAGAATTGTCACTTTTGAAAACAGTTCCTTGGTGTCTTGTTTGGACTCATAAGATTGCTGTTTAGGCAACCAAGTCTTTAATAGTCTTTCTTTAATGCTACTTTCTCCTTGGTCTATAGCAATATCTTTCTTTAACATCCAACTTTCCCTGGTTCAATAAATAAATGCCATTCTTTCCTTTAACATTTCTTGGGGCTTGCAAATTGCCTGGTTTACTCCACTGCCAGGTTCCTTTATGCAATGCCTACTGCCTGGCGTATGCTCCTGCCAGGACTCTTTTAAAAAAAATTTTTTTTTTTTAAATGTACATTTTTATTGCCATTTTTATAAACAAACTTTTATGTAATCCCTCCTCCCTCGCTCCTGTCCCAACCGGAATCCAAATTTCCATCCATTCCACCATGATGTTGAATTGTCAATCCCCTAAAATATTCTTCGTCTTGGTCCTTCCCAATGTTTGTCACCTCCTCTCCATAGAATTCCTTGATTCCTCTTGTCAGTTTTGAGAGGTTCATACCAATCCAAGCAGTCTCATCTTCCTCGGGCACCAGGCCATTCTGGCCTCCTTCTGAAAACATGTCAGTACTAAATCCCAGTCTGCCAAAAATACCTGGTGATCTCCCTGAATAGCATAAGAGACCCACTCCAGCACCGCAAAATGCCACACCTTCCCTACCCATTCATGTTTCATTGCTGGATCTCTTGGTTTCCACTTTTGTGCCACAACCAAGGCGCCTGCCAACATTAGAATCATGTATACCTTGCATTGAGCTTTCGAGGATAATTCATCCAGTATCCCACCTAATCACAAAATTGCAAGGCCTTTGTTACCTATGCCCTTAACTCTCATGGTCTCCTCTATAGCCCCTGTTTCAAATCCTAAAACGTTTGGGCGTGCAGCCATTCCCACCAAATGTGACTCCTTGACCCCTCCATTTCGTATCCCCTCCAACACGGATTGGCAACCGCTGGGGAGAACCTATGGAGTTTCACTGGTGTAATATGCCATTGACACATCAACTTTACCCATATTTCCTGTAATTGTATCGACCTGGTGAGTCGAGGAATACTCCCCCATAGTTGATTCCACCCCTCTTCCTCAATCGGTAGGCCCACTGATGTTTGCCATTTCCTCATATAGCGCCGGACTCCTGGCTCCTCATTTTTCTTAATGTGTCCATAAATTATTGCCACCGTGTGTCTGTCCCCGGAGTCTGTTAATAAAAGCTTTTCAAAGGATGTTAAGACTCTTGTCGCTGCCTTTTTTATTACCAGGTTCACCAGCTAGTGTCTTAATTCAGTGTACCAAAACCTCTCCCCTTCGTCCAATATAAAGTATGTTTTACATTGTTGAAAGGAATTGATCTCACTTCCCATAAACCTATCCCGTATTTTGTGACAACCCCCCTTTTCCCATTTGCCAAAGCTCATCCCACTCATCCCTGGGGAAAATTAAGGGTTATGCAATATTGGGGTAAATGGTGATGGGTAGGCGATGAGGCCTGTTCTATTTACCAAATCGTCACACAAGTCCCCAACTAAGGAGACTAGTGTACTACGATACATATTAGGTGGTCTATCACTTTTCGGCTTCCAGGGAACCCCCTCAAGGTGGCCACCTACCACTGCTTCGTCCATTTCCCTCCATCATTTCTGCCTGTCGTCCTTTAGCCAGTCCCTGAGCACTCTAGTCTGTGCCGCCAGATAGTATACCCTAAAGTCTGGTTCTCCCATACTCCCCCTATTTCTTGCCATGGTCATAACCAGTCTTGCAACTCTGGCCTTTTTGTTATTCCATATGAACTCCCCTGTGTGCTTCTGAATGGTTCAGAAGAAAGATTTAGGAACCCTTATTGAAAGTGTTGTAAAGTAGTACAAGGGTTTCAGAAGAATCGCCATTTTGAGAACATTTATCCTTCCCAACCACAATATTGTCAGTGGGCCCCATTCTAGCAACATCTTCTTAATGACCCCTATTAGGGGGGGTAGTTAGCTTCATATAAGTCTTCTGTTGTTTTAGCTATGTTCAACCCTAGGTATTTTATGGAGTTGCCTGCCAAGTATATGGAAAAGTTTCCTTAAGCTCCTGTTCCTTCTCTGCCGGTATCGTCAGGTTCAAAACCTCAGACTTGCATATATTCATTTTCAGGCCTGCGACTGCCCCAAGGGATTTAGCACCCTATTCACTGCTCTGAGGGAAGTTATCGGATCCGTTAATGTTAATAACATATCATTTGCAAATACGGCCACTCTATGGTTCTTACCTCCGAATGAAATTCCTTTTATGTCTGGGGTTTCCCTTATTGTGGCCAAACAAGGCTCTAAATGGATCGCATACAACAGTGGGGGCAGTGGGCACCCCTGTTTTGTCCCCCTCGATAATCGGATTACCCCTGATAGTTGTCCGTTATTCAACAGACACAGTGTTGGACTATGGTAATAAGCACTTATCATAGATAGAAATTTGGCTCCAAACCCCATTCTTTCCATCGTGTGAAACAAGAACTGCCACTCCACTCTGTCAAATGCTTTTTTGGCATCCAGCACCACCAGGAGGGTCGGGACTCTCTGTTTATTTGCCTTTTCCATCAAGTGTGTAACCTTCTGGTGTTATCTCCTGTCTGCCGGCCCAAATAAAACCTGCTTGGCCCGTGCCTATGCGTGTCTGAAGAAATCGATCTAGACGGGACGCCAGAATTTTTGTATAGATCTTTGCATCTATATTAATCAGTACTATCGGCCTATATGAGCCGCAGATGGTTGGATCTTTCCCAGATATAGGGCCTCATTAGGACCCAGGCGGTAAGGGGTTTACGGCGGCGTAAACAGCGCCGACCCTTACCGCCTGATTCCGAGGTCCCTTAGCGCCATGGAGGTTTTAACACCTGCTTTTAGCAGGTGTTAAAATCCATGGCGCTAAGGGACCTTGTTGTTAATTACGCCACCGTAATTTACGGTGGCGTAATTAACGCCTTCCCCACTCCCATTATGCCCTATGGGGCAAAAATGGGAATGGGGAAGGGTAAATGGGGATTGGGGACTTACCGCCCCGCCAACCTCGGAATGGGGCGGTAAGTCCGCCAACCACCATGGCGTAAACGTAGTTTACGCCATGGTGGTAAAGGTACGACCCAGGCGGTAACTTACCGCCTGGGTCGTAATGAGGCCCATAGATAGAGAGTAGCACCACCTTCGCCTCTTTCATTGTCGGTGTAATTCTCCCCACCACTCCAAAATTGTTGAAGAGATGGAGTAGATGGGGAATTAGTTGTTCCCTGAAGGTCTTATAAAAATCTGCCGTGAAGCCATCTGGTCCCAGATATTTGCTGAGTGGTAATGATGCTATGGCTCTGTGGATATCGTCCACTGTTATATCCTTTTCTAGTCCTAGTTTTGCATCTCCTGTTATTACTGGTAGATCGCATTTATCTAGATATTCTAATTGTGACTTTTCAAGGAGGTTATCAAATTTGTATAAGTCTGAATAAAAAGCTGAGAATTCTCAAGTTATCTCTGTAAGGTTTGAGCTCTCCCCTCCCCCTTCCGTTTTAATTTGTTTAATTGTTGTAGCTGTCTCTTCCTTTCTTAGTAACCCAGATAGTAAGTGATCTGCCTTGTTGGCCTTGAAATAATATTTCTGTTTAAGATTCGACAGTGCTCGTACTGCCTCGCTTGATTGAAGGATTTCCAGTTGTCCCCTTGTGGACCTATATTCCTGACTAATTGTACCAGTTGCTCCTATGCCCATCTTGGATATAACCTGTTTCAATTTCTCTGACCGATCTTTTTCTAGGAGTTTGCGCTCTATGTCTCGTCAGGACTTCAATGCAATAATCTTTACTCTTATTGTGGCTTTAAATGCGTCCCACCTCATATGTTGGTTTGTGTCCCCCTGTTTATTGTCCCAGAAATATTCCTCTATACCGCCTTTTATCTCCTCCTGTAGTATTACATATTTGAATATATAGGCACGATATCTCCATTTCCATAGCCCCGGGGATAAATCTTTCCTTCTCACAATCAGAGTTATGGGAGCGTGATCCAATAGTGCTATTGCACCCACCTCTATCTCCGATACCAGGCCCAACAAAGACCTCGAAACCCATACATAGCCAATCCTAGAGGATGTTTTGTGGACAATTGAGAAAAAAGTGTACCCCTTTGTGTTGCCCCTCATTTCTCTCCAAACATGCACCAACGAGAGCCTACTAATTTTCTCCACCAGCTCTTTCGTGGGCTTAATCGGAGTATGTGTCTTACCCATGCTTCTATCCATCCCCGGGTCCAACACTATATTAAAATCCCCTGACAACTTTATTTTCCCCTTGGCGAAGCCCTCCATTCAGTTCATCATCCTCTGTATGAACCCATCTTGACCAAAGTTAGGGGCATATATCGTGGCTATTGTATATAGTTCCATCCTCCTCTGCACTATTAGTGCCACGTATCTCCCCTATGCGTCTTTCTCTCAATTCACTACTGTAAGGCCGAAGTTATTCCACAGAGCAATCAGCACCCCTCCTTTTTTACATCTATTGTTGGATTGGAACAATTGACGGTATCCCTGTAATCTTATTCTATCTTTATCCCTAGATTGCACACGTGTTTCCTGCAGGGTGAGAATATTTGGTCCTTCTCTATGTAGGTATCTTTCTAGCTTCTTTATTTTAACTGGAGAGTTTATCCCATTAATATTAAATGAAATCATGCGTAGAACATTGACCCTAGTCATTTTCTAGCCAACTCAAATGGATTCCTATATACTTTTTGGATTCTCGATTGGGGCCCGTCTCCCCTCTCCCTACCCCCTCATATACCCCCAATTCTGCCCCTTTAGTCCTCCCCTCCCCCTCACTGGGTTTAGCCCCACCTGATTCGCCCTCTCGGGGGTTGAGCCCATACTGAAACCCAGTCTTGACCAGTGCAGGCTCTCCCAAGCCCATTAGTAGATCCCAATTCCCACCGTCCCCCTCCCCAGCACTGTCAATTATCCTTTGACCACCCTCCACGGGCCATCATGTTATTACGTACTCTGCCTTTGTGTTTCACCTTTTCAATCGGCTTTAGAGTTGTTCTTCGGGGTTCTTTGCTTCTCAAGTTTCTGGTCTCTGGGCTCCCTCTGATCCATAGGGGCACCTTTTCTCTTGGTCCCAATCCTTTATCTTGATCTGCCTTTACAGGATAGGATCGCCCTGTACTTACTCTTCTTCTTCGATCCCAAGATCTTCCTCACAAGTGGAAATGCAGTAATGCCGCCCTTCCCATTCAAAGACTAGACCGAAGGGAAAGGTTCATTGATACTGAATGCCTCTGTCGCGAAGAACACTCATCACCGGGTACATCTTTTTCCTTTCGAGCAGAGTTATTTGGGACAGATCTTGAAACAGTTGTATATTGGATCCATTGTATGTTATCTGCTTCACTTTCCTTGATGCCACCAGGATCTCTTCCTTTTGACTGTAATCATGCAGCGCCACCAAAACCTCTCCTGGTCTCGCTCCCAGCTCCTTCCTGAGCTGCCCCACTCTATCAAGTTTGAGTATTATGTCACTGTCATCTTCCATTAACTCTGCAAATATTTGTTTGTCACTGCCTTTAGATCTTTGCCCTGCACCGCCTCTGCCAGCGCCTTTATTCTAATGTTCAATCTAATGTTCAATCTCATGGACCTATTTTCAAGGTCCTCCGCCTGTATCGCCGGATTGTGAGTTGCGTTTGCTAGCTGTTCAACCAGCTCTTCTGTTTTACGTGCATCTTCTGCCAACTTGTTGAGCCGGAGCGGGTTGGAGCGGTCGCCGTAGCCCCGTGTGGCTTGTTGCTGAGGCTGCCTCCCGAGCCCCATTGGGCTCCAGTTAAGCCTCCTGTTATTTTTTGTAACGTTTTGTTGTTTGTGCTGCTAGCGCTCCGTGCGCGTCTGTGTGCTGCCCCCTGCCCCCTCCCTCCCCCTCACTTCCTGGTCCTCCTTCCCCTCTCCATTCCCGCCTCCCTTCCCGCCCACACCCCCCTCCCCTTCCTCTCCCCCTGCTTATATCCCACTCCCTCTGGGCAGCCCCCCTGCCCGGCAGCCCCCTAGGCCAAGGGCCCCTTTAGGCAAAGGGCGGCTCCTACGACTGCGGCTCCCTGTGTGTCTGCAGGTGTCCGCAGGGGACGCCAGGCGCCTGTTCCACCTGTTCTCCGCTCTCCGGCCCACCCCTCCTCACCTTGCACACCTCATCCGCATGATGCCTCACCCCCCCTATTCCAATTTATTGGTTAACTAGGGTGCTTTTCTCCCCTCGCAGGATTCTCAAACTTAGGTGGCCCTGACCTACTACGCATTACTGTTTGCTCTGCATTGTGTTAAACTAGGGTGCTTTTCTCCCCTCGCAGGATTCTCAAACTTAGGTGGCCCTGACCTATTACGCATTACTGTTTGCTCTGCACTGTGTTAAACTAGGGTGCTTTTCTCCCCTCGCAGGATTCTCAAACTTAGGTGGCCCTGACCTATTACGCATTACTGTTTGCTCTGCATTGTGTTAAACTAGGGTGCTTTTCTCCCCTCGCAGGATTCTCATACTTAGGTGGCCCTGACCTATTACGCATTACTGTTTGCTCTGCATTGTGTTAAACTAGGGTGCTTTTCTCCCCTCGCAGGATTCTCAAACTTAGGTGGCCCTGACCTATTACGCATTACTGTTTGCTCTGCATTGTGTTAAACTAGGGTGCTTTTCTCCCCTCGCAGGATTCTCAAACTTAGGTGGCCCTGACCTATTACGCATTACTGTTTGCTCTGCATTGTGTTAAACTAGGGTGCTTTTCTCCCCTCGCAGGATTCTCAAACTTAGGTGGCCCTGACCTATTACGCATTACTGTTTGCTCTGCATTGTGTTAAACTAGGGTGCTTTTTCTCCCCTCGCAGGATTCTCATACTTAGGTGGCCCTGACCTATTACGCATTACTGTTTGCTCTGCATTGTGTTAAACTAGGGTGCTTTTCTCCCCTCGCAGGATTCTCAAACTTAGGTGGCCCTGACCTACTACGCATTACTGTTTGCTCTGCATTGTGTTAAACTAGGGTGCTTTTTCTCCCCTCGCAGGATTCTCATACTTAGGTGGCCCTGACCTTCTACGCATTACTGTTTGCTCTGCATTGTGGTAAACTAGTGCCCTCCACTCTCTTCTTGTCTGCATACCCGTGTCGTCCGCCTCCCCTCCTACTCCATGGTGCTCTCTATCTCGCCTATCTACTCTAACTGCTTCTCCATTGACTATCCTGCTCTCCTCACTAAATCCGGTAGGAAAAAGTTTAAAAAGGACATCCTGGTCTCCAACCCAGGCCTCCCTATCGCTGACACCTACACGAGCGCCTGCTCCAAGGAAACTCTCACTGACATTCTCTTTTTCGTGCCTTCACCTGACCTATGGACCCTTCACATGGTCACTGTGCTCTCTCCTTTCTCCACCTCTCCCATTAAAGGTGGCACCCGTTGGGATGTCCTCTTGGCCCCTTTCCACTCCTCCAAAGCCATCATTAATGTCTATGCTAACGGGACCGTCTTGGTCCAAGGCCCTCAGGCCAACCTTCACCTCTTTGATAGACGCTTCCCTTGCCTCATCAACTTCCTCTCCGCTCCCGCTGTCCCCCCTCCTCTGTCCTCGGCTACCTTGCCTCTCCCCTCCCTCCCTGCCCCTTCTCTTGCTCCCTCTTCAACTCCTTCTCTAACACCTCCGCAGGGCGTACCTCTGATCTGTACCCCTCCCCGGAAGTTTTTCAAGGGTGGCAACCTTCTCCACATTGCCACTCTAAACTCTCGCTCTGCCATCAAGCACTCCTCTGATATCTGTCGCCTTCTTGAGGAACTGGACCTCGACGTCCTCGGTCTCACTGAGACTTGGTACACTGCCAGCTCTGCCACCAGCTTCGACACACTCCTACCTGACGGCTACAAGATCCTCTCCGTGCCCAGGCCCAACCGTTCAGGGGGTGGTGTTGCCCTTATCTTCCCTGAGTGGATTCATGCCACTGTCACTCCTACGCAGACCTACTCCTCTTTTGAATGTCTTGTCTGCCGACTTTCTCTCTCTCCTAGCCATTCCCTTACCGTGGCTACTATCTATCGGCCACCTGGTCAAATTTCCTCCTTCCTCTCTGAGTGGGCTGACCTCTCCTCCTCACTCCTGTCCTCAACCACCCAACTCCTCTTTCTCGGTGACTTCAACATCCACCTCGATGCCTCCTGTCCCCCCACTGGTCTCTTCCGCGAACTCTGCAACTCTCTCTCACTCTCTATTCTCCCGTCTGGGCCTACTCACTCTGCAGGGCACACTCTTGATGCTCTGATCTCTTCTGACCTTCCCCTCTCCCTCCCTCTCTCCACTCCTCTCTCTTGGGGCGATCACTTTCTCCTATCCTCCCACCTCTCCCTCCCTACCCCACAGGCAAAGCCACCCTCTTCACTGCCACCCACCTTCTCGGTCATCCGACCCATGAAGCGCATGTCAGTTGAGGCTTTCGCTGCTACCTTCTCGCCCCCTTCTCCCCCCTTGGCTGACTCCCACCCTGACACAGCCCTCTCCATGCTCTATTCCTCTATATCTGATACTCTCGATATCCTTGCCCCCGTCATGAGAATCCGCCTGAAGCCCAAAGCCAAATGTAACTCCTGGTATGACTCGGATCTCGTCTCCCTAAAACGCAAGTGCAGGGTGGCAGAGAGGAAATGGCGTGCTTCATGCTCATCCTCTGACAAACTGGCCTGCCGCCTGCTCCAAAGGCAATACCGGCTCTCCGTTCTCACCAAGAAGAGAGCCCTTATCCAAGCCCGCATCTCTGAGGCATCAAACAACTCGGCCGAACTCTTTAAAATCTGCAAGGAGCTGGCCAACCCTGCTGCAGTCTCTACCTCTCCTGTCCCCTCCCAGGCCCTCTGCACTGCACTGGCCTCGCACTTCATCTCAAAAACTCAGGACATCCTGTCCTCGCTCTCCTCCTCTCTCCTCCCTCCCTCTCTTCCCGGCTCTTCCTCTTGCTCTCTTGCAGCCACCCCTCCGCCCTCCTTCTCTGCTTTTCCACCTTTTTCTGCTGATGAGGTTTCCAGACAAGTCCGATCTATGAAAGCCTCGTCTAAACAGGTTCACCCCTGTTCCTCCAAAACCATCAAGGACCACATCGACTCCCTGGCTCCTGCCCTAGCTGACTTTTGCAACCACTCTTTCGCCTCTGGAGTCTTCCCATCCCCCCTCAAGCACTCCCTTGTGCACCCCCTCCTCAAGAAACCCTCTTCCGACCCCTCCTGCCCGGCCAACTATCGCCCAATCTCCATTACTCCCTTTCTGGGCAAGCTCCTGGAGAAACTGGCCATCTCCCAGCTTAACCTCCATGCTGAATATGTTGGTAATCTTCATGACCATCAATCCGGCTTCAGAGCGGCCAGAAGCACGGAAACTGCTCTCCTGAACATCCGTGAGGACCTGCTCCTGAACCTCGATTCCAACACTCCCTGTGTTCTCATTCTGCTCGATCTCTCCTCTGCCTTTGACACTGTCAACCATGCCATCCTGCTCAACCGTCTCCGTGATAACCTGGGTATCACTGGTCAGGCTCTGGCATGGCTGACCTCTTTCCTTTCCGGTCGACCCTCCCAGGTCCAAATGGGCTCCTTCCTCTCTGACATCTTTTACTCCACCTGTGGTGTCCCCCAGGGATCCAACCTCTCTCCCTGGCTTTTCAACCAGTATCTGGCACTCCTTGCCCACCGCATCGCCGCTCTCTGCCCCCACTTTCAGTGCTATGCGGACGATACCAGCTCATTTTCAGGCTACCCTCGGCCTCCTCCTCTCCTTCCCTCATCTCCGACTGTCTGTCTGCTATCCAGGAATGGTGTGCCGCCAACGAACTCTGCCTTAACGCCAGTAAGACTGAGATTCTACTCATCGGCACACCCACTCCCTCCTTTCCTGCAGCTCTCTGGCCGGCCTCCCTTGGCCCCCTTCCTGCCCCTACCTGCAAAGCTAAAAACCTCGGGGTCATCTTCGACTCCACACTCTCCTTCTCTCCTCATATATCTGACGTCTCTAAGAAGTCACACTACCAGCTGCACCTCCTCAGAGGTATTCTTCCCTTCCTCTCCTTCCCCCAGAAGCTCACTGTCTCCCGAGCCCTGGTTCTCTCAAGGCTGGACTACTGTAACAGCCTCTATCTTAATCTGCCTGCCTCCACTCTCCGCCCTCTGCAACTTATCCAGAACAGAACTGCGAGACTTGTCCTTGGCCTCAAGCCCAGGGACCGTATCTCTCCAGGACTGAAATCTCTTCACTGGCTCCCAGTGGCTGCGAGGATTAAGTTCAAAACCCTCTGCATTGTCCACAAGGCCTTCTGGGGCCTGGGGCCTAAATACCTTCAACTCTCTCTTCCTAAATATCTGCCTTCACGAGCCCTTCGCTCATCCGTCTCCAACTCCCTCATGGTCAGCCGCTTCTCGAAGCAACGAGCTGGGGGTAGATCTCTCTCCGCAGCAGGGGCCTCCCTCTGGAACAGCCTTCCTGCCTCCCTGAAACTTGAGGAGAACCATCTCCGGTTCCGGAAGCACCTCAAAACCTTCCTCTTCGCTTCTGCCTTCTCTCTCCCTCTCCCTTGCTAAACCTGCTAAACTCCCCACTGAAGTCTGCACTAAACCTGCATCTGGGCCACTCTGTGACCTCGGTCCAGGGCCCAGCCACTCTCCACTTGCACTGCCTCCCTGGCTCCTCCTGCACTGTGGGACTGTCACTGCATCCCTACAGCCCCCTTCCTAGCACTTGCTCTGCACTTACCTCGCACTTGCCACCAGCTGGCCCTTTTATTTATTATTTATTATTTATTATTTTATTACGCTACTTACCTTGTACTGCACTTTCCCCCCCACCTCCTCCCCCTGCACTTTCTCCTTTTCCCCTTACCTCTGCACTTGCACGATCTGAATGACACCTGGCCTAGTAGGATCGTTTGTCTGTCTTCCCCTTGTTTCCCTCCCTCCCTGCCTCGTCGCGCCTTGAAACACTTGTGTATAGGCGCGTTACAAATACCATATTATATCATATCATATCAACTCCTGGAGGGCGTTCTCTTCTCGTTCGTGTCCACCCTTTTCTCAATCTTCTTAATGTTCCTTTGATTTCGTTCAGTGCAGATGCCAGGTCCTCCCAAATTGTATCCATCTGTAACTGTACCATCCCAGTTATCCTATCTCCAAAGTCTTGGAATTATTGTCTCAGAATATTGTGCATTACGGCCTGGTCGTGCCCAGCTTCTTCTTGGGTTCCCCCATGATTCTTTTTTTCTGGGCTTACACCCCCATCTGATGGGGCTCCCATGCCTCTTTTCCACTGATTTTGGATACTGCTTTCCTGGTTTTTTAACTTCCCTTTTGGCATATTCTGAGTTTATTTCCCTCTTTTCCTGGACATTCTTAATTCCCCTGGGGAATGGGAATATGTCTGGAGCTGTTGATGTGGCCGGACTAAATTGCCCTTCCCAGTCGTTGGAGTTTCCTAATCGTGTGTGTTCCAATGAGTCTTCTTTGTTCCTCGCCAGAATAGTACTATGAGGTTTTTGGCTCCGTAGGGCCTCCGGAGCTCTTCTCCCCTTTTAAATGGCCTCTCTTACATATGGCAGCTTTCTTCAAGGAGCACCCACTCGATAATCAGTCAATGCAGAGCGTTGTTGAAGATGTCGGGCTTCCGGAAGAGTTTCCTTCTTTCCTTTTATCCACCCCACTTCTGTCCATAGTCTAATGAGTTCAAACGCGGGTAAAGGGGTCTAAATCTCTCCGCGCCCCACGGGCTATGAGTAATTTGCCACCCATCTTGAGATCAGGGTCTTCCTTGCTATCCTCCACACTTCTGGGGACCCCCCACTCCTCACCTTGGTTGTAATTCCTCTCCACTTTCTCTGGCTTTCCCTCGGCCCTCGATCTTCTTTCGGCTGGTATAGCAATCCCTTTTCAGGGATGCTTCCTCTGTTCCTTTCTGTCAGTGAGAGGGATGGGGCGGGTATGTATGTGGAGTTCCCCCATTTCCTTCCCCTGAATTGTGTTGTTTTTTGTAGATTTCTTGAATCCCCTTGGCCGGCCCCAGTCGCTTCAGCTTTGTGTACAGTTCAGCCGTCGTGGGCGGAAGGGTTGTCCCCTTCTCACTTTCTGCAGATTTTGATTAATGCCGTCCGCCGCAGTCTCCTTTTTTACCGCTCCGGTCTTCATAAGCTCTGATCGCTAACCAGAGCCCACCAGGCCCTCTCCTTCTCCACTGTGCATGCTCCATCACCTGAAGATTTGTCTTATAAGGAACAAATGAGTGAGAATTATTTTATATTCCTGCTCATCACACTCATAATATTGTGCAGGATTCTGATTGTTGGATCTGCTTACAGCTACATGCGTTTGTGGGGGAAGGGATGCCCCTGCAACAGATACTGTTACCTTTTTTTCCTTCCTATTTTGTGTTCTATTTAGTTTTCTTGCGTATTGAGCTGGTCCATACCTTCAGAAGGTTGTCTTTAGGATTTAGCACCCAGCACAGTACTGTATTGAATCACAAAAGTACATTTTCTGATTTTAAGGAAAATGTCCTTAAAAAGGGCCGATGCGACCTGGTGACTGTACCCAATGCTACCGTTCCCCTTTCTTCCAATTTCTCTCCTTTTACTGAAAGTACAGACCTTCTTGCCCCCTTTTCTCCCAATCAGCTCTGTGTGAACTCCACTACCACAAACCTGATTTCATTTCTTCAAATAAGAAACATAAGCGTCCAGGGTAGTATCTGTGTAGAAGGTTCTGGGTCCCATGATGTGGGATATAGCTTAGATTGCAACATGACCTATCATATGCCTGTTTTACAACCTTCTGTGGATGCTGCCATATATGTAGGGGATTCTGTTTACTTTATCTGTGGTGGCAGAGCACACACATGGCTTCCCAAGGGCTGGACAGGACGTTGTCACCTAGGATTTGTCTTGCCAGCCATATCTATTAAACGCAACACTGCTGTCCCACAACCTGCCATTAAACCCCTACCACACTGCCGAAGGGATGTGGAGGACCAAGGAGACTCTGCTGCTGATATTGCAGATGATGTGCTGAAAGCTTTTGTACCCAGGTATGGCCCCGCTATGACCTCCGGTAGTATTAGACGATTAGCTTGGCTTTTGGAGGCCACAATCTCTGAGACAGCAGATGCTTTGGAAAACATAACAGCTGAAATGCAAGCCATTAGGTTAGTGGCCCTTCAGAAGAGGATAGTGCTAGACATGATGCTAGCTGAGCATGGAGGGGTCTGCAAAATCATAGGGTCTTCCTGCTGCTCTTATTTACCCGATGCTTCCACCTCTGAGCATGAGTCTATCAAAAGTCTCCATGGGATTGGTTCCCAAATATATGAAGACACCGACACATGGGACATTTCGCATTCCATTTGTGGTTTCTTTAGCCTATGGGGCTGGAAAATAGGAATGTTGCTGCTTACGGTGATCCTATTAATCTTAGGATGCTGCCTCTTTGCTAATTGGTTGCCAGTATGCTGCCAGTGGCTAGCCCAATTGTGTGCCCCCTGGCTAAACCCTGTTGCCAATGGCAATGCCCTCTTGATGCAAGATGTTACTATACAAGAGATGATGCAGATAGATATTACTGAGATAGACATTATTGGCGCCCCTTTTCCTCCTCCGCCTTCCCCTCACAACGCTAGTAAAGATGCTGACTATGTGTCACATGTGATTGTCCTGGAAGAAGACATATATGAAACTGTTCCGTGACTATGGTCTAAAACTCTTATTGTAGAACTAATGTTCATAAGGGCCGTTTGTGGAAAATGGATTCTGTATTATATGTCCATTAGTTCTTACTTTATAAACTGCTAAAGCCATTTTGAATGCTTTCCTAACTAATGACTAGGCCTTGCCTCGCAATGTATTTGCCATGCACACAGTGCACAATACAGGCCGCAGTCAGAAACTCGCTTGGCTAAATGCGTAATACAAAGATGTGAACTTTGGACCCCAATAGTCTGAACATTAGGACATTACAGATGTAATTCATTTTGCAGAACTTTTTCAAGATGTTTCCTCGAGTAACTGCAAATGCTAGGGCTAAGCGTACATATAAATAAATGCCTGACACAGACTTCCTGTTTCTCAAGGGAAGCTTGCTAGCTGTTAAAGGATGCTGAACCTTCGCACAGAGCACATGCTATTTTGAAACAACTGTAAAGAATGAATTATAAATCTGTTATACATATGGCTGACATGCAATGTATATTTCCATACATAAAATCTTGACGCAAAGAATGTTTGTGCAGACTTAGCATGATAAGATGAACATGCAATGTCTACAGCTTTGCACGTATTATCTGGAAATTAAGGTATACATATGTAACCATTGTGCATTGACATCAGAGAGACTTATGAAGGCTTGCCTATCATGTCTTTCCCAATTAAGTGAAATTAAATGTGGTTTGCAGAATGCAACTTTGCCTCTGTGTTGGGCTCTCATTATTCTGTTTCCTTCCATTCTTTCCAGACGTGGCTGAACCCAGAGTGAATTTGTAGATGGTTTAAATTAGTTATTTTGGAGTTAATGTTAGATACTTTCTCTGTTAAGCACACAATAGATTGTCCCCAATTTGTTAATTTCATTTTAAACAAAATAGGCATTTTAGTCATAGACACACTCAGGTATCGGCCAGTATATATGAATCATAGGTGACACTAAGATAGGTGGAAAGGAAGAAAGAAGCAGTCATTCTATTATATTAGAAAAAGAGAAAATTCAGTAGCAATTGTTTTTAGGAGGTAGGAATGCATAAAGAAAGGACATAGTTGTTATAAGGTTTGCCTGAGGAGGCAGTACTGATGATACAAATGTACTTATTCTTTAAGAAACTCATTCAATTTTTATATTGCAGCTGGAATGGAGGCACCTGCACTCCAGGTGATTGTTGGCAACTGATCCTGCGAGTAGGGAGAAAAAACCCATGTTGTCATGAAAAGGGTTTTTGAGGGACCCAGCCAGATGCCCAGTTGCAACTAAACTTGAAGACCTTTTTTTCTTATGAGACTCCCCCATACTTGTGTTCCCCAGAAACAATCAATGCCCCTGACTATTTTACGTGAATGGAGAAGATTGAGAGATCGAGTCCTCTGTGGTCACAAAACAGTGAATTCAAAAAGACAGGCCTATGAATTAAGAGGCCCTTGAACTTGCTGCAAAGCAGCCCAAAGGACAAATACAAATAAAAAATGGACTGAATGGAGAAAGCCCTTGGACTTGGAATAAGGAAAATAAGGTGAATGGGGTGCAAGATGTGCCAATGGAATTTATTTATTTTATTTATTTATTTGGATTTATAAAGCGTGCAGTGCCCGGGGGCAACGTGGCGCTGTTACAGAATATTCACTTGAAGCAAGTTGTGATATTTGTTACATAGTAGACATTGAAATGACAGTGTTGACAGTGGTTCCGAGGTTACAGAGGAACAATGATGGGGAGGTCAGTAATGTACGGTTAGTTAAACAATTTTGTTTTTAGAACTTTTCTGAAGGCGGTGAGGGAATCTTCCTTTCTTAGATTAAGCGGAAGAGCGATCCATGCTTTGGGGGCTAGTAATTCAAAGCTGGTTCCTTCAGCTTTGGCTCTGTTGAATGTTGAGACTGAGAGTCGGTGTGAGTAATGGTCACGTATTGGTCTATGGACTGGGACCTGGTGTATTCTCTAAGCTAGGTAGGCTGGGGCAGTCTTGGCAAGGCATCTGTGCGTGATCGTGAGGGCCTTGAATGTTATGCGTTCTTTGACTGGGAGTCAATGAGCATCTTTTCTTGCCTGGGAGATGTGCTCTATCCTAGGGATGCTCAGGGCAGCTCTAAGGGCGCTGTTTTGTGCAGTTTGTAGTTTGCTGAAGTTTTTTGCAGAGGTGCCCAGGAGCAGGATGTTGCAATAGTCCAATTTTGTGCCGATAGTGGCTGTTGCAATGTTGAGGCGGTTCTCTAGTGATGGGTAGGGTCTCGCAGCATTTATAATTTTAGATGTGAGGGCTGCTGATGATGATATGGCGCTGACTTGCCTATCCATTGATAGGGTGGAGTCGAGGTAGACCCCAACGGTTTTCACTGTAGCAGAGGTGGTAAAGGTAGTGTTCTCAATGCTGAAGGAGCTGTATTTGTCGTCCAGTTTCTTTAGGGATTCTTTAGGTCCTACCAGTAGTATTTCTGTTTTTTCCCCATTTAGACATAGGACATTGGCAGCCATCTAGGCCTGGATGCGTGCTTATATGTGTTGGAGAGTTTTGAGGTCTTGCTCATAGTTCCCTGTTAACGTGAGAAGAATTTGTGTGTCATCGGCATAGTTGGTGAAGGCTATGCCAAAATCTTCTAGATTGCGGAATAAAGAGAGAGTGAACAGATTGTATAGGGTAGGAGAGGTTCACGAACCTTGGGGGACTCCACAACCGAAGGGAGATGGAGAAGCGGACGCCTGGTCTGAGAAGACTCTCATGGCTCGACCATCCAGGAAGGATGTGATCCAGGCAGTGGCTTCTTGGGAGAAGTGGGCTGTGTCCGTAAGATGTTTGCATAGGATCTTGTGGTCGACCAAGGCAAAGGCCGCCGAGAGGTCTAGGAGTAAGAGGAGTGAGGAATTGCCTTTGTCCATGGCTTCTAGTAGCTGGTTCTTGAGGTCAAGTAGGTCTGACTCTGTGCCGTGACGGGGGCGGAAACCAGATTGCCTTTTTCCAAGGATATTGTGTGCTTCTAGGTAGGCCTGGATCTGTAGATATGCGGCCTTGTCCAGAATTTTCAGCAGGAATGGCAGGGTAGTGATTGGACAGTAGTTGTTAGATAAGAATAAGATGAAGACTAATTTAAATGTGCACGTTGGAAAGTGTAGGAACCAAGGAAGTGTTTGTGCATGGTAAAATGTTGCACGTGGAAGGAACAGTAGAAAATGGGCTGGTGGGTTCCCTCAAGGAATGAGTGAATGTCCTAAATGATCTCTCCCGATTCTTGTGGTGGCTGAAATAAATTGTTGTGCATGTTATTTTATATTTAATTGGGCAAAGGGTGGAAACCAGACAGGAGCAAAACAAAGTTATTGTTTGGTGCTACGTACATACAAAGATTACAAGAGGGCGAAATATATGCCAGAGTCTTTTGAGAAAAAATAAATACTTACATATATATCTTAGATTCGGAGAATACAATATGGTTGAAGGCACTGTTGATTCCTTAGAAGTGTCTTTTATGATACTCTCATGTTGAGACATTACATTGACGGGGGGACTGAGATAGGGATGCATAGGTACACTGTATATGGGGAAGGGTGGACACTGGGTGGTTGAATATTAAACACTGGTGAATATTGACCAGAGGGTGAAAATGTATACTGTTGGGGCGCCGCTTCGACCTGAAGCGTCCCCTAGTAGAAGGCCCTGCTTGCGCAGGAAGGATACGCGGGAGCCGGGCATCATGCAACTTTCTTTATTCACTACCTCGGCGGAACTGCTGAACCTGCCCTCGTCCCTCCCCTACCCCTGACTTCACGTCCGGGACGTCATGTCCTGTGGGACCCAACAGGGGTCCGCCCACACAATGATGTGGGCAACCTGACATCTCTGCCCTTTTTAACATGTTAGTTGAGGGGCTCCCTTCTTACCCTCTCTCCTCGATGAGTCGCATCGGCTTCATACTACTTCTCTGCGGCCGGGTTGTCTTGCTCGGGGTCGGTTCGTCCCTGGCGAGTGTGGAGAGGGGCGCCTCGCCTTCTGACTCTTCCCCGTCTCCTTGGTACGCTTCTTCGCGTGGTCTGTCCTCATCGCTATCTCTGTCCCAGGTCCATTGGCCTGCTGGAGTCAGTCTAAATCGTTTGAAGTGCGAGCTGTTCCTGGTTATCGTTGAGCGGTCGTCTCTTTGTGCTGTGACCATGGAGCCCTTCTTGTGTGTCACGACCAGGGGCGTGGGTGCAAAGGTGGCTTCCTCTTTCCGATTCTTGGGTTGCCTGAGCCATACTTCGTCTCCTGGTTGCATTATGTTCTCCCGAGCCCTTCTTTTCCTGTCTGTGATCTCTTTTGTCTTCGCTTTCCTCGCGGTGTCATTTGCTTGCACTTCTTGTTCAAGTGGTGTTGGATCTTGTGGTCTCGGGTCTTCAGGTAGTCGCGTGGTGACCGGTCTTCGGAACATCAGGTCTGCGGGGCATACTCCCGTCGTGCTGTGGGGGGTGTGCCTGTATTCTCATAGTAATTGATTGAGGGCCTGTTCGAATGGCTTGTTTTGCACATGCGCTATTTGGAGGGTCCTCTTTATGTTGGCCATGAATCTCTCGACCATACCGTTGGCCTGTGGCCATCGGGGGGGTTATGCGTCGATGTTGAAACCCCATGTATTTTGCAAATTGCTGAAAGTCTTGACTTATGAATCTGGGACCGTTGTCGGACTTTATGATCTTGGGGATGCCATAGGCAGAGAGCACCCTGTCGATAACTGGAATGACACATGCTGTGGCACTGCTCTCTACTATTTGGGCGTCCGGGTATCTTGAATGTTCGTCCATGAGTACAACCACAAGTGTCCCGTTGTTCAGTGGTCCGAATAGGTCTATTGCTAGCTCTTCCCACACTTTGTTTGGTAGCGGTGAGGATTGTAATGGGTTTGGGTGTGGTGGGGGCGCCACTTGCGCACAAACGTGGCAGTTGCCCACTATGGTTTCCACCAGGCGATCGAGTTGAGGGAACCAGACTTTCTGGCGAAGGAGGCGCTTTGTGGCGACTACGCCCCTGTGTCCTTCATGCGCTAGGTGTACTATCCTCTCCCGGAGCGTTCTCGGGACGATGACCTTGCAACCTTTTAGTATGACATTATCCTCTAC
Organism: Ambystoma mexicanum; assembly: GCF_040938575.1. Taxonomy (NCBI): domain Eukaryota; kingdom Metazoa; phylum Chordata; class Amphibia; order Caudata; family Ambystomatidae; genus Ambystoma; species Ambystoma mexicanum. Next base: position 327,854,324 of record NC_090929.1, read on the forward strand.
CACGGTCAACTCGTCGCGGACTTGATCCAGCCACTTGATGTCTTCCCTCGTGGTGTCCGATTCCCCTCTGGCTTGATGTTTCATGAGGGCCGTCTTGTCCATCTGTAGGCAGTGTCGGGTGATTCGCAGCGCTGGGTCTGCTTCTGATTGGATTGATAGCTCCAACCACCCTACGGGGAGTGGTTGTAGGTGGTGTATGATGTAATTTATGTATGCGTCCGCTATGGACGGTTGAGACGCCGTCGTGGGCATGGGATGCCGGGAGAGATAGTCTGCTGGGTTTTCTTCCTTTCCTGGCCGGTGCTGTATGATGAACCTGTAATCCTGTAAGCGGAGGCCCCATCTGGCAATTCTCGGTGGCATCCTGGCCTTCGGGCTGCCGTATATGGTGAGTAGTGCCTGGTGGTCCGTGATGATGGTGAACTCTTGCCAAACAGGAAGAGATGAAAGTATTCGCAAGCCCAGACGACCGCAAGGCTCTCTTTTTCGGCCTGAGAGTATGCCTGTTCTGTGGTCGTTAGGCTCCTGCTGGCGTACGCTACCACGTGCGTGATGTGTGGCTCCTTGGGATCTTTCTGGTTCAATATGACACCTAGTCCCACCTGGCTGGCGTCCACTATCAGCTCGGTGTCACGACTGGCATCAAAATATGCCATGTCTTCTGCCTGTGCGATGGCCTTTCGTATCGCTTCGAACGCTGCTTGACACTCCTTCGACCACGTGAATGGCGTGTCCTTCCTGGTGAGTAGGCGCAGGGGATTGCTGACTCTGGCGTAGTCTTTCAGGTATCTGGAGCAGTAGCTGGCCAGTCCTAGAAACGACCTGAGGTCGGTGGTGTTTACGGGGGGCGTGGCTGAGTTGAGGGCCTCCACTTTCTCCGGGTCGGGTCTCATGCCTTTATCTGAGAAGATGTGCCCGAAAAACCTCAGCGATCCTTTAGAGAACTCGCACTTGGACTTGTTTAAGGTGAGCCCTGCGTCTTCCAGCGCTTGGCATACCCTGTGTAGTGCTAGGTCATGTTCTTCCTGTGACTTGCCGTAGACTAGGACGTCGTCCGAATAGTTCAGACAGTTAGGGACGTGCCTGATGACTTTGTGAATCTCCTCCTGAAAGATCTCGGCTGCCGAGGATATGCCAAAACTGAGTCTTTTGTATTGAAACAGGCCGAGATGAGTGACAAATGTGGTGATGTAACGGGATTCCGGCGCTATTTCAATTTGGTGGTAACCTTTTGTGAGGTCTAACTTGGAGAAGATCCTCGCCCCGTGAAGGAGGTGAATCATGTCTGTGATCCTGGGCGCTTGATGCCGCTCCCTTTCGATGGCTGTGTTGGCTCTGCGCATATCGACGCATAGCCGTATGGATCCTTCTGGTGACTTCTTTTGGACGGGGATGATGGGCGATACCCATGGCGTCGGGCCTGTTACGGGTTCTATAACATTCATTTTGATGAGCTTGTCCAGCTCCTCTTCCACTTGTCTCTGGATGTTAAACGGGATGCCTCGATAGTGTTGGGCCACTGGTTTGACCTGAGGGTTGATGTTGAGGTGCACTTTCCGGTTTCGCAGCTTGCCTAGGCCGGTGAAGAGTTTTGGGAACGATTGTTCGATTGAGTCCGGTTTTGTGAAGTACTTGTGGGCCATCAACTGGTATAGGATGTGTACCAGTCCCATGTCCACTGCTGTCCGGAAGCTCAGTATACACCCGCTGTTGGCTTCTGTGTCTAAAATGTACAGCGGGATCTTCGCCGAGTGTCCTTTGTGTGTGCATCTGGCTGTGATCATGCCTTTGCATGGCATGGGTGTCGTGGATCCATAGGGGTATATGTCAACCGTGGCCTTTCTGATCTTTGGCTGGGTGGCCAAAGACTGATATGCGCTTTCACTGATAATGTTAACCGTCGCTCCGGTGTCCACGAGAAACTTCAGTGGGGTGTCATTTACCTGGAGTGTCAAAATGGGGCTGTGTTGGGTGGCCGCCGTGTTGTCCTGTAGGGCCCATACGTAACCTTTCCTTCTCTGATCCTCCTCTGACGAAAGGGTGTCTGTACTGGTGGGGGATCTGGTCTCCACGTAGCTCACAAAACGGCGCCTATGTGATCTTCTCGTGTCCTCTGATGACCGTTTATCTTCGCGTGTATATCTACTTCTGCGGTCGCCTTCTTCTTTCCTGGAGCGCCGTCTTTCGCTGTCTACTGCCGCTCTGGGCGGGCTCTGTGGGGTGGGCCGGCGCCTCTCTTGGTAGCGATGTTTGGAAGTTGAGTGGGTTGGGGCGTTCTTACACATGGCCCTGTAGTGGTCCATTCCCCCGCATGCGGCACACTTTTGCCCTACAGCCGGGCATGTTCCTGTGTGTGGGTATTTATAGCCACATTTAAAACATGTGGCATCGGGGTGTTTGTTGGCTTGACTTGGGTGGATATACAGCTTATTGATCGCTTCAGTGTTGTCACTGGGTTGGTGTATGCACACTTTTCCAAGGCTGTCCAATTGCGAGTCCACCGCTGCTTCCATGCGAGCCAGCGCCAGGATTTCTTCTAGCGATCGTTGTTTCTGTAGAAGTTGTTTGCGAAAAGGCTGTGAGAGGCATCCAGCTATTACTTGGGACCTGAGCGCCTCTTCATTGGAGTACCTATGGAATTCACAATGTTTCAGTTTGATGCGTAGTCACATCACAAAACTGTCTATGGATTCCCCTTTATCCTGTCTTGTTGTGTGGAACATGTGGCGCTCATAATCCACATTTGTATGTGGTGCGAAGTATTCGGACAGCTTGGCGTGTAGCTCCCCGTATGTGACTGTTTCTACGTTCAGCAACTCCCCCGCAATGTCTCTTACCGCTGGTCCCACTGCCATGAACAGTGTATTTTTCAGCCTTGTGTCGTCCGTCAATCCTATGGCACCTGTGTAGAACTTGAAGTCCCGTAGCCATATGTTCCATCTGGGCCCCAGATTGGATGTATCTCTGATTTCAAATGGGTTGGGCATGTGCATGACTTGGGCTGCTCCTTCCTGGTGTGCATGCTGGTTGTTGTCTTGTGCTGTGTCAGCGTTTCCAGACGCCGGTCCTACCCCGCCTGAGGAGGACGCTGGCGTGGTCGCCGTGTCCGACATGACTGCGTAGCAGTGAAGAGTTTGTGTGGCGCCTGGGCTGTGCTTGGGCAGTAGCCTTTCTGCTGTGTGAAGTGTCTTATATCTCCCCACTTCACCGCTTCCTTGCGGCGCGGCCTTATTACTTGGCCCGCGCGGCCTGCGCGGCTTCACTTCGCAAGTGGGAGGGGTTGTATGGACTTGCTCTTGCTCCACTCCCTGCTACAGACCGGGCGCGCCGGCACGCCTTCGCGTGCGCACCCACGTGTGGAGAACAGGTCCGTATCACGCGGGAGGCGGGGCCGCGTGTGGCGAGGGCTCCCGTGATTCCGGAGCGCCCGTGTGCCGTGGGCGCCCTTGTGAATCTTGTGGGCTTTGTCACGCGGGAGGCGGGGCCACGCGCACACGGTGCTCCTGTGATTCTGGTGCTCCCGTAGGCCGAACTACAGGCCTATGTCATGCGGGAGGCGGGGCCGTGTGAAGTCAGCCGTCGTGCCCGAGGTGCGCCGACGCGCTGAACTGCTCAGCCGCAGACCTCGGCACGGTGCCAGAGGCGATCCGTGCCCGCTCGTCGTCAGTGTTGGGGCGCCGCTTCGACCTGAAGTGTTCCCTAGTAGAAGGCCCTGCTTGCGCAGGAAGGATACGCGGGAGCCGGGTATCATGCAACTTTCTTTATTCACTACCTCAGCGGAACTACCGAACCTGCCCTCGTCCCTCCCCTACCCCTGACGTCACATCCGGGACGTCATGTCCTGTGGGACCCAACAGGGGTCCACCCACACAACGATGTGGGCAACCTGACATATACGAGGTGCCAAACCCTCCCCCCTCAACTGAGTATAGATACCATGATAGGCAGATCAATGGTTCTATTATTGCAGAAATCAGGATTATAGTGCCTTTATTTAAGGTAAACAGTGCACATGGCACTGCGCATATTTGGGTTAAAATGATCCAGGAATTGAAGGGTGCTTTAAATGTCACGCATATGCCATGAGTATATAAAAAATATATTATGAAAAAGGGATACAAAGTGAGAAATGTTTAAATTAATAAATAATGGCTCCCTTAAGGAGTAATACAGTAGGCAGACAGAGATCTATTTCAAAATGGATGATTCAAGTACAAAATGGTGTCCAGGTTTAAGGCAGGTGTGGAAAACCCTGACTCATGCTGACAAGCAACAGAGGTTAATACATGAGATAGTCTTTGGCAGCATCTTGCAGTGAGATAATTGGGTCTGGAAGGTTAACTTGGACTTGGCAGGAAAAGCAGACAAGTTTAATGATGAAGTCTATGTTATACTGAGGAGAGCACAGTGTGTCCAGGCAAGTCTAAAAATAAGCTTATCAGTTTGTGCGTCAGGAAAAATAGTGGATGCCAACTATGCTATGCTTTCCAGATTGTGTCTTGTAACTGCACCTAATAAAGGCTGCTGAGAAGAAAAACTCCCGGGCGCCTGATTTCCTCCTGTCTCTGTCTCTGAGAAGTGTTCATAGATGCAAGATGCGCTCATAAATGCAAGATGCTTGATGGGATGGGAAGAGTATCCCTGTTCAATATTCCCACCAAGAAAGGGCCTTTGGTCCTGTCTCAGACCACTGGAACACTCCCAGAGTGATTAATAGCTGCTGTTCCTTAAAAGTTGCCAGTGCCCACTTCCCTTAATCATAGAAGTTGTCACATTAACCCCAATAGTGGATAGCCCAAGCAGGTCTATTGTCTGCATCCCTCGAGTGCGAGCCAGATGGTGCCCGCAGACCTGCAGTTGGCTCATGGGCTACGGGGCTGAACTTCCCTTTAAAAATAAATGAATACATATATTTCATTGCCTGCGGTAGCGGCTGTGTAGTTATGGTTAAGTTGCTCAACTCATAGAAAGAGCACTTTTTGGGCGACTTATACATTTGCCCCACTGGACGAATCCTCATCCAAAAAAGTATATGTCCCCCTCGGATTGATTCTGTAAAGTTTGCTGAGGTTTCACCCACAGGGGGCAAAGTAATAGGGTGGGTCCCAAAATGAATGGTTTTCCCCATAGATGCAATGGGGAAAAAAATGTGCTCACACTTACAGCCCAAACCACTGGATGGATTTTCCCAAAATTTGCGCCAGGAGCAGTGGCTTGGTCCCAAAAGCATGTTTTTGTAAAATTGGTGCAAATCCATGTCCTTTTTTTAAAAAACAGCCAAAAGTAGGTCCCAAAAAATGTGCGATATCTGGGTCCGGTCCGCAGTCTCACTTCCTTATTCGGTCCACGGACACCCTCCTGGGCCAATCAGAGAGCGGCGTGATGTCGTCGGACATCGTACATGCCCGCTGATTGGTAAATTAAAACAAGAGGTGTGCCATAATTTTTTAAATGGTCACCATGTTGGATTTGCGAACTGTGCCTGTTGTCCACAGACATTGTGGTAAAAACATATAAAAAACACAACATTCCACTTGTCAAACTAATGAAACAATCTCTGGGGATTTGAGGGGTGATGAGGATGGGATGAGATATGGCCATTAAAAGCTAGCCAAAAAACAGGTGATTTTTCATCTCCGAAGTCCACGAACAGTCCGGATGTCGGGGACAGCCCTGTGATGTTCGCGAACATCTCAGATGTTGGGGGGACATCCATACATATTTCTCCATTACAGGGTTGGTGAAAAGCAGTTTTTGGATGCCTTATAACTTTGGCGCCACTCAAAGGAACTGCTTAAAATTTTGCAATATCATGTCAGTCCTGAATAGTTCTGCAAAGTTTGGTGCTTTTTCACCAAGAGGGAGCAAAATTAGAGGGGGGACGGATCCCAAAATATTTTAAAGGCTTATACATTTGGTGCCATTTGACAAATCTGCACACACATTTGCAGAAAGATTCCCAGATTTGAAGGTTTTTGCAAGGTTTGGTGGGATTTTGTGAAGAGGGGGCGTCTCAACATTTTTAGATTGCTTATAACTTTGTTTCCGTTTGACAAATGTGAACAAAAGATTTCAGAAAGATTATAGATCTAAACCTGAATGAGTGTGCAAAGCCTGAATGGATTCTGTATCGTGGGGGCTAAGTTATATGACTATTTTATGTACATACATTTTGACACTTTTCAAAAAATAAACATGCACGGATTTGCAGCGAACTCGTGCATTGAGCATTGGCAAGTTCCTGAAAGCATGGTTTTGCAAATGTGTTATGTTTTATTTTTTGAAAAGTGTCATAATGTAGGTACAAAAAATAGTAACATACAAGCATGGTATTGCAAATCTGTCCTGTGTTTTTTTTTTTTTACTAAGGTGTCAAAATTTAAGTACAAAGAATTGTGATATAACTTTGGTGCCTGGGCAATGGGCCTGGCCCTGAGCAAGGATGAATGCCTACTCTGATTTACTTATTGGCTCATAAGTTTTGGGAGGATAGTTCAGGGGCAACGTGCTAGCCTTGGAAGCAAGACGACACAGAGTAACACAGGTACGATCCCTGCGTCCGCGCTTAGAAACCTCTCGGTATTAAGTGCGTTATAAATAAGCTATCATGTCATGCAGCATGCGTGAAGCTCTAGGTTTAAATGGGAAAACAAATTCTGCTATGTTTGTTAAAGGAGGTTTACAGTTCCTTCATGTATGTTGAAAGAGGAATTTTTAATAACGTATATACAGTGATGTAACATCATGAAAACATTTTACTCCTATGAAATTCAGTGAAAAAACTTTGTTAAAGGGATGTTATGGTTAAATTGCACTAATAAAAACGTATGCTGTTATAGGGACGTTATGGTTAAGTTGCAATAATAACCTATGAAATTCAGTGAAAAAACTTTGTTCAAGGGACATTATGGTTACAAGTAAAACCGAAAAACCCCAGTCATTTGGTAGTTATGGTAAGTTAAGCAGCCATAACTTGCACCACCACTGTGCACCGCTAAGAGTAACACCCAGGACATCAAAGATGACATCACACATGAAATTAATTTTGATGAAAAGTCCCTACAAGGGGTTCCGTTTATAATGTTGGTAACAAGATGTCAGGGGAGAATGGCAGACTTATCATGAAATACTTAATGTGTTAAAGAATGTACTCATCTAAACAAAACATTATATTAGAGTGTTGTTGTTAATACAGGAACCTAATCATACATACGCATAGGCAATGGCTGCATCATGCACCATAGAAGTACAATATTTTTAATCTGGTGATTTTGGAGAGTAAAATAATGAATGCTACCTTTATCAGAGTTTTGAGTAATGTTAAACATGAAATAAATAGCTAATAATTCAAGACTTACTACATACTTGTGTTCGTACAAACAATACACATGAAGATCGACAATGCATACAAATCAGAGGCACATGAAGGGAAACTAAAGTAAGGAAGAAAGAAACAACTTCACCAGAAAATGCCAATAACATTAAAGTTCATCATCATGTATAAAAATCAATTGTGTGTTTGAGGTCTGCTTATTGCCCCATATATGTGCACCATGAGCTGAAACCAAACCCTAAGGAAAGTACTTTAAGAACATACAAGATGGTTAACTTCAAGATATATAACACATTTTCAATATTCACATTCTGACTGTCAGTGAACAAAACCAAGTGGCCTACATATGTGATGTCATCAATGATGTCAACAATGGCATTTGTGAAGTCATCTTTGATGTCCTGGGCATTAGTATTAGCAGTGCACGGTGGTGGCGTGAGTTATGGTTGCTTCGCTTACCATAACTGGCGAATTTCTGGGGGTTTTCAGTTTTACTTGTAACCATAACATCCCTTTAACACAGTTTTTTCACTGAATTTCATATGTTATTAGTGCAACTTAATCATAACGTCCCCTTAACAATGTTTTTTCACTGAATTTCATAGGTTTTTATTAGTGCAACGTAACCCTAACATCCCTTTAACAAAGTTTGTCTGTGAATATATATATATATATATATACGTTAGTGGCTGTGTAGTTATGGTTAAGTTGCTAATGCCATAGGAAGAGCACTTTTTGGGTGGCTTATAACTTTGCTCCCCCTGGACGAATCCTCACCAAACTTTGCAAGAAAAGTATATGGCCTACTCTGAATTGTTTTGCGAAGTGTGGTGAGGTTTGGTCGAGGGGGGGCAAAGTTATAGGCGGGGTCCCAAAATGTCTTTTTTTCCCATAGACTGAATGGGGAAAAAACTTTGTGCATGCCTACAGCTCAAACCGCTGGACGGATTTTCACCTAATTTACGGCAGGAGCAGTGGCTTGGTCCCGAAAGCGTGCTTTTGTAAATTTGGTGAAAATCCATCCAGTAGTTTTTTTTAAAACGACTAAAAAGTAGGTCATAAAAGATTTGTGATATCTATGTCCGCTCCGCGGACACACTTCCCTGTTCGCTCCAATCGGCTTGCGTCATGTCCGCGGACATGTGACGTGTCCGCTGATTGGCTGGAATGAAGCGTGAGGTGCGTCGGATTGTTTTGATAAGCCCGCCATCTTGGTTCCGCGGACATCTGCGGACAGCGCGGCGACGAACGGGGAGAAATACAAGTTTGGCAGTGTGTTGGTGTGCAAGAGTGCTTGGGGGGGGTGGGGGAGTAAGAGATGGGTCAAATTCTGTGTTTGTTTAGGTGGCAGGCACCCCTGATGTGTTCGTCATGTCCGCGGTCACCGCGGCTGTCTGTTCGCGGACATAAAAAATGCATTGCAGTAGCCCATATAGCACAGTTAAATTGCTTGATTCTATGGGTGTGTTATGCTGCGGTGGTTGTGGCCAGGGTCTAGAGTCTTGGGTGCATGGCGAAAGAAATAAAACCGACCTAAGAAACTACCTAATAAAAAAACTATATACAAATGTGTGTGGCATAGTCCATTCACCACAAATCAAAGGAAAAGGAAACCTAACTCTAAAAACTATTTACAATGGCTCACTTCCCGATTTCTCGGGCCAGGGCATCATCGATCTCGTGCTCGATGTCCCGGAGGCGGTCCTCTTCCATGGCCCCGAGGGTTCGCAGGGACGATGACATGTGGACCTCCAACTCCCTGCAAATTGCCTCAAGGCACTCGGCCCGCCTCAGATCTCCGCGTGGATTTCACCGCCCTGACCATTGTGAGCCGTGCCTCTTCCGCCCGCTGCCGCTCTGCATCTATGGCCTGGCCCAAACGCTGCCACACAGAAGACACTTCCAATCCTGGATCCTCCTGCCCTCTGGCCGATGCCTGCCCCTCCGATGTTGAAGGCACCGAGCCATCATGGCTCCCACCTTGTTGCTGCTGCTGTGCCTGTGCCCTGGCTCTTGCTGCCTGCAGGTCCTCCTCTGGCTGGGGTGCAGTTGTTGAGGTGGCCACCCCTGCTGGACGTCCGACTCCCGACTGTGGCAGGGATGTGTCCTCCACCAGCCTGACCGCAGGGTCAGAGGCAGCTCCACAGGGTACCCAGGTGATACATGGGTGGGAAGATGGCATGGAAGACGACTGGCGCATAGGGGGTTCAAGTGAGGAGGGGGTCGGAACAAGGTCCAGCAAACGGAGGAATCTAGTCCTGGTGACCCGTCCCAGTAGGTCAACGCGGTCAACGAGGCATTCGAGATGACGTGCAGTGTCCTCACGAAAAACACTGCAGGTCACCTCGCATGCCCCGTTGACGTAACGCCATCCCACTCCAGACAGGCTCAACCCGGTCCCGGATAGCCACGTCCACAGGGAGAGGAAGGCCAGTTGTTGTAAGTGGATCCCCTCCCTGAAAATGGGTCTGGACGTAGGCATCCCTGCTGGTGCAGGATGATGCAGTCACAGGATCGGGGACAGGATTACACACAGGCACCTCTGCAGCGGCCTGTGCTGCCTCCTGTCCCTGCCCCGCACCACTAGCACCAGTGGAATCCCCACCTCCAGACCCCGTGTCTGTCCCTTCCACGGCCTCCTCCTCCACTAAACCCCCCACCAACCTAGATGACTCCATGCCATCTTCCTCTGTCAGACCCTGTGGTGTCTCAGCTGCCCCTTCTGCTGCCGAGGAGTCCAACTCTGACCTCCGCCTCTTGGACCTACCCTCGGCAGCTGCGGCATGGGACGCGGCACCGGACTCCTCACTCCCTGACTAGATGACAACCTGGGAGGGGAGCCGGGCCTTACGTCTCCGGCTGGCGGTGTGATCCCTGTCGCCTTGCTCCACAGCACCCTCTCCGCCCTCTTCATCAGTTGACGCTGCAGACAGGAGAGATAGGACACAGGCATCAGGGCACTGTACAATGGACTGATACACACATGACAGTTGCACATGAGTGGCAGTGTCACACTTCAGACATGGCATCACAATCCCCAACACACATGTCATTTCAACTCACACACATGAGCAATTCCACAGCAATATTGCACCAGGCAGCACCATCCATACCCATACAACAGCATGAGCAGCCGAAGGTGAGCCTTACATCACATGAAACAAGGGGAGTGCACAAGACATGCACACATGCCACCACACTTACATACATGTGTGCATCTCCACCAACTGTTGCAGTGATGAGATCACCATCCATGTCACATCTGGCATTCAACCTTCTACATATCAGTGTCACATGCATCCATGTTGCATCACAGTTGCACACTTGTCAAATACACACACATGCACATATACACAGTGCAGATACATGCAGCTGGAACCAACAACCATGTGTGACACCACAACCATGCCAACGTACATACACAGTAATTCAAACATGTGTGCTCCCACATCTGCATTTGGCCTGCATGCTTACCCACACATACACCATCCATGTGTCTCACACATGGGAGGACTCGCATGTGTCAGCCTAACGCCCCTGTACATACACATCCATACATGGCCCTACAAAAACACATGTGCAACCTGCACACTACTGGCACACCACGACACACACAGCGTCCAATCAGTATGCATGTACACTTACCGCTCGACTCCAGTCGGGTCTGCCTCTCAAGGACCTTGACGTGGAGCGCTGGGCATATGCGTTCCAGGACCCTCATTTGGTTGTCGGACAGGTGGCCCCGGCGCCACTTGGCATCCGCTGCCTTCAAGAGGCGCTGGGCCTTGTCGAGGGTCCTGGACCTGAAGTCCCACCTGCGCTTCTTGACATGTTTGATGTCCCGGACTGCCACCCCCTCCTCGTTGATGGCAGTCACGATGTCCATCCAGATCCTGGTCTGTCTTTCATAGTCGGCGCGAGAACTTCCAAAGAGGGCATCATACTGCCCCAGGACTTGCTCCACCAGGACACCAACTTCCCTGGCACTGAAGCTGGTGGCCCTCTGCCTCTCTGGCTGGGGGTTGCCAGTGGTGCCAGATGGTGGTGTGTCCGACATGGCAACCGCAGAGACAGATGTGGGTGGGCAACTGGGTCCTTTGGCTGGGCTGTGGAGCGATGGTATCCCAGTCGGGAGTCTTCAGTTCCAGCAGGGGTGGTCACAACAAGTGCACCCCTGCAGATGGCTGATGTGCAGGCAGCAAATAGCAGGGCACGTGGGCAGCAGGCAGGCAGGCAGCAGCAGATGGTAGGTGGGAGCGTGCTCGGGGCTCTGGGGGGCAGTAATTTGCCCTTCTGGGCAGGAGCTTGGTCTTCCGTGTATTGTTGCATGGCCAGCTTGATACAGAGTGATTTGGTATGTGATATGATATGGCATTTGTAACGCGCCTATAAACAAGTGTTTCAAGGCGCGACGAGGCAGGGAGGGGGGAACAAGGGGAAGACAGACAACGATCCTACTAGGCCAGGTATCATTCAGACCGCGCAAGTGCAGGGGTAGGGGAAGGGAAAAGTGCAAGGGGAAGGGGAGGGAGAAGTGCAGTACAAGTAAGTAGAATAAAAATAAATAAATAAATAAGGCCAGCTGGTGGCAAGTGCAAGGTAAGTGCAGACAAGTGCTGGGAAGGGGGGGCTGTAGGGATACAGAGACAGTCCCGCAGTGCAGGGGATGCCAGGTAGGCAGTGCAAGTGGAGAGTGGCTGGGCCCAGGACCGAGGTCGGTGAGAGTGGCCCAGTTGCAGATTCAGTGCAATTTCAGTGTAGAATTTAGCAGGGGAGAGGGACAGAGAAAGCAGAAGCAAAGAGGAAGGTTTTGAGGTGCTTCTGGAACCGGAGATGGTTCTCCTCAAGTTTCAGGGAGGCAGGAAGGCTATTCCAGAGGGAGGCCCCTGCCGCGGAGAGAGATCTACCCCCAGCTCGTTGCTTTGAGAAGCGGCTGACCCTGAGGGAGTTGGAGACGGATGAGCGAAGGGCTCGGGAAGGAAGATATTTAGGAAGAGAGAGTCGAAGGTATTTTGGCCCCAGGCCCCAGAAGGCCTTGTGGATAATGCAGAGGGTTTTGAACTTAATCCTCGCAGCCACTGGGAGCCAGTGTAGAGATTTCAGTCCTGGAGAGATACGGTCCCTGGGCTTGAGACCAAGGACAAGTCTCGCAGTTCTGTTCTGGATGAGTTGCAGAGGGCGGAGAGTGGAGGCAGGCAGATTAAGATAGAGGCTGTTACAGTAGTCCAGCTTCGAGAGAACCAGGGCTCGGGAGACAGTGAGCTTCTGGGGGAAGGAGAGGAAGGGAAGAATACCTCTGAGGAGGTGCAGCTGGTAGTGTGACTTCTTAGAGACGTCAGATATGTGAGGAGAGAAGGAGAGTGTAGAGTCGAAGATGACCCTGAGGTTTTTAGCCTTGCAGGTAGGAGCAGGAAGAGGGCCAAGAGAGGCCGGCCATAGAGCTGCAGGGAAGGAGGGAGTGGGTGTGCCGATGAGTAGAATCTCAGTCTTACTGGCATTAAGGCAGAGGTCATTGGCGGCACACCATTCCTGGATAGCAGACAGACAGTCAGAGATGAGGGAAGGAGAGGAGGAGGCCGAGGGTAGCCTGAAAATGAGCTGGGTATCGTCCGCATAGCACTGAAAGTTGGGGCAGAGGGTGGCGATGCAGTGGGCAAGGAGTGACAGATGCTGGTTGAAAAGCCAGGGAGAGAGATTAGATCCCTGGGGAACACCACAGGTGGAGAAGACGACGCCAGAGAGGAAGGACCTAAGTTGGACCTGGGAGGGTCGATTGGAAAGGAAAAGTCAGCCACGCCAGAGCCTGACCAGTGATACCCAGGTTATCACGGAGACGGTTGAGCAGGATGGCATGGTTGACAGTATCAAAGGCAGAAGAGAGATCGAGCAAAATGAGAACACAAGGAGTGTTAGAGTCAAGGTTGGAGAGCAAGTCTTCACGGATGTTCAGGAGAGCAGTTTCCATGCTTCTGGCAGCTCTGAAGCCAGACCGATGGTCATGAAGGCTACCAACAGATTCAGCATGGAGGTTAAACTGGGAGATGGCCAGTTTCTCCAGGAGCTTGCCCAGGAAGGGAGTGATGGAGATTGGGCGATAGTTAGCCGGGCAGGAGGGGTCGGAAGAGGGTTTCTTAAGAAGAGGGTGCACAAGGGAGTGCTTGAGGGGGGATGGGAAGACTCCAGAGGCGAAGGAGTGGTTGCAAAAGTCAGCCAGCGCGGGAGCCAGGGAGTCGATGTGGTCCGTGATAGTTTTGGAGGAACAGGGGTGAACCTGTTTAAACGAGACTTTCATAGATAGGACTTGTCTGGAGACCTCGTCAGCAGAAAAAAGGGGAAAGGCAGAGAAGGAGGGAGGAGGGGTGGCTGCAGAAGGGCCAGAGGAAGAGCCGGGAAGAGAGGGAGGGAGGTGATAGGAGGAGAGTGAGGACAGGATGTCCTGAGTTTTAGAGATGAAGTGAGAGGCCAGTGCCGTGCAGAGGGCCTGGGAGGGGACAGGAGAGGTAGAGACTGCAGCAGGGTTGGCAAGCTCCTTGCAGATTTTAAAGAGTTCAGCCGAGTTGTTAAATGCTGCAGAGATGCGGGTTTGGATAAGGGCTCTCTTCTTGATGAGAACGGAGAGATGGTATTGCCTTTGGAGCAGGCGGCAGGCCAGTTTGTCAGAGGATGAACATGAAGCACGCCATTTCCTCTCTGCCACCCTGCACTTGCGTTTAAGGGTGACGAGATCCAAGTCATACCAGGAGTTACATTTGGCTTTGGGCTTCAGGCGGATTCTCATGACAGGGGCAAGGATATCAAGAGTATCAGATATAGCAGAGTGGAGCATGGAGAGGGCTGTGTCAGGGTGGGAGTTAGCCGAAGGGGGGCAGGGGGGCGAGAAGGTGGCAGCGAAAGCCTGAACTGACACGCGCTTCATGGGTCGGATGGCCGAGAAGGTGGGTGGCGATGATGAGGGTGGCTTTGCCTGAGGGGTAGGGAGGGTGAGGTGGGAGGATAGGAGAAAGTGATCACTCCAGGAGAGAGGAATGGAGAGAGGGACGGAGAGGGGAAGGTCAGAAGAGATCAGAGCATCAAGAGTGTACCCTGCAGAATGAGTAGGCCCAGACGGGAGAATAGAGAGTGAGAGAGAGTCGCAGAGGTCACGAAAGAGTCCAGTGGGGGGAGAGGAGGCATCCAGGTGGATGTTGAAGTCACCAAGAAAGAGGAGTTGAGTGGTAGCTGACAGGAGTGAGGAGGAGAGGTCAGCCCACTCAGAGAGGAAGGAGGAAATTTGACCAGGTGGCCGATAGATAGTAGCCACGGTAAGGGAATAGCTGGGAGAGAGAGAGTCGGCAGACAAGACATTCAAAAGAGGAGTAGGTCTGCGTAGGAATGACAGTGGCAGGAATCCACTCAGGGAAGATAAAGGCAACACCCCCCCAGCACGGTTAGGCCTGGGCACGGAGAGGATCATGTAACCATCAGGTAGGAGTGTGTCAAAGCTAGTGACAGAGCTGGCTGTGAACCACGTCTCAGTGAGACCGAGGACGTCAAGGTCCCGTTCCTCAAGAAGGCGACAGATATCAGAGGAATGCTTGATGGCAGAGCGAGAGTTAAGAGTGGCAATGTGGAGGCGGTTGCCAACCTTGAAGGACTTCCGGGGAGGGGTACAGATGAGAGGTACGCCCTGCGGAGGTGTAGAAGAAGGAGATGAAGACGGAGCATGAGAGGGGGCAGGGAGGGAGGGTAGAGGCAAGGTAGACGAGGACAGAGGAGGGGGACAGCAGGAGAGGAAAGGAAGTTGATGAGGCGTGGGAAGCGTCGGTCAAAGAGGTGAAGGTTGGCCTGAGGGCCTTGGACCAAGACGGTCCCATTAGCGTAGACATTAATGATGGCCTTAGAGGAGTGGAAGGAGGCCAAGAGGACATCCCAACTGGTGCCACCATTAATGGGAGAAGAGGAAAAAGGAGAGAGCACGGAGACCATATGAAGGGTCCATAGGTCAGGAGAAGGCCCGAAAAAGAGGATGTCAGTGAGAGTTTCCTTAGAGCAGGCACTAGTGTAGGTGTCAGCGATAGGGAGGCCTGGGTTGGAGACCAGGATGTCCTTTTTAAACTTTTTCCTACCAGATTTAGTGAACAGAGCAGGATACTGAATAGAGAAGCAGTTAGAGAAGATAGGCGAGATAGAGAGCACCATGGAGTAGAAGGGGGTGGGGGGAGGACAGACGATGCGAGAGCACGCAGACAGGAAGAGAGCGGCAAGCACAGGTTACCACATTGCAGAACAAACAACGGTATGCGAATTAGGTACACAGTGGTGGGGCCACCTAAGTTTGAGAGTCCTGCGGGGGGAGAAAAACCCTAGTTTACCACATTTTCAGAACAGACAACGGTATGCAAATTAGGTACACAGTGGTGGGGCCACCTAAGTTTGAGAGTCCTGCGGGGGGAGAAAAACCCTAGTTTACCACATTTTCAGAACAGACAACGGTATGCGAATTAGGTACACAGTGGTGGGGCCACCTAAGTTTGAGAGTCCTGCGGGGGGAAAAAAACTCTAGTTTACCACATTTTCAGAACAGACAACGGTATGCGAATTAGGTACACAGTGGTGGGGCCACCTAAGTTTGAGAGTCCTGCGGGGGGAGAAAAACCCTAGTTTACCACATTTTCAGAACAGACAACGGTATGCGAATTAGGTACACAGTGGTGGGGCCACCTAAGTTTGAGAGTCCTGCGGGGGAGAAAAACCCTAGTTTACCACATTTTTCACTAGAGACAACGGTATGCGAATTAGGTACACAGTGGTGGGGCCACCTAAGTTTGAGAGTCCTGCGGGGGTAGAAAAACCCTAGTTTACCACAACTGTGACACAGTGAGGTGAGGACAACATGCAAGTGCAAAGGCCAGGTGGGGTGGGCTGGGCGAGGAAGGGGATAGCAAGTACTGGCGCCAAGCGTCCCCTGCGGACACCTGCAGAGACACAGGGAGTCGCAACTGTAGGAGTCACCCTTGGCCTAGGGGCCCTTAGCCGCAGGGGCTGCCGGGCAGAGGGCTGCCCAGGAGGGGGGTGGTTATAGGAAGAGGGTGGAGAGGAAGGGGAGGGGGGTGTGGGCGGGCAGGGAGGCGGGAGCACGAGGAGGACCAGGAAGTGGGAGGGGAGAGCAGGAACAGACAACGCGCTCAGAGCGCGGAAGCAATATTACAAAATGTGCAGATTCAACTCACGGAGGCCCGATGGGCCAGGAAGGGCAAGCAAGGCCTGCAGTTCCCTCAAGGGCTACCGGCGACCGCTCTCCCACGTTCAGCTGGACAAAGAAGCGAGCAGGGGGAGCGGGCGTCGAGTAGCCCAGAGGGAAGGCAGCCACACAGCCAATCAGAGGGGGGGCGGTGGGCGGGCAGAGAGGCGGGAGCACGAGGAGGACCAGGAAGTGGGAGAGGAGAGCAGAAACAGACAACGCGCTCAGAGCGTGGAAGCAATATTACAAAATGTGCAGATTGAACTCACGGAGGTCCGATGGGCCAGGAGGGGCATCCAAGGCCTGCAGTTCCCTCAAGGGCTACCGGCGACCGCTCCCCCACGCTCAGCTGGACAAAGAAGCGAGCAGGGGGAGCGGGCGTCGAGTAGCCCAGAGGGAAGGCAGCCACATAGCCAATCAGAGGGGGGGGCGGGCGGGCAGGGAGGCGGGAGCACGAGGAGGACCAGGAAGTGGAAGGGGAGAGCAGGAACAGACAACGCGCTCATGTGAAAAAATTGCACGTCTGCGTGGAATTCGAGGAAAGGCCCTTAGCGCGTAAGCGCATCTGTGACGTTACGCGCACGGGCGTTTCCCTCGTGACTTGGGCATAGTGGTTCAGCGCGCGTGAAAAAACTGCACGTCCGCGTGTGAATGCGTGTAATCCAAGGAAAGGGCCTACGCGTAAGTGACGTGACGCGCGCGGGCGTTTCCCTCAGCACAGGTTAAAGGTGCGTGGGGCCAGCAGTTCACTGAATGTGCCTTTCGTGGAGAACGACGTGTGTTGCTGCTTCGTGTTGTTTCGCGCGCCATCACAACTTCACAGCGGATCGAGGATGTATCTCTTCTTTTGGTGGGGTATTGGCGACGCGTGTTTTTCATTATCACGCTTGTCAGACGGTGAGTCGCGCACGCTATTTTTACCACTGCGGGTGCCCCTGTGTATCGCACCCGTTTTCGAGGTCATAGTAGCCTGCGTGTTCCACGCGTATGTGTTTTTCGTGTTACTGGGTGCCACCCCATACTACGGGAGGTTGATTCCACGCACGCAGGCTGCAGGGTTGTGTGCATGGTTCTACTGCAGTTTTGGGGTGTCTGAGCGTTGCGTGACCCGTCACTATATCACTGGAGTCACATACAGCCTTGCAGGTGCAGGGGGGCTGTTAACATCTTGCATCCCACCCCCTTCACTCCAATTGCCCAGGCCAATTGTGGTGTACACCTCCCATTGGCACTCCTCCATCTGTGCCGGCACTACTCCATCTGTGCCATGGTTGGGAGGCCACCAAAGGTGAGGGGCGCCTCAGCTGGGCATCCTCCTCGTGACGGGCGTGGTCAGGGATGTGACCAGGGAGTAGGGGGACTCGAGGGTGTCCAGGGTGGCCGCAGATGGGGAATAGGCAGGGGTGCACCACTTGAGCATAATGTTGTGCGATGTGTCGGTGCAGTCTTGCCACCACCCCCTGTGGTTCCAGGAGATGCAGCTTCTGCATCTGGCGCTGGCGCCCATGTGACCCGGCAGTCTGTTTCATCGACTGCCACGGGTCAATGGTAGTGGTAGCTGCAGGTGCAGCTATGGACACCACCACCCAGGCTCAGGGTCTGCCAGCACAGGCTGCGTTGGCACTTGAAGAGCCCTTGGAAGATTTCCAACAGGCCAGGAGGGAAACCATAGGTGCACGCAGGGCTGCCCTGACCAAGACACGTGTCCCTGGGGCAGTAATGTCATCTGCTGCCCCGACCAGCCGGGTGTTGGCAAGTGCAGGGGCAGATGCAGCCAACAACACCCCGTTTGTGAGTCTGCCAACCAGGACAGTCGCGGTCAATGACCCTGCCACAGCAGATGTTGATGCGCAGGGCCCATTAGAGGGCACCCAGCTACCACTGACACAAGTCAGGCCTTTGGTCGACCCTCCACCTGCCACTCCTTTGGCTCAATCCACCGGTGCTACTGGCCATAATGATCAGGGTGGCATTTGCCAGCCAGGGTCTGCGCCACAATCCAAGAGGAGAAAGGTTGCAGCTGCAGCACTGGCTGGGACCCAACACACAGCCACGACCTCCAGCAATTCGTGGAAGAAGCCTTTCTGCAACCAGGAACTGGACTGCCTCGTGGACTACGTGCTGGGCCACACCCGTGACATGCTAGTGGGTCCTAATTTTCAGACTACGGCTGCCCACTGGAAGCAAGTTGCGGAACATGTGAGTGCATTGGGCCATGAGGTGCGCACAGCGCAAGAGTGCAAAAAGCGTTGGAATGACCTCAAACGCAGCGTTAAGGCTAAGCGTGCCTCAAATTACAACTTGACTCTGGTGACTGGCAGTGGGCCTGCAGCTGAGCAGGAAGACCTCTCTCTGCATGAGTCACTCATTGCAGAGTTCATAACATCTGAATTGGTCGAAGGAGTGGGAGAGATGCCGGACTTTGATGCACAGTCCAGTGAGTGTTGCTGCGTGTTTGTTGTGGACATGTGTGTTTCACTTGTGTGATGTGTTGTGCATGACTGCCACTACATGTCACGTGTACATGGTTCTGATGTGCAAGTAATGCAATGCTTCCCTGATGCATGTCTGCTCTGCTGGATGGTGGACATGTGGAGCAGACAGGGACTGTCCGCATCACCACTATTGCACCCTACTCACATGCTGGTCACCAGGATGCCCCTCACTGGCCCTTCAGCATGTAGCGTGGGGTGACCTTCCTCTCAGCCCAGGGACTATGTCATAGCATGACTGACGTGCATGTGTCCTGTGCCTGCATGCGGGTACTCCATGTAGGCATGCTCCCTTGCCCCTCCACCCCCCTCTGCACCCCAATTCCACCTTAACACTGGTATGCTTCAATTTTGCCGTTGAGTACTTCCCTGTTCATGCGTCCTGTGTACATGCTGACTTCCAGCAGCCAATCTGCCAGACATATGCTGTGTGGTACATCCTTTGTACTTGATGAAGGACTGTGCAGAGGTCAGATGCCCCGCAGGGACATGAGTGCCCATTCATGCTTCATGTGTATTCCACTCATGCCCCTATGTGTCCTTGACTGGATGATCATTGTAGTAGGAGTCCAGGGGGACCTACATTGCATGGCATTTCATCAGCCTTCCCATTTCCACTGTGGCTCAGTCCTGCGTCACACACATGTTTAGGGTGTGACGGTCTGTGTGGGTCACAGGCCTCAGCCTGCTTAATGGCCAATGACTCTGTCCAACTGGTGTAGTGTCTTCTTCACACGTGGGTGTACTCCAGAGGTTTCATCATGTGTCCTGCTTACAGTCCCATCATCATTTGCTCTGTTGTCACTTGACTTCCATGATGCAGTTGATGCTAGTCAACACTGTCTGTCAATACAAAGGTCTATGTTCAGCCTTTTGATACCATGCTAGGCATCCCTGCATTTGCACTTGGGGGGAGGGGTGGTTTACTTGTAGACATGCTACCCATTGAATGCACATTGCACGTGATGCCTGAAGTTGACCTTGCACTTCCTTCACATTTTCTGACACACATCATGAAGTTCTTGTACATGTAGATAGTGAGTAACATACATATTTGCTGCACTGCATCGACCCACTTCAGGGCAAACTGACACCTTTCGACATGCCTAATCACAGAAGCAGAACGAAGCAACAGTGTACAACCATATATTAGGATTTCCCTGGTGACAGTTCTTTAGTTGAATGTCTAATATTTATTTAAATGTTGTCTGCATGAGTAATCCTCAGATCCATGTGCAGCTGCTACACAGAAACAATTTTAAAACAAAAAAGATGTGAGATATATATTCTTACTCCAATGCCACAAGTTAATTAGTTGAGTTAAGTTCAGTGAGTATTCAAGATTAAATATAATAAAGACCAAATTCAAAAAATAATTTCCACATTCCAATGCTGTATTTCTGTTGTGCTGTTTATTTCAAATTCCACATGGTATCATTACATTTGTGAATTGATTATCCAAATGTTCATTTCAGTTCCACAAGTTATTATCACTTGTGTGCATGTATTATCCAAATGTTCATCTCACACTTGCTTGTTGGTTTAGTAAACAAAAATAACTTCTTCATTTCCAATGTCTATTTTCCACTCTCTACACGTGTTTCCCCATCGCTTTACAATGGTTCTTCAGGAGAGTAGATAAAAAAAAAACGATTTAATGAGATGAAAAAAGAAAAGAATAGGACCATTGTCATCATTGTATTTCACAAATAATTTTGCCTATACCAAAATCAATGTATAGTGCTTACTTTACTCACCTAAATAGATCCTTCAAATAAACCTTATTAATGGTAATTCCACTTTATCCAAGTTAGTTGTGTGATGCAATCTTTATTTCTATTGGCTGTTCCTTAATACAAGATATTTTGCTGAAATCAGCTCTCTGTTACTGACTTGTTTCTTGTTCTGAAAGTACAGAGAAGGCTTAATTTATTTATAGAATTTTCTTTAATCTTATACAGATTCAATAATGGCTTTGGGGTTTAAATTAAAATTACCACCATCAATATCTCCTAAGACTGTACTGGGCTAAATGCTCTTCCCTTTGGTTTCCAAACGTTTTCACTGCAAAGATTTGTCCTTCCTGGTACCGGTTACTCAACAGAGTGCTGCTGAATGCTTTCGCAGCTCCTCTGTGCCTTCATCTTCTTTTTATACTGTATGCGCGGGTCGTGATGACGTCATCATGCTGCGCTCCACGTTACCAAACGCAACGTGATGATGTCATCGCGTGCCCTCGCGCCTAATGGCCATTTTGGTTTGTTGTTTTCATTATTTTGTATTTTCATCCTTTAGATATTCAAACAATTTGTTTTAAATTGCTAGGTACTGATGAAGTATAAATTCGTCCTTCCTGGTATTGGTTTACTCAGCAGTGCTGCTGAATACTTTCGCAGCTCCTCTGTGTCTTCGCGTTCTATTTTTACTATATGCGCGAGTTGCGATGACGTCATCATGTCGTGCTCCACGTTACCAATTGCAGCGTGATAACATCATCGCGTGCCCTCGCGTTTGGCGGCCCTTTTGGTTTGTTATTTGCATTTTTTGCATATTAATCCTTTAAATATTCAAACGATTTGTTATAGATTTCTCGTTACTGATGAGGTATAAAGTATTATGTTATTTCCTTATGAACAAACCGTTCTTCCTCCTTACCAAATGAGATTTAACTAGGTTTTACTCCTATTATCTAAGTATTTGCTAGTTCGGAGTATAAACCTATAGGAAATATTCAAAACTAGGGTGTTTGTTCCTTATTTTTAAATCCAGTTTTAACCACAGTTAAAGAACACATTGTAGCCATCATCAATTACTGAGTTGGCGTTATCTTGACTATATATTGTCATAGATCACTTTTTCAAAATTAAAACAAAGCAAATTATATATTTCTTTTTCGAAATGATAATTCAAAGACTGTTGTACATTTAAAAATGTTAAATCAAAGCCAATTGTACATCTCAGTATCCTTATTCAAACCAGTTGTACATGTGTCCATAATGCATATCCATTTGCATTCCTGCTTTCTCAGGATGTCTTCCTTATTTCCTCCTCTTGGTGGTAAAGAAATTTTCTCCAAGCCAAAAATGTTCAAAGATGTAATCTTGTTACCGGACCTGAGAGTGCGCAGGCAGGAGGCCAGCACTCACCCCAGAGATAAGTTTCTGTTTGTCTTCCATTTGAGTAATTTGTTACTATGTGCATGAAGATCAGGTTTGGTGTACTTGTGTATGTGTTAATGTGAGTGGTACAGTTTGTGCATTTCCTACTTTCCCACGTGAATCCTACTCCCCTCTCCTGCCCCTCATTCCGGTTCTCCAGTGTAGCAATGCCTGTCCCGACTGCATATCCCCGACCCCCCTTCCCCACCAGGGTCTCAGAGGCCTGTGTGAGTTTGACCTTGCAGGCACCCAGCCACGGTGGGGGTGCTTGGTTCGTGCCACTCCTGCACCTGTATACGGGAGCAGTGACAGTACACATCAGTTTGTGGTGCATTATTCTGTGTTATGTACCACACATGGTACACATCCTGTTGTGACATTGTTTTACTGTGCTACCTTGGTTGTTACATCATTGTGGTAGTACTTTGGCTTTGTGACGTATTGCTACTTCAAGTCATCTGCTGGAGGGTCTTCTGGTTTGTTTTGCTGCATGCAGGCTTTTTGCTTGGCTTTTGTGTTGGCCTGCTTTGAGTTCTCCTTGATGTGGTGTTTTTGCAAGTCAAGGTGGCATCTGAGGGTGCTGGACACTTTTTGCACAGAAGGTGGGAGATGGTGACAAAGGGGAAGGGTGATCCTGTGGCCAGGTGAACTTCAAGGATGAAGGCTAGATAACCCAGGTGCAGTTGTTCAGTGGGTCATGGAGATTTGTGAGGTAGGGGGGGTGTTTTGTTGTTGACAGTTGCCTTGCCCTACAGTGTGATGCACACCCTGACATTGTAATTGCAGTATCCTATGCACATGATGTCTTCTGCTGATCAATGCCTGTTCATGTGTTGTGTTTACCTTTCAGCTTGTGACTTGACATGCTGGGGTGTACACATGGTGAATGTTCACATATGATGTGTAGAGGAAACTGATGGTCACTTGATTGCACATGCATATATTGAGTGCATGTCCCTACTGACCCACCACTCTCTCCATAATCCACTACATGTACAACCACCCTTCCATGTCCACGTGTACACTCTGTTTGCCTTCTGGTGCCCACTGTGTGCCTGCAGCACATGATCTATGACCAATTGTGGATCTTGTACATGCATAATTTGCTTTTTGATGTAGTTTGTCGCTTGGATGTGATGCTCAGGGTGTGCATCACACACAATGGCTGTTCACTATGCTGTGCGCTGAGCAGTGTGTTGCATGAGGTGGGAACGGCACACAGAAGCTGCAGTGTTGATTTTGCAATGCACAATGTGCATGTAGACAGGCATTCATTGTTATGTTACAACTAAAACTGTTGGAATGCATTTGGGTATGACTTCTTTTGGGTGGGAGGTTGTTTGTCAGTCATTTCATCTGATTCCATGTCAGGCATCATTGTGTGATGCCACTTTACATTTTTCACATGTCAATGTGTACCTTATTGGTACTGTGTTGGTGTATAGATATTGCTTGCCATGTCATGTTGTGGATTGGGAGGGTTTGGGTGACATAGCAGTGATAGTCATGGCCTGTTTTGCAGGTCTGTGTGATTCACACCTTGCATGTGTGCCGTTTGGTCACACAGGATTGCTTATGTTTAAGTAGCTAGGGATGCACACAATGTGGCACTTCCATGGCAACATTCTCAGGGTGGTAAGGTTGTGACAGTTGACTGTCTCCTTGACATCATCGATTGTCACCTGGTATGTGCCAGGCCTGTGTACACTCCGCAGGGGTGGGAGTTTAGGTGAAAAATGTGGCCACAAGCTGGGTCTGGGCTGCCTCGCCACGTGCCCTGTCCCCTCCCATGGGCAGCGCCTGTGCCTGTGGTTGGGGATGTGGGTGCAACACCATGTCCACCGGAACGCCCTGCCGTGTTGCAACATTGTGCAGGACACATGCTGCCACAATGATCCTGCACACTACTGGGGGTGCATAGAGTAGCTGCCCGCCAGAGCGGTCAAGGGAGCGGAAGCGTGACTTGAGCACTCCGAATGTGCGCTCCACTATGGCCCTGGTTGCAATATGGGCAGCGTTCTATCTTACCTGGGGTGGTGGGGTTCCGGATTGGCCTCATCATGTGGTTGCTCAGAGGGTAGGCACTGTCCCCTGGAGAGGTGATGATGGTTGTGATTATTGGGGTTTGTGTATTTGTGTGTGTGTGTGACATGCATGCATGTGCACAGGCATTTGTACTCACCTAGGAGCCATGTGTCGCCATGCTGCCCAGCTTCCAGGGCCCGGCTCAGGGCGGCATTCTGTATATAAAACTGTCATGGGTGGAGCCAGGGTAGTTTGCATAGACAGAGGTGATGATTCCCTTTGCATCGCATACCACCTGCACGTTGATGGAATGCCAGTGCTTGCGGTTTCGGTAGATGTGCTCAGTGGCCCTAGGTGGACGTAGGGCCACATGGGTGCAATCTATGGCACCAAGCACTTTGGGGAAGTGTGCCACCCTGTAAAAGTCCTGGACAATGGCCTGCCTTTCTGCGGGTGTTCTGGGCATGTATATGTGCCTGCGGTCTGAGGGGCGCGCTGTCATGATTGCCAAGACCTGGTGTAGGCAGCGTGACTGCATGGCCTGTGAGACCCCCCCCACTATGGCAGAAGTCCGCTGAAATGACCCAGTGGCCAAAAAATGCAGGACATTGAGCACCTTCACCAAGGGGCTCAATGCTTGGGAGCAGAGGGTGGGGATGTAAGGTCATCTTCCCACTCCCTGAACAGGTCTAGGATGATACGAGATGAAAACCTATACCTGCCATAGACCTGGTCGTCGCATCCCAAAAAGGCTTGTCCGGGGTGAAAAAATGCGTGCCCTGGCTATTCTCCTCCTCCTGCGGTGTCCCACGATCAGTGCTGCGACAAATGTTTGTTGTTTGCGTGCACTTTCATACTGCGCACAGGGACGCTTCCACCTGCCTTCCTGTGGCGGACGTGTTGACGCCTATGCGCGTCTTTTGCCGTGCGCAGTTTTCCCGTATCCGGATCTATGAATACGGGTTGTTTGCGTGAGTGTGGGCGTTCCGTGTTGTTCCCTGCAGTACTTCCCCAGGTACGCCTTCTTTTTCACGCATTATTCCCCATTCCACGTGTTACGCCCACTGTTCCGCCCACTTTTGTTGTGTGCGCCACGCATGTGCGCTTTCGCTGTGCGCGTAGCACATGCCGTTTGATGACGTGTGCGCCCGCGTGCGCCACGCACGGATTTGGCGCACAACCAGTGGTATACACACGCACAGCGCCTTCCTTGAATTGCACACGTGCGCGTCCGCTTGCTTTCTCACGCTTGCGACACCTTGCGCCTGCTTGCACTGGGATTTTCGCGCACGTTTGTTCCATGAATCGGCCCCTGTATGTTTTGTCAGGATTGTTGCTTGCATTTCTATGAAGGGCTAACATTTGCAAACACAATTGGTCGGTATTGTGTAGGTAAATGGAATAGAATATTTATTGCTACATTTGCGTAGCAACTTACACCAGTTATGTTTGAAAATTTGAATGGACCAGATAGTTCTGTGTCCAAGTCATTTCTTCGGAGTGTGTGTTGCTTCTTTGAAGAAGTACCTGAGTTACTTTGAGTAGTAGATTCTTCTTTGGTTGTAGTAATTGATGAAGTATTACCTTCTTTTACTCTTTTTGGAGGATTTGCAGTGAGATCCTGTTGCATTTCTGTTTGAAGTAGTTTTCTTTTACAACGTTTTCCTTTCTGTGGAACAGGATACGTTTTTAGATGGGGGGTGTACAGTGAACGTAGTCTATTGTATTCTAAAATGCAACGAATATCAGCGTTTATTTTACTTGCATCAAAGTTGATTATAAATAGACAGTCAAGTGTACGTTAGCATGATAATGCTACGTAGCTCATGCCTTCTTTAAAGACTGTGTTCCCAATATGTATCAATGCTTTATTTAGGGTAAGACCTTGTGATTTGTGAATGGTGACTGCGTATGCTAGAGTTAGAGAAAATTATTCTCTGCGTACATACATGTCTTTGCAAAAGAAGGAATCGAGCTGTTGAGCGTCCTATCCTTTTTAGTTCTGATAGTTTGTCAAAGAGAATATTGACAAACTGAATGTTGTTGTCATGTGGGTATGTTTGAAAGCCAACAACTGTACCAAGTGCTCCATTAACTAGTCCTTGCTCCACGTCAAGGTTATGTTTAAGCATTACTCTACAGTTTAAAGATAATTTTTATATTTTCTCCAAATCAGCTGTGCTGGAGATAGAGTTTTCTAAGGTATTTAGTCTTGTTGTGGCTTGTTGACACATGGGTAGTGTCATACTATGTACGTCCAGTTTGTCTGAGGAGCAAATTTCAATTATTGGTTGCATTTCTTTTTTCAACATTGTTTCATTGAATTTTGAACAGCTTGCAAGAGTTGGCATCATGGACATGCAAGTGACATTTTTGTGTGCTCATTTTTCCATGACATCAGTAGCACATGAATTATGGCCATACAGTGCATGGATGTGCTGGATTTAAATATTGATTGTGCTTCTTGAGGTAGTACACCAACTCTAATACTTTTTAAAATGTTGGCGTATGTTAGGTCTGCAAACTGGCGCATATTTTCAGTTAATTCTCTGCATTGGAAATCTTGCCAAAGGTTGACATTTCCTATGCTGCCAACAGTTTTATGACAGAGTTTGTGCCCTAATGTTTTAAAAATAGGTTCACCTTTCACTGGTGTCAATTGAAGAAGATCTCTGAAAACAATAATGTGTTTTCCTCCAAAGAGCTCTTCGTAGTTTGTTTTCAGTAGTTCTTATAATCTGAGGTGAATCAAAGCCAACATTAGGTTGGAGACCATTCTCACTTCATCTATCAGTAGCATTTTCATTTCTTTTAACACTCTGCGTAGTTCCATTACAGCTTCTGTAGAACGTTTGTAATAGTCTAATTTGTTTTGGGGTTCTACTGGAAGGAGTAGTAATCGGTGTAAAGTGACACTGCCTTTGTTGTAGGCAGCCAAACCTCTGGGGGCAGATACAACAGCTGACAGTTTGTTGTTTGTCAATTGTTGAAGGAACTTGCTGATGAAAGAGCATGTAACCCATCATATCACACCCCACGCTTACTCTCTTCTTTACACCACCACTCAACTAGAACACAGAGATACTATGACACCATTCGGTATAACTGTTCTCATACCAACATCTCCCGCTCACTCCCCATCATTCTAAGTAAACACTGCAGGTTACACACCCCCAAGCCAGGCATTCTCGTCAGGCACTAACGCAGCCACAGTCGGTCTGGATAAATCCTGCCAGAACGAACACATACCCCTGATCTCAACCACCACACCTACCGCTAAGAAGCAGCTATTACACGAATACCATACCAGCTACACACATAACTGGTGCGCACACGTGCCGTTGAATCTCCCTACTCTCTCTCTACTGACCTGAACTTCAGTTCCCAAGGGCGTTCAACCTACCACCGCCTTCAGACCATACCAATGGTATATAAGGCGCTATATAAGTGCAAAATAACATAACATAACATAACATGATTTTGATTAAGAATGTTTTGCCTGAACCTGCTTGACCACTGACGTATAGTAGGATAGTCTTGAGTTGTGAGGAACTTTTCTGTATCGATATCTTGCATTTGTACCTTCGCGACCTAATTTGTACAAGTGTTGCTTGTAGTTATCACTTAAATATTTGTTCTTTTATCTCTTTTTTTCCTTATGTAGCTGTTTGTCGCATGAGTGTAGGCTGATACGGAGACATTGAGTTCCTCTACTCCGTTTGTAAACTTAAAAGACACACACACATGTGCCTGCACTACTTTGCGCCAATGATAGTTGAAAGAAAAAGTTCTTATTCCAATCAGTTGTTTTTGTCCATTTTTATTCTTATTCTGTTTGAAAATCAGAAGTTTTAGCCCTATTGGATGACATGTGTTTCGGCGTTCATGTTCCGCCTTTTTCATATCCGGGCCTTTTTAAGATTCATTTGTCCTGTAAGGTTTAGCCAAGTCCTGGGTTCAATCCCACCTGAAAATTATGGAGTTCCTGCCTCAAGCGTTGCGGTCGTTTCTCTCTCCAAGAACTTTTTCTTTCAACTATCATTGGCGCAAAGTAGTGCAGGCACATGTGTGTGTGTCTTTCAAGTATAGTAGTATAGGTTTGTAATTTTGGCTGGTACATTCTTTATTTTCATGTTGTACACCATGTGCAATTTCTTTTGTTACCTCTTGAAGAATGCTACGCTGCTCATTGTTCAGTTTTGATTGCAGTACAGTTAAGTCTTCTGTATCTTTTTCATAGTGGGACATGGTGTTTTCTACTTCTGTCATAGCTAAATCTGCCTCATTTGCTATTAGTGGCTGTCCCAGTGGTTCTTGGCTTCCTGTTACAGAAGGTTGACTACTGTCGGGAGTGTCCTTATCTAGTTGGGCCTGGAGTTCTTCATGTTGCTGTTCATTGTGCTACATTGTTTTGTACTATGTAAAGTTTACATCAGTTATAGTGCTTTCATTTGCTTTGAAAGCGTCTTCATAGGAGTCATAGATATCTAGTAACTCTTCTTCATTTCTCTATGGTTTAAAAAGTTGTAGCAGGGACATGTAATATAGTTCTTTATGTTGAGGAGTTTTTAATGACAATTTGATATGATTAATTAAGCTTCGTTTGGTAAGTTTCACTAAGCTGCCTTCACAATCTGTCACTCCATATCTACCTTTTTTTTCATCGGGTTTTATATTATTTTGTATGTGAAGTTTTGGGCTATGTGGTATAGACACATGGTTTTCAAAGTGGTACTCCTGTTTGGGTAGTATGTGTCTAGTAAAATGTTTTTCAAAATGCCTTGGCTGTTGAGATAATTTTTGGCTATTGTTTGATTTCAGAACTCTTTTTCCAGATTTAGCAGGACCAAGACTTAGCCATACTATATTTTCAGATTTAGTACCGGTTAAACGATCTGCAGCTTCATAGCAGCCACATTCTCTATGAGAGAGCATTTTTATGCCTAAGCTGTACAATTCTGAGACAATGTTTTGTCCGATGATAGGTCATTCTAGAAGTCTTGAAGCTCTGTTTTTTCTACTTTGGTTAAGTCGGCTGTAACATATCTTGCAACTGCAGTGGAATTATCTGCAATGTACTGCACATCTATGTTTGCATTCCATAAGAGGGCAATGATTGCATTGTAATCATTGATATCTTTTGCTTCTTCTGTTCTTTTTATGTAATATGTGTTCTTAGGTGATTTACCTTTAACACTATGTCTAACTGAAGACATGAAGTTGTTCACTTCACCTGTTTCTGTAACTGGTCTAGGGAAACCAAAGCGGCATTTGGTGTTGTATTTCCCTTTATTTTTGTATCTGCTACAACAATATTTCCCACATTTGTGTCTTTGAAATTGTACAATTTGTGCATGAAGATCACTATTTGTTGCTTCCGATGGAATTTCACAAGTGACATATTTTTCGATAAACTGCAAAACAGTGACATCACTGTCTAGACAAAATTTAGGAGCATCTTTAATCCATAAAAGCATGTGGATATGTGGTGCTCCTCTGGCTTGGTATTCTTTTCTCCAAAAGAAGTGTTGTACTTCTCCGAGGGGAGGAACAGTTTTATTGCAAATAAAGTGTAGCATAGCAATGAAGCGATGATGGAAATATCTTGAAACATTAATAGGATCTAGAGAGCAAAGTTCTCCCGGTGTTAGTATATCTATGTTTGTTTTGTTTTTGTTTGATATGCGTAGGAAATCATGTAAATCTCCCCAAGCTTATTCTGCACGACTTAATGTAACAAACCAAGTGGGTGGGCCAAGGTTTCTTATCATACAACGTACATCTCTGTGACGTCGGAACCAGTACTCTTTAGTACCACGCATGTTTGCTAACAGATTTGTAATGCTTGATTGTAAAACCTCATCTTTTTGTTGCACTTTTTGTACTAATTGCGTAGCTGAAATATTTTGAAAGTGGGTTCCTGATTTCAATGTGTGTGCAACTCCGTAACATAGAGTTGCTAGTTCACTTTCAAAGAGTAGGTGGAATATGTATTCCACATTTTGTCTAAATCTGGGATCTTCAGAATACATTTGCAACGAGCGGTATTCTGATGCTGTTATCTGAATGGGTCTTTCATTGTACCTTCCTCCTTTCCCAGTAGGAAAGAGTAGAGGAAAAGCACGTGCTTCTATACTTTTTTCCCATATGCTGATTGGTGATCATTTGGTTTGTCGCATTTGGTACGTTTCTAGTGCATCATCTATGGTGTCTTTAGAGTGTAATGGATGAATTGTACAATGGTCTAAAATATTGGATACTGTAGCAGGATCTAGAAGTTCAAATTGACCAGTTTCTGGTGACTCTTGAATTATTTCAGTGGTTTCCCTCAGGTTTTCTTCAATATTCATTTCTTTGTTGTATTCATTATTGCCTTTTTATATTGCAAGGCTTGTCTAACTTTATGTAAGTCTACGAGTTGTTGCCACATTTGTTTGTCTATTGTAGGTACACCATTTACTAAGACAATTAAAGATTGCTCTATTGGACGTTGCACTCCCAGAGTGTGCACATTTTCTTTTAGATCTAATGGTAAATAAACTACTTTGCCACAAATGCCTTTCACTAATTCAGAGGGAGGTAATTTTGCTGTTTTTGGTTGAAGGCGTATTATTGCTTGAAATGTGTGCACTGTTTGAATTATGATGCTCTCATATAAATTGAGTTGTTGCAGCGGTTTTGGTAGTAGGAATAATTAGTATTTGTGATAGCACGTGTAAGAGTTTGGTTGTTGTCAAGTTTTATAGTGCAGTAACTGCAAAGTATTAAGGGGTTAGTTATTTCATATTTGTTTTCTGCTATAAGGTAGACAGCTAATTCAAACCATTTGGAATCTTCATTGTCTTCTATTTTGTATGTTATGTCTATAGTTTTTGTGTTAATTTTGTAAAAAGTTCTGCGGCAACACACACACACATGGTTTGGTACTTCAGCGGATGTACTTTTAAATTTTAGTATTTCTTTTTTGTATGTGTGTAGTAGAAGGTTGCCATCTGTACAATTGTTGCTTGTTTGTTGTAAAGCTATTGCATTTTGTAAGTGGCTTTCACTTCCAAAATATTTTCTCTGGATATGCTCTATTTCTTCGAGTAGGTCTTTGGCTGTACCATGTAGAAGATTGTTATTTAAATTGGCTAGTGCTAAAGCAGGACTTTTAGCATAGTACAATTTATAGACTAGATTTCTTATAGTTGAATGATGTGTTGATATAATTTTGATATGATGGAAGGTGCTTTTGCAAATAGGCCCTGAAATGCAGGCTAATGAATGTCCTTGTAGTCCTGTGTATTTGCACACTGGACAGGTATCCATATTTTGTAGCAGTTTCATTTTGATTTTGTCTTCGCCTTTCACATACTGATTGAGGAACTGGCGTAAAGATTTGAAAGATTTGTTGGCAATGTTACACATTGACGTGCATGGCCATTTGTATACTGGACGATCAGGTTCAGTCGAATGGAGAGGTGATACTGAGTTTTCTGGGGATATTTTTGTAAGCCGTATTTCTTGTTCCATTATGGTATTATTACTTTTTTCATACCCTCGTCCACTGCTATGTATGGCAATTGTACTCACCTAGGAGCCATGTGTCGCCATGCTGCCCATTGAAATATGGTTCTGTGCTTGTGGTGTGACTCCATTCACCTCCACAAATATTTAAGAAGTTATTTTTGTTTACATTCCATTTATTGAGAAGTCTTTTCTGTAATTTAGTAGTTAGTTTTTTTAGTGGTTTCATTCTGTTTAACACTAAAATAAATAACTTCCTTTTGAGAAGGATTGCACTGTCTATCAAAGCTTCTAAGATTAATTTTCTACAGTAGGTTTTAAGGGTTGTGCATGATTTGTCTCCTGTTTTTATAAGATTCTGAAAGACTCTGTGGCAGAACATTTTTGCTAAAATACTTTTTTTGGTATGTTTACTTGCCAGTACATCAAGATTTATAGGAGCAGTAGTGGTAGCTGAATTCTTGTTAATCACTTTCTGTTTCGTTTTACATTTTGATAGAGGAGGTAAAGTTTCTGTACTGGAGGCTTGTTTTGTTTCGCTTAATGACTGCATTAGCTGTTTTGTTTGAACTTTTTGTACAAATTCTGCTAGAGATGGATGTTTATTTTGGACACTTTTATTTTCATTTTCTCTACTTCTGCGATGCTTTCTACACACTTGCTTTTTGATAGGCATTCTTTGGGGTCTGTTGAAAAAAAAGGAAGGCATGGGTTGGGCTGTTCTGCAATGTATGTGTGCTGTGTGCATGAGTGTCTGAGTATGATGGTAAGGATTTATGTGGTGGTGTGTGATTGTGCATTGGGCAGCCACAACTAGTTGGGAAGGCTATTCTACTATTTGTGCGTTACTCTACTGGGGTTCAGATGACAGTAGAAAGTAAGCTAGCGGTAAGGAGAAGCACTAATACTAAATCTAATGGTATAGAATTAAAACAGTTCTTTGTTCTGTAATACTAACATTCTAGGGGCTTAGTTATGTCATTTGTGCACCGAAAAAGGGAGATTTGTGCGCCATTCTGCCTGCTAATCCCTGTTTAACAAATGGGGATTTGTGGGCAGAATGGTGTACAAATCTGCGTTTTTCGGTGCACAAATTCCATGAATCAACCCCACAGTGTGTTCGAGTAACAGTAAGAATATTATGGTAGTGTTGCACTTACTCTTTTTGTGTGGAATGAGCAGGTTTCTTCTGAGTTGTTGTTTGTACTTCAGATGCTGCTTTTCAGGAGAGTGGTCTTCATTGCAATTGTAAAAGAAAGAAGTTAGTAATTGTGTGTGTTTATAGCAGTGATGTTAATGTAGACGTTGAGTTTTATGTTTTTGTAGTAGTGTTCTTGTTTTATATATGAACATAGTGTGTGCATGCAGTTTCCTTTGACTATCTGCAGCCTTTATATTTTACTCACAATATGCTAGTTCAAAATGCTTTGCAAATGAGTAGAATACTAAGTGTATGAAACTCACTTGGTTTTTTAAGGGTGTGTTATTGAATGTTAGGAGAAAGAAGAAATAATGATATACTTATTTTGCAATTTTTATAAGGTAAATGGCAGATACTGTATAGAAAAGCATGACATGTATGCATTTGTGAAGGTGTGGGTAATAAATCAGAAGGATGTGATTTACAGGCAGAGGTGTTATTGCAGCTGGGAGCTTTTCAATGATAGTGTCTATCTGTGTGAGTGTATGAAGATGCATGATCTTATCCTGGCTGTGTGTAATTTTATAATACACTACTAAGTGTTTTTTTTTACAATTATACTGTTATTTCTCCCATCTTCTAATATTATAATTTTTCAGATAGCTGTGTGTGTAAACATTTTTTTAGATTGCAGACAGGTTTGGAAGTGACTGTTGATTATAGTGGATGGGAAAAATGACAGTAAGTTTGTTTTATAGGTTATACAGGTTAAGTGGCAGTTACTCTGTTTATATGCATTCATAAGAGTTGTACATGTACTGTGCAGAAAATATGCATACCTGTAGTTTGTATTCATGCATGTGGATATGCATGCAGCTGCAAGTAGAAATCTTGGAGACTTGTAGAGTAGGTTTTGTAGTAGGTGCTGTCCAATGATATGAGACTTGTACTCAGAGTGATCAACAGTACATTTGAAGTGCGGAACTCTGATGATGGAGTTAGATGTAGAGGTCTTGGATGTGATTGGTGGATGGTTGTGTGACTGCTTTGCTGTATCCAATGAGGGAATGGCACAGAGAGTGATGTGTAAAGGGTAGAAGGGCTGTCTAAGAGTTACTTGCTCCGCGGACACCGCGGCTGTCCGCAGGCAGGGTGTGCCACATCCGGGGTTTTCCAGCAAATCCTGCATGGAAAGGGGACTGTAGGGATCAGCCAATCAGATGTTGAGGTTGTGGATTTGTCTTCAAAGAGACTGTGTGTAGTGAAGATGGTAGAAGTGGAGAAAGCCAGGGTGTTGGTGCTTGGAGATATGTTTGTGCATGGTTTACAGCAGTATGCTCATGCAGGCATGTGGCAAACAATTTTGATGTTAAAGGAGTGGAGGTGGTGTGGAGCACTGTGCCTGATTGCAATGTACAGGGAATTGTACAAGTTTGTGAAGATATCGGCAGGATGAACAGTCCCCATGTGGTAGTTTTACACTATGGTTCCATTTGGTCTATGTCAGTGTCCCTACTTTGTTGGCAGATTTGGAACATTTGGTTCAAGCAGTAATGAACATCCTTCCAAATACCAAAGTAATTTTTTCTGGATTAGTACCTAGGGCAATATGGGACAATAGTTCTGATTTTTGTCCTCAGCAAAACATTGCTAGGTGTGCAATCAACCGAGGCATGTGTGCTTTCATGCTTAGAGCTGGTATGTTCTTCTGTAATAATGAGAATATTGATTCCAGTAATGCTGTTTATTTTAAAGAAGATGGCATCTCTTTATATTTTACGGGAAATGCCATGCTGTTTTGGAATGTAAGGTTTGCTTTAAGAGAAGGTTATGCGAAGATTTTAGGAGTAAAGTAAGAAAAAAAAATACAAGATAACAGGTGTCTGTCAAGCATCTGCAAAAAAAAACGTCTCTTTTCAGAGCCAACCTCAAAGGGGAAATGGGGCACACTATTTAAATTTACATTCACCACGCTCACATTTTCGATATGTCCGCGGACATGGCAGTAGTCCACGGACATCGAAATCACTAGCTAGGGGTTCAGTATGTTCTATGTTACATGTATATAAAGTCAGGGATATTATGGTTAAGTTGTGCTACTAAAAATATGAAATTCAGTAAAAAAATTTTGTTAAAGGGACATTATGGTTAAGAACACATCGCATGTCTGCGGACATCACGCAAGCCGCTCGGCCAAACAGGGCACTGTCCGCGGAGCGAACCGGGAAGTCCGTCCGCGCAGCGAACGGAGATATCACTAATTTTTGTGCCTTACATTTTGGTCATTTTAAAAAAAACTACTGGACGGATTTACACCAAATTTGCCAAAGCACGCTTTCGGGACCAAGCCCCCGCTCCTGCCGCAAATTTGGTGTAAATCCGTCCAGCGGTTTGGGCTGTAGGCGTGCGCAAAGTTTTTTCCCATTATGTCTATGGAAAAAAACTAAAGTTTTGGGACCCCCCCTATAACTTTGCCCCCCCCTTGACCAAACCTCTCCAAACTTTGCAAAAACATTCAGAGTGGGCCATATACTTTTTTGCAAAGTTTGGTGAGGATTCGTCCAGAGGGAGCGAAGTTATAAGCCACCCAAAAAATGCTCTTCCTATGGAAACACCAACGTAACCATAACTACATGGACGCTACCGCGTCCATGAAATGTATATATATATATATATATATATATATTATTGATGGATTACCTTAAACCTTAGCGATCCACTAATAACACTAACAATGGCCACCAGCTATTTCGGCCATAGAATGTGGCTGCAGACTCCTCAAACAGCGAGAAAGGACCACATCCCTCGAAACCATAGAGCTCTCCTTTCCTGCTCTTAGATATAAAGCTGACAAATGTATTGAGTGCGCCATATGTGAACAAGCAACCAGTGGGTTGCAAACCGCATCGCTTTACTATTTTCTTTTGTCCTATGTGACGCTCTCAATAAAACTGAAATTTCTTATGCATTTTAAAATAAGCAGCTTCAGAGTTTGATTTTGTTTGCAATTTGTGGTAAGCTATTAGAGTGCAAGTCCCCTACGCTTCCTATTGCGGCATGTCCAGGTTATATATATATATATATATATATATATATATATATATATATATATATATATATATATATATATATATATATATAGTAGAAAAAACTTTGTTAAAGGGACATTATGGTTAAGTTGCGCTACTACAAACCTATGAAATTCAGTGAAAAAACTTTGTTAAAGTGACGTTTGATAGACACTGCAGGTGGCTACCTCAAATGCCACACTCTAGGGGGCGCCAGTCTCACTTCAATATTATTTTAAATACATTGTAACACAGACATGAAGAGCACCTCCAAAGGTACCGTATGACTTTCGTGACAAAAAAACATCCGTTTTTTGCTTCTTGCTTCCACATCCCATCCCATCCTCATCAACCCTCACCTTTCGAAACAGTATTTGATAAGGTTAACAAGTGCAATGTGGTGTGTTGTTGTATGTTTTTTCTGCGATGTCCATGGACACCAAAACACGTTTGAAAGATGGCGGGCGCATCGGAACAATCTGACGCACTTCACGCTCTTCACCATCCAATGAGGGAACGCGTCACATGTCCGCGGACTTAACGCAAGCCGATTACCCAATCGATGTCCTGTCCGCGGAGCGAACAGGGAAGTGTGTCCGCGGAGCGGACATAGATAGCACTACATTTTTCAGACCTACTTTTTGATTGTTTTAAAGAAAACTACTGGATGGATTTTCACCAAATTTACAAAAGCACGCTTTCAGGACCAAGCCGCTGCTCTTGCTGCAAATTTGGTGAAAATCCATCCAGCGGTTTGGGCTGTAGGTGTGCGTAAAGTTTTTCCTCCATTTAGTCTATGGGAAAAAAAGACGTTTTGGGACTCCCCCTATAACCTTTCCCCCCCTGGACCAAACCTCATCAAACTTTGCAAAGAAATTCAGAGTAGGACATATACTTTTTTTTTTGCAAAGTTTGGTGAGGATTCGTCCAGGGGGAGAGGAGTTATAAGCTGCCCAAAAAGTGCTCTTCCTATGGAAACAGCAACTTAACCATAACTACACAGCCACTACCATGGCTGTGTAATATATATTATAGGGCAGCGGTTGACGCCTTATAGTTAAGGTGAGTGACTTGATCCATAGGAAATGCAAACAATTCTATTGCTAATAACATTTTACTTGCAGAACGGATTTGGCTGATATTTTCAAAACAAAAAGTGTGACAAGCCGCCCCCACCAGACTGGACCTTTTGGGAAAGATTTGTTAAAAAATGAAAACGTAATTAAGAAAGTAAAACAAGCTTTTTTCGGCCTACTCACATTCATTTTCCCATAAAGAAAAGCTCAACAACTTGGGCACAAATCGTTGACTTTATTTCCAGTTCAGGTTTGGGGTGAATCTGTCCAAGGGTAAAAAGAAATATTTGATGGGGAAGGAGGTGCCCCCTGCTCCCAAAAGAATAGCTGTATCTCCCATGGTACTTTACAGCAGATGAAAAAGCAGCAATGTATTCCCATAATTCTATTGTTAATAACATTTTACTTTCTGGGTGGATTTGAATGATATGATAGGTTATTTATAACGCGCTTAATACCCAGAGATTTCTAAGCACGGACCCGCCGATCGAACCTGCGCTGCTCGTGTCGGCTTGCTTCCAAGGCGAGCCCGTTGCTGCTGAGATATCCTCCAACTTGAGGATGACATTTCAAAACAAAACATTTGTCAAGGGCCCCCACAAACTGCTAACTTTGGAAACAATTCATTATAAAATTAAAAGATTGTAAAGAAAACAAACACCACCGTTTTCAGCCCATTAATTTTCTCGTAGAGAAAAAGTGCAGTTTTCTTAACGGCCGTAGTGTAAAAAACCACTGGGCATAGTTGGGCCAAAAAAGAAACAACTTGGGCACAAAACGTTCACGTAATTTTCATGACCGGTTTGGGGTAAATACATTCAGTAGGGTTTGAAATACTCGACAGAGAAGGGTCCTTAAAACCTTTAAATCTGCCTTGGTGCCTTCTAGCAGAGGGGCTGAGAGAGGCTTAAAACTTTTGACTTGCTGGATGCAATTTTCTAAACAAAATGTTTGTCAAGGCAACCCCCCACCCAAAATGGAAATTTTGGGAACAATTTGTTAAAAATTGAAAAGGTTGTTAAGAAAATATAAAAAAGCAGTTTTCAGCCTACTCCGATTAATTTTCCCATAGCGAAAAATTGCAGTTTTGATCAGCCATACCATGAAAACATCTGTGCAGATTTGGATCAAATAAGAAACAATTTGAGCACAAAGCATTGACTTTTAATTTCCTTGACTGGTTTGGGGCACATCCATCAGTCCTTTTTAAAGTATTGCACAGGGACTAAGGGGGGAAATATACCCAAATGTCACCTTCAGAACTCTGACTGCCGAAAATTCCTTCTTTTTCATTTTTTTGACCCCCCTTATACCACATATATATGTGTGAGGGGGATACAACACAAGTATGTGGGGGGATGCTGGGGTCTCCCTTCTATGTCGAGTATTTTAAAACCTACTGAATGTATTTACCCCAAAACGGTAAAGAAAATTATGCGTAAAGGGGGTGAAAATAAAATCGTCAGACTTCTGGGGGTCACAGTAATCACATGGATCCGTTAGGAGTGCCCCATCTTCCTTAAAACCTTAATACATATATCAGCCTTAGTGCTTGGTGCTTTACAGCAGAGAGGATGAGAGACTTTTCAGATTCAAGTGATTCCCGCGATATTACCGGAAGAAGTCATAAATGAAAGAACTCAAAATGCTATTTGGAGGAGGAAAATGGATGCCATCAAACGACCTTACAGAGTCTAATAACGTTCTTGACATCAGAAAGAAGCTCAAAACTCTTCTGTTTATGTAGTCACTACTGGGGGAACACTGATTGTTTTGAACGACAGCACTTACAGACTCCATGGCCGAAGGGCATAGCTAGTGAGACCTCAAGAAACTATGTAACATGTTCGGCTGCTGCCCATGGCTGAAAACCATGGCTAGTGGGCCCAAAAGAAAACTATTGGTGCAACTTGTACAGTGGCCACTTCAGAAGGCCATAGCTAGTGGACCCAGAGGAAACTAAGGTATAACAAAACCCTTGAAACTCAGTGAAAAACCATTTGTTAAGAGAGAGTTAAGTGATCATATTTAAAGCAACAAAACCCCTGAAATTCAGCACTCGCATGTCAATCAAGTCCAACTCGGAGAAGAAAATGCATCACACAAACTAAACAGTGATGGGGGTAATGGCTAGGAGAGGGGCAGGGAGGAATAATATTTTAGAGTGGTCCATGGAAAAAGAAGGGGGGGGCACTTGGTAAGTGCCTGTGAGTACATTGAAGAGTTTGGGATTTTTTAGCATTATCGGCGGAATACCGGAGGAATCCCACAGGGTACAGTTATGGTATGCTGGATGTGCAGTTTGTTGCCATTATTGGGTGAATCTCACAGGCAGGGGGTAATGGGTTTCTGTTCCAAAGGTCATGGCTAGTTGGCCCTAATGAAACCTATTGGTGCAACATATATAGTGACCATGGTCAAAGGCCATGGCTAGTGGGTTTAGAAAAAACCTATTGGTGTAATATGTGCAGTATCCCCCGCCAAAGGCGGTGACCAGTGGCCATGAGCAAAGGCCATGCTGAGTAGGCCCCAAAGAAACCTATTGGTCCAACACGTACAGTGGCCACGGCCAGAGGCTGTGGCTAGTGTGCCCCAAAGAAACTATAGTATAACAAAACCCTTTAAAATCAGTGAAAAAGCTTTAGTTAGGAGAGAGTTAAGGTGATCAGACTTAACGTAATAAATGCATAGCAACAAAATCTTTGAAATTCAGTGAAATAAACCTTGGTTAAGAGAGAGTTCAGGTGATCATATTTAATGCAACAAAAACCCCTGAAATTCAGCAACCGCATTTCGAGCAAGTCCACCTTAACTAAGTGCCCACTTTTGCGCTGTGTATGACCACACTGATGACATCACAAATTACATCACTGGTGACATCACTAATTACAGCATACATGACATCACCAATGAGATCAATAATTACATCAAATGTGACATTACTGATTAAATAGATCTAGCAAAAAGTACCCATACTCCACATGGGTTCTGTAGAAAGGCCCTTAATAATCTCACTTTCTTTGATTTTGGATCAATTTGTCCAATAGATTTATGCTTTTTGGGGAGGAGAAAAGCATAGAAATTACCCAAAATGATAACATGTCCGGTGCCCTGCGATGTGCTGTGGTGCAAATATCTCAGAAACGGTGCATTTGATAACTAGCATATACATAATGTTTTTAAATAAAACCACACAATTGGCATTTCTTCACAACTACCCCTCAGTTCTTTCTCTGGACTCCCCGGTACCCACATTAGCCAAACATTGAGCATTTCACTGCAGTCAATAACACATATGAAATGATATGGAATTTATAACGCGCCTGCCCACAAGTGTTTCTAGGCGT
The DNA here is from genome assembly GCF_040938575.1 of Ambystoma mexicanum. NCBI lineage: Eukaryota > Metazoa > Chordata > Amphibia > Caudata > Ambystomatidae > Ambystoma > Ambystoma mexicanum. The sequence goes on from NC_090929.1 coordinate 327,894,693, forward strand.
GACAAGACAAGGAGGGGGAAACAAGGGAGGACAAAATAACGATCTTACTAGGCCTTGTGTCATTCAGATTGCACAAGTGCGGGGAAGAGGGAACGGGGAAAAGTGCCAGGGGGCAGGGGAACGGGGAGGGGCTGTTAACTCATAAGTGCAGCCAGCAGGTGGCTCATAAGTGCAGAGAGAAGGGACTGTAGGGTTTCAGATACAGACCCTTAAGTGCTGGGGAGCCCGGAGGCAGTGCAAGGGCAACTGGAAATGCTGGAGCCTGGGCCCGAGTACAGAGGGTGACCAGGTGACCAGTGTGCAGAGCAGTCAGGTGCATCAGCAGGGGAGAGAACGAGAGAAAGCAGAAGCGAAAAGGAAGGTCTTCAGTTGCTACCGGAACCGGAGGTGGTTCTGCTCAAGTTTGAGAGAGGCAGGGAGTCTGTTCCAGAGGGATGCCCCAGCTAAGGAGTTAGATCAGCCCCCAACTCTCTGCTTGGAGAAGCATCGGACCCTCAGAGAGTTGGAGGTGGATGAGCTGAGAGCTCGAGAAGGAAGATGTTTTGGAAGAGAAAGTTGGAGGTAGAGCGGCCCCAGGCCCCTGAAAGCCTTGTGGACAATGAAGAGGGTCTTGAAGTTGATCCTTGCAGCCACAGGGAGCCAGTGAAGAGATTTCAGAGCTGGAGAGATATGATCCCTGGTCTTGAGGCCAAGGACAAGTCTTGCAGTCTTGTTGTGGATAAGTTGTAAAGGTCGAAGAGTAGAGTCGGGAAGATTTAGAAAGAGGCTGTTGCAATAGTCCAGCCTAGAGAGGACCAGTGCTCTGGCGACAGTGAGCTTCTGGGGGAAAGTGAGTAAAGGAAGAATACCTCTGAGGAGGTGCAGCTGATAGGTCTCGGGAGGATAGCTCAGCAGCAATGTGCTCATCTCGGAAGCAAGACGACACGGAGCAACACAGGTTCGATCCCCGGGTCCGCGCTTAGAAACCTCTGCATATTAAGCGCAATATAAATATCATATCATAGTTTGACTTCTTAGAGACGTCAGAGATGTGAGGAGAGAAGGAGAGGTTGGAGTCGAAGATGACACCAAGGTTCTTAGCCTCACAGGAAGGAGCAATAAGAGGGCCCAGAGTGGGCGGCCAGAGAGAGTGAGAAAAGGTTGGAGCGGGTGTCCCAATGAGGAGGATCTCCGTCTTACTGGAATTAAGGCACCGATCATTGGCGGCACACCATTTCTGATGTGTGGCAGCCATCTCTGTTCTTGGTAGTGTTTGAAGTAGTTCCCGGTGTATGCCACATGCAGTTTCCAACGGATGGTCCTCTCATGAGTATGAAAAAAATCCTTGGGGGGCATGGCTATGAGGCCATGGAATTGGACGTGTTTCACGACAGGCTCCCACAGATCCTGAATGAGTCGTGCGGAAGTAATGCTAAATGACACCAATGATCAACTAAACTGGTTGTGCACATAAGTGAAGCTGCGCTGCAGACCTGGAGTGCAGAACTCAAACAGGACGGGAACGTGATAGAGTTTTAGACATTAATGGAAGATACAGGAGTGCATCGGGGACAATATATTACATACGCAAGGTTAATAAAGATGATTAAGGGCAGGTGGGCAAGTGGCCAGAGGCGGTGCTAGCTCAACAACCCGACGTGGTCGTAGAAACCTTCTGTGAGGTGTCCGAAGGGGGCCATAAAGTTTCTCTGATATATGAGCGGCTGATGTCTAGAGTCGGGAAAGAGGTGACCAAGATGAGACGAGATTGGGAGGAGGGGGGGACACCAATGGGGGACGGGCTGTGGATGAGGACACAATGTTACCATAAAAAAGTATCCAGAAACATAAGTTTGCAACAGATTCAGTTGTTTGTTACCCACAGAGTGTATATGACCCCTAAAAAGATGGTGCATATATTCTGGGTGTGCCCTAAAATAAGGGGATTCTGGAGGGAGGTGGTGCACCTATTGGTAGAAAAGGAGATAAACTTAGACATAGGGCCTCATTACGAGAAAGGCGGTAGAGGGTTAGCAGCGCCGGTAGAGCTGCTGGCGCCGTTAACCCTCTACCACCTCATTACGAGGTCTGCTCGCGTGTCCCGCTAAGGACGTCTGGTAAAACCGGGCGTCCTTAGCGGGACCCGCTAGCAGACAAGGATGCTAACAACGGGCCTGTCATTAACAGGCCCGTTGTTAGCATCCTCCCCATTCCCATTGAGCCCTATGGGGGCTCAATTGGGAATGGGGATGTACCGGGTCCGGGTCCCAGGAAAGGGAATTACCAGGCCCTCCATGGTTGGAATGGCACGGTAATTGCTCATTCCTGGAACCCGGACCCAGTACCCGGTATGGGGGTGGCCATGCCGCTAAAAGCTGCATAGCTACTTCCATACTCGTAATGAGGCCCATAGACTCCCTGTGGGCAGGTATGATCGGGGGTTCCCCAGGCCAAGCAAACTCAAACATTTGAGCAAGCTTAAAGACCTAGCGTATATACTGGCTAAATGCAGAATAGCGATGATCTGGAAAGCAAGCAGAAGACCAAGATCAGAAGCCTGGTCGCACGACCTCCAGAAAAGGGCGACTGACGAAACAATGGCTTTGGCACGAAACAATGGCTTGGAGCGGGGAGGAAGAAGCAGATACTTTGGTAGCTTGGAAACACCTTGTGGCAACTTTATCGGGAACTGGTCGGGGAAGCTTGCAGGTAGATAGTTCCTCAGGGGCCGAAAACGAGGTGATGCCCACAGGAATAGGTTGAAGCACAGAGGAATGTGGGTTAGGCTCGCGGAAGGGGGAGTGGAGGAGGGCTGGAGAAAAACAAAATGGGGGTCATTACGACCCTGGCGTTAAGGGTTTAACGGCGCCGTAAAAGGTGTCGCCGCCGTTAAACCCTTAACGCCTGATTACGAGGTCTGTTTGCGGGACCCGACCTTAACGGCTGGTTTTACCAGCCGTTAAAGTAGGGTGCCGCAAAGGGACCTCGGTGCTAATTACGGTACCGCAATTTGCGGTACCGTACTTAGCGCTTTCCGCAGTCCCATTGAGCCCTATTGGGCGAAAATGGGAATGGGGAAGGGCCATGGTGAAATGGGGAAATACCACCCCGCCAACCTTGGAATGGAGCGGTATTTCCCCATTTCACCATGGCGGGCTCGTTACAACACCGGCACCAACCATGGTGCTAATAGCGCCATGGTTTAGCGCCGGGGTTGTAATGAGGGCCAATGTGTTTATGTGAAAAAAGGTGAATGCATGTGTGGTATTCCATTGTATAATGTTTATGTTTACATCAATCAAAAAAGGCTTTAAAAAAAAAGAGTATGAAAAAATCTTGGGGCTGAGGAAGGCCAAATGAAGAAAAAATATCATCATCACCCTCCTATATAGATCAGTCTATGGGCCTCATTACACGGAAGGCGGTAATGGTTAACGGCCACCGTTAATGGTAACGGTGACCGTTAACCATTACCGCCTTACTACGAGGCCCCTTAGCGGGTTGGTGCTTTAACTCCTGCTTTTTGCAGGCGTTAAAAACCAACCCGCTAAGGGAACTCAGAGCCAATTACGGCACCGCAAAATTGCGGTGCCGTAATTAGCGCCTTCCCCATTCCCATAGAGCCCTGTGGGGCAGAAATGGGAATGGGAAGGGCAATGGCGGAAGGGGGATTTACCGCCCCACCAACCTTAGAATGGGGCGGTAAATCCCCTTTCCGCCAAGGTGGTGCCGGTATTTTACCGGCATGAGCCATGGCGCTAATAGCGCCATGGCTCACCGCCTTCCGTGTAATGAGGCCCTATGTATGTGAAATCCGCTTATGGCCACAACAGGATCACCTTTTGATCCACTTGATACAGATGGATATTCCAACTCTGGATTCAGTCTGCATCTCCTTGCAGCAGTGTTGGAGGGTACCTCTGCGGGAGTTTGTAGGACTGCCTGCATGGTACTAGGCTGACTGTTCCACAAAGTCTGGGGTGGCTGTGGGGTGTTTTTTTGAATTATTTTTAAAACGGCCTTGTCAATCCTCATAATTATTGTATTTTGCCTTATAGAGCATTGCATGTGTGGAAAATACTTTGTGGAATTAGTTTCTGAATTTTTGGACAGCTATGGTATAGTCTGGGTATGTACTGACCCTATTGCTTCCCACGAACATCTCCTCATTTTCCCTAGCAGCCTGGAGAATTGTGCTCCAATCCCAGTCATTTAAGACCCTGGCCACAATTGGATGCAGATTTGCCCCGGGAGGGGTCCTGGGTCCATGCGCTTGATGTGTCATATAAACCAGGAACATGTTTGAGAGTTTTGCAGTAGGAAGCAATCAATTGATCATATTTTCAACAGGGTGCTGGGCGGAATGGGCATTAGGTGGCCAGCTTTACAACACCTAAAATTCAGAAATGCAGAAATGCATATAAGGTATGTTGAGAGCGTCCCTCCTTGCCCTCAGTCCTATCAATCGTCGTTTTCAGTCTCTTCTATGATACAGTGGTGCCATTTGTTGCTCCAAACCGATTTTCCATGTTGGTGATCCTGCCAGAAGGCATGCCGTGTTGTTGCATAAAATCTCATGCTGCATTCACAGCGTCTCCTTGCCAGTCAGAATCTTTCTCATGTTGTGCATTTCTTTCTACATGCTAGAGAAGTCCATGCAGCATCTGCCCGTGCTTTCCTTGCAGGACTGCGAGTTCCCGTTGCCTGGCTACCCCGCATCCTGTGGTGAGGAGGTCAGGGTTCTTGGGTCGCTGTAATATCCTTCATTGTTTTTTGCTGCTTTTGTCCATCTTTTTTCATCGCGCCTTGTTGCTGGCTAGTTAAAGTGCTTCTCACGGGTCAATTTTCACTGGTGGGGGTGGGGTTAATGTTTTTTCTTGATGTTCTTCTGCGGTATAAAGGAGCTTTCTAAGGTGCTGCTGCTCAGCTTGACAGCAGCATGTGACCCCCAAGCAGGGGTGGAGTCAGCTTCAAAATAATGGGGATGCTAGATGACAGTTTTGAAAGTTGGTAGTGAGTGTGGACCATTAAACCCATTGCACTTTTGTCCCCCACCCTCCTTTGAGGCCAGGAGTCTCAATAGCTTTTTGAGGTTTCATTGTCCCATTAGGTGCATCCTTCACACCAATTCCGTACTTATTTAGCTTAAGAAAGATGCTAATCATGGGAGGCACAGGCCATCTAAAAGTTGAGCCCAACAGTTGAGCCTTTAGCATCATCATAGGGCTGTGGTCTTCACACTTTATTATGCCAACCCCCCTTGAAAGTTTAGTTTTTAGAGGTGAGCCCCCCACCTATCCCTGGTCATGGGGTCAGCTGGTACCTTATGAAGGGGTTTGCAGTGGGCAGCACATGCCAAGATACCACCTTAACCCTTTCTAATGCATGGGTAGTATAGCTCAGTGGCAACGCTCTAGTCTTGGAAGCAAGACGACGCAGAGCAACACAGGTTCGAATCCCTGGTCTGTGCTTAGAGCTTAGAAACCTCTTTGGTATTAAGTGTGTTATAAATAACCAATTATACTACTAAATCTGTTTATTCTTGAAGGGTAGGACTAGCTTGGATGTCTTTGAGAGGTATCCTATTAAGGTGCAGATGACATTTGGTTTGCTAGGAGGGTGAAATTGCATACCAAGGAGGACACCACGAGAACCCTGTGGCAGGAGGATTGAAGGGGAGGTTGCTCATTGCAGGTGGATGGCAGAGGGCACAATGTAAAAGATCCAAAGCCTGATCACTGAGGATAGAATTTACACAGCAGGGAACAGGCTCACTTAGAACACATGTATATTGTGTTTTGGATTCTAAATGTACACTGCCTTTTATTCTCCCTCATCACTTTTCTTTTGCTGTTCACGCTCTCCACTATCTATACATTCCTCACACTCTCTCCACTGTTCTTTCTGTCCCTCCCCTGTGCTGTCACCCTTCTGCCTCTCCCTCCTTCAGATGCCTTGTCTGTTCTCTTACTCCCTTTTCTGATCCCATATTTCCTCTAGCATTCTTTTTAAAACAAATGTATTTTAATGGCATTTATCAAGAGAATACATACAATCTCAAGACATTTATTCATGTCCTGCTACAGGAAGCGCCAACATACAGGAATATCAATGCAATAACCTGCCCAACTCCCACCGCTCCCCCCAGTTACACCTCTTATATATGCATGCCAACCACCCCTGTCAGGTCTACACAACCTACTATCAAGTAGTTCCGGCTACTACTCTATGTCACCCCTATTAGCTAAGGACAAATGTGAGTAACCAACCGTTAGTAAATTTAAGAAGGCCTGCCATCGGAAGGGTACAGCAAGCCATCCAAAAATATTGCCCATTGGAAATGTTTACATGTGCATATGTCAACTCTAGTCGTATCAACACCGACTCTGCTCCAACCCATTTCAGTAAGTCTCCCTGCCAATCAGCGATCGTGGTCCCTGTGGACTAAACCATGATATAGTCTTGACCCTGGCGAAGAGGCACAGAGCTAAGCCAACAAATCCATTCAGCTGTTTTTTGGGTTTACTCTGAGGGAATTGTTCCAGTAAGCACATCAGCAGTGTCAGGTTGATCCACGTGGCCCACATATCTTTTATCTCTTCCAACACTGCCTCCCAAAACTGTTTCAAGCGCATGCATTCCTATGCCATATGAAGAAAACCCAAGTCCACTTCCTCACACCTCGGACATTCTGTTGGCATGTTGGGGTTCATTTTATGAAGCTTTACTGCATTCAGGTATCTCCTCTGTGATATTCTGTATTGCTCGAGGCCTAGTCGGGCATTATGAGACAATGCCTTGGTGTAGGAGAACATTACCTACCATTGTTTGTCCTCAAAAGGCCTCCTTACATCCCACTTGCAGTCCACGTCCTATTCCGAGCTCAGAGTTCGCCACTTTACCTAGTAAAAGATCATAAATCGTGGAGATGGGGCAGCACCCGTCACCCCTCTTTCATTTCTTGATCATTTCTCGCCTTCATTCCCTTACTAGTTAGTGTCCTTTGACTTTTTTTTCGCTCCTTCCTGTTCCTTTCCTATCATTCCTTTCCTCCCACATGGACTTAAAATTTTGTTTAACTTCTTCCCTTTATCCCTACAATTCTGCCATCCCTTTCATGCAGTCTCTTGGTTCTCTCTGACCTCCATTCTGTCTCCTCACTCACTCTTTCTTACAGTCCTTGGATCAGCCTCCCGCACATTGTTTCTTACTATCCCTCATTTTCTTTGTCTTTCACTCCCTTTTGTGCCCACTCTTCTCTCCCACCCATTCTCTCTCTCCTTTCTTCTCCTTTTGGTCTACCATATTTTCACCTCATGTTTTGTATTTTTTCTCTCTTACTCCCCTTTTCCAGAGCACTGAAGTTGCCACATGCCATCCATGAGCAGGTCATCAAGTCCTGGTGTTTCCTTTCCAGCAATATTAATGATCCCAGTTGGCAAACAATAAAGCCTGGACTGGATGACCGAGTTGTATACCACATGCACAAACTCTATAGCCCCGCGTCACTCTGGTGTGCTGGTCTCTCACTCCCTCCCTATCTACCCGTATTTCTATATACCTCTTTCTTTCCCTTCCCCTTTATCTTCCCGTCATTCAATCTCTTGCTTCTGTCACACACACATTCTCTTGCTTTGAGTTCGCCCCTACTCATTATATTGCTTCTATCAATCTTAATTCCCCACCTTTGCAAATAAAGCATCCGATAATGGCCAAATCGGCTCAAAAACTTGTCAGTCTATTAAAGAGAAAATCGCCTTCGACCTTACCCAGTGTAAGAACAGTATGGACATCTGCCTATAGGTGGAATCTTTTGATGATATTGTATCACAGGTTACACCAGATAGGTTTGATATAGCCTGCCAGACTGCGGTGCACGTTGAAAGCATGTATAAAGCTTGCCAATGTGATTTGTCCGTTATGCAGCCAAACTCTTATATGCCGGGCACACAGGATCAAACTGTTTCATTGGATTGTGATAGTGTTGCTGGAAATAATAGATAGCTATCAACAGTGACGTGCCCAGCTGCCACTGTCCTTATGGTGGCTGCTCCTGGAGTCTCGGTCTCTGCGGTTTCTTCATTTGTGCATATTCCTACTTATCTGAAGGACGCCAGTGACAGTATGGCTAACTTTCCTTTTGAAAAAGATATCTGCATTAGAAAATCTAAAATTACTGAGATTTCTGAAGCTGACCTAAAACAGTTGGTTAGTGATCACAGCAATCTTATTATTACGAATGATGATAGACCGGAGAGACAAGAAACCAGAGAAGCCTGTAGAAATAAGGTCTTGTTCTGGTTGCGCAGCAGAATGGGCCCTGGTTGTGTCCGAGCCCAAGACCTCAGATTTTCACGTAGGGTTCAAGTGAGGACTGGTGCCCTGGGGTCAACAAAGAGTGTATTGCCATTGGTTGCGGCCAGGCAAATCTCCCCTGCTTTTGGAGACTGTGCAAATATGTTAATTTTACATATTCCTTGACTAATCTAAAAATTGTTTTGGATCAATTAGAATTCGTTTTTTAGCTATGTTCTCATTCTGTGATGTTTTGTGTTATTCATTCCTGTTTTTTGGGGATATGTGTGACCCCAAGACTTGTATTCTTTTTGGTATGTTTGGTGTGTGTTTCCGTGTTAGTAGCACCCCTACGCCTTCGGGCCGATGCTGTGGCGCTACATACACAAATAAAATAAACTTGTATCTGTCTCTTCTGCACCCCCCTCTCTCTCCCTCATTCACTCTCTCATCCTGTCTCTCACTCTTGCTCCCCTTCTCTATCCCCTGTCCTTCGCCCCTTTCATGTCTGTGGCTGGCACTCTTCGCCCTTTCCGTGTTGTTACTCCCTCCTCCTTTGCATAGGCTGCTGATGCCTTTGTGCTTTTACTTTTGATTCACTCTGCTCTTTCACCTTCTCCCAGCCCCTTTTCCAATTTGTTGTCTCTCCTTTCCGTGCTTTCCCTCTTTTTAACAGCCAGAGACAGTTGTCGCAGCGTACCCCTCTTTCAGGGCACTCTGCTGCTGACTTCAGTAACCAAGAGATAAACACAGTCTGAAACCTTCTTTCAGGCTGTGGTTATTTCCATTAATGGTGTTACACTCACCTGGCTCCCACAGGGGCGTCGGTCGGACCCGGACAGCTGCGGTCTCCACCCACGTGATGCGTAGTGCAGCGATGACTGACTGAATCTGCCCTCCTAATCTTGTCTGCTTAACCTGTAGAAATATTCTCCTGCAAGTGGAGAGATGGATTTAGCCACTTGTGGATTCAAGTGATGGCACCCTCACAGTCCTCCCCAACTAATCATCTCCGAAATGCCCTCACAGCAATCTCACCTTATATTCTTGAAAGATGAGCTCTCCATCCTGCATGGATTTGCAGGGGTGCGTCGATTCCAGTTACTTCACTGGTTTGAAGGCTCAGGAGAGTTCCGGAGAGTATTGACTCTGAGGTTCCTGGTGAGGACCAGTAAGTATTAAGTTCATGGAGTTCAATATGTCCGATGTTCACTCTTGTTCCCCCCCTTCCTTTCTTGTCTTGCAGCTGGCTTGTGAAAAGATGCTCTTGTGGCAGCTGGTGGCGCTCAGGTAAGAGTCTGTATTACCCGGCGATGTCCGGTACATATTGCACGAGGAAAACGTGTTGTTTTGTCTCTCTTTACAGATGCGGCACGTGAAAATATGGAGAGTCACAAAAGGATGCCTCCGGTGGTAAATCAGGTAAAAATATGGTGGTAAGAATTATATTTGTTGGTTCTCTCGGCTCACCTTGTGGTTTTCTTTTGTCTCCTAGGTGCCGAAGTTCGGCGAAGAAATGATGGAGGCAGCGCCGACCCAAAGGATGCTGTGAAGACTGGTGAGTATGGCGCGGTGCTCCAGCTGGAGGTGCGGCGTGTGCAGAAATGATGTTCTTTACAGGTCCGGACACAAGATGGATCCAGAATCAGGTGTGGAATAGAAATAAGTTCGTTTTCTTACCTTGTCCCTTTCTTTCCTCTTTGTTTTAGGAGCTCCGGATTCGAGGCGGGCGTGGCAGAAGACTGGATGCATGCTGCAGTCACGGTGAGTGTTACGCATGCTGCTGGATGCAGAATAACGCAAAGCGGGTGTTGCTGGTCGGGCGTGGTTTAAATAGCCTCAAAAGTAGTCCCAGGTAAGAAGTCCCTAGAACCACACCCGAGTAAAAAATAGTCCCTGTAGAATAATAGTCCCTTTCAGGCTTCATGTTGGATTGGAGTCATTTGCAGCATGGTCTGCCTGAGATAAGTAATGACTATGAGCCTGGCGCCTTAGGCGCTAGGACTGAACCCAGATAGCCCCTAGCCGGGGCTGCTGAGGTTTTACTAACTGTCTAGATGCCTGCTCCCGGGGCTGATGGGCTTGGTCCGGATGCCTGGGGGGAAGGCATAATGACAAATGGGCCCATTTGCTGCACAGAGCTTCAGGCTCAGATGAAATGTAGTTAAGGCTAGTTTTGATGGTGCTTCACGTGGTGGGATGTGTCGTGCCTCGTGCCCCTCCCCAAGGGAGTGAGCAGCACAGAGTGAATACCACTGCTGTTGGGGAGGGTCTACTGCTATTGCCTCAGCAGGCCTTTGTCCCGTGCCACTGTGTTTGCTGCTGCCATGACTTCCAGCTAATAATAGGTCTGGATGTCACTTCAGAGTGATGCCTATTGCCTCAAAGTGGTAGGGCTTGAGCTCTCCGAAGACCACGCCTGCCGCTGCCTATGCCCCCAAGCCATGCCTTCATGTTAATAATGGGTCTGGATGTCACTTCAGAGTGATGCCTATTGCCTCAAAGTGGGAGAGCTTGAGCCCTCCAAAGACCACGCCTGCCACTGACCATGCACCCAAGCCTTTCATCTTTTTAACCTCCGCATAAGCAGTTGTCAGATAGGGGCATGGCACTCCTATATATGTGAGGCAGACTCGGCCTTAGACCGGGTATGCTCGTGGGCTGCAGAGGTACTCTGGATCCCGGAGTGTTGCAAATGTATCCATTCTATTTTGTTGCTTCTCGGATTGCTCATAATTGCGTTTTGGGACCTCTTGCATGCTTCTTGCTGCACGTTTCTTGACTATTGCAAGTTTGTATATTTGTATTTATTGTGTTTATATAGCGCTTTAATCCAAAGCGCTTTACATTATAACAAGTTACATAGACAAATATAACAGTAGAAGCAATTTACAAGACATGAATCAAACCAATAAAACAGTAGGTAGAGCATTTAACCTGTGAGGGTAAGTAAGGGAAGAAGAGGAGGGAGACAGAAAGGGCATTAGGGTGAGGATGTAAGGAGAGAGAGGTGAGGGTAAGGGAAAGGAGCAGGTAGGGGAGGTGAGTATGGGAAGATGTGAGGGAGGAGAGAGAAGTGAGAGGGGGGTAAGGGTATCAGGGCGGGGAATGTAGACGGAGTGATTTCAAGGAAGTACAGATGGAGGAAAAGGTATTGATGGAGCGGATAGAGAGAGGGAGGGGGTTCCAGTGTGGGGGGGGGCTAGGAGCTGAAAGGAGCAGAAACGGGAAGAGGCACATGGGGAAGGAGGAAGGGGGAACAGTGAGAAGGAAGCGATAAGCGGATCGAAGTGGAGCGGGAAGGGGTGTAGAAAGAAAGGAGTGAAGAGAGATACGGGGGGACGAGGTCATGAAGAGATTTAAAGACGAGACAGAGGAAATTAAATTTAAGTTGTGAGTGAAAGGGAAGCCAACCAAGGTAAGAACGCGAGGAGGAAATGGAGTTGTGAGGAGCAAGGAGACATAGGGTACGGATAGCCGAGTGGTAGAGGGATTTGAGGGGGGCGAGATGAGATGCAGGGAGTCCAAAGAGGATAGAGGAGCAATAGAAGAGGCGAGAGAAGATGAGCGAGGCGATTAAAAGTTTAGTGGCATGGAAGGTGAGAGATGAGCTGACTTTATGAATGTTGAAGAGGTTGTAGCCACAGGCGCGAGAGGTAAGAGAAATGTGGAGGGAAAAGGAGAGGGAGGAGTCAAAGTGAATGCCTAGGTTGCGAGCGTGTGAAGAGATAGGGAGATTAGTGTGAGAACTCGAACCTTTGATACCCCTTTTTTCCAACTCCTCACCTGAATCTCCGGTGGAGTCCTTCCGTCTAGGCTTCCTAGGTTCCTTGCTCTTCTTTTGATGCAAATACAGACGTGACTCCCCGGAGGCCACCGTGACCGGATGGGAACCAAGCCCCAGGAGCCTCCCGGGAGTCAGCCCCCAATTTCAGGGAAAAAGCTGTGAGGCTAGAAAAAACCCTGTTCAGACGGAGTCCTTCCTTCAGAATGTGGCAGTGAGTTCGTAGGTAAGATAGTTCAATGAAGCTGACACTCTGTTCCGAAATTCCCGGGAAGGGAGTCCATTTAGAAGTTCAGCTCTGTACGCCGGAGGCGGCGGCAATGAAAGGAACAGAGAAGATACGAAACTGCAATCCAAAAGTAACAGTAGACTTTACAGAGGAGCCCGAAGGCGTCCGGTTGGCTTGACAGAGGAGCCCGAAGGTAGGTAGACGGGTATCCTGAGAATTGTGAATAACGAGGGAGTACAGGGAAAAGAAGGGGAGCCGAGAGAGTACTGAGGGGGGAAACAGGAAATAGAGGACAGAGAAGGGAAGTACAGAGACAGAAAAGGGAACGGAAAGGGAGAAACTGCCAAGGACGGACAGATACAGAGGAGTTTAAGGCTTACCTCTCGGTGAACTTAACAGGGAAAAAATACCACAATAAATAAACCCACAAAGACTCGAACCGCGGTGAGAAAAGGGAGTAACTGCAAGGGAATACAGGATACGGAAAGATAATTAGAATAGCCCGAGAGCTAGGAGACAGCGTTGGGGACTTTACAAAGTAAACAGATACAACGCACCGAAGCATCGGTGCGTCACACGTAAATACGTGCCGGCGGCCATCTTGGAGGAGGCATAGACCACTGAAGACGTTCCTAGCCGCCATATTAAGTATGTCTCCAGCGACTCCAGATCTTCCACGGGCGATGCATTACAATTAGAGGGGGGAAAGTGGATACAAGGTGAAGGAGAGGGAGGGGGAAGAGTGTTGGAGGGAAAGAATAAGATTTCAGTCTTATCAGTGTTGAGGGAAAGGAAGTGGGATGACATCCAATTTTTAATGGCAGTAAGACAGGAAGAGAGTTTAAAGTGAAGGTCAGGAGTGAAGGAAGAGAAGGAAAGGAAGAGTTGGGTGAGAGATACCGAAGGAAGAGATGATGGGGGCAAGAAGAGAGGTGTAAATAGAGAATAGCAAAGGGCCAAATACCGAACCTTGTGGTACGCCGTAATCCAAGGGGAGAGTGGATGAGATACGACCGCCCCAGGGGACACCAAAAGAGCAGGAGGAGAGGTAGGAGGAAAGCCAGTTGAGAACAGAGATTTTGAAACAAAAGGAAGAAAGAGTGTTGAGAAGTAAGGGGTGATCGACAGTGTTGAAGGCAGCAGAGAGTCAAGGAGGATGAGGACAGAGGATTGCTTACAGTATCGAGCAGAGAAGAGGGAGTTGAGAACATAAGGGAGAGCAGTTTCAGGGGAGTGTTTAGGTCGGAAGCCAGATTGAGAGGGAGGAAGAAGGGAAAGGTTAGAAACAAAGGCTGAGAGCTGGGAGTAGGCTAGGCGTTCAAGTAATTTAGAGAGGAATGGGAGTAGGGAGATTGGACGGAAGTTTGAGGCAAGAAGAGGATCGGCAGAAGGTTTCTTCAGAATTGGTATAATAGTAGCGTGCTTGAATGCAGAGGGGAAGGTAGCTGAGGAGAGACATATGTTGAAGAAGGAGGTTCAGTAAGGAGTGAGAAGAGGGTAGATTTTCGGGATAAGGAGGGTGGGGAGAGGGTCAGTAGGGGCAGACATAGGATGGGATTTGGACAGGAGAAGGGACACATCAGAAGGGGAGATGGGCGAGAAGTCAGACATGCAAGCTGAGGGAGAGATGAGGGAAGGGGAAGTGCGGGAATAAGAAGGAGAGCAGAGAATGTTTTAAAGAAGAGAGAGAATCTTGGAGGAGAAGAAGTCAGCAAACTCAGAAGGAGAGGATGTGGTTAAGGGGTCAGGGGTAGGCGGGGGGAGAAGGCGAGAGAGGGTTTGAAAGATACGACAAGGGTGAGAGGCTTGGAAGTGGAGAAGGTTAGAATAGTAGGAACGTTTAGCAGAGCTGAGGCAGGAGTCATAAAGAGAGTGGTAAGAGAAATAGGAGGTTTGATTGGATAGAGAGGGACATTTGAGCCGGTGTCGCTCGAGGCGACGGAAGATACGCCGCATGGAGAGAAGTTGAGAGGAGAGCCATGGTTGAGAGGGTTTGCCAGTAGGACAAAAGGAGGAGAGGGGGTAAAGTTGATCAAAGGTGGAGGAGATAAAGGAGGAAAGAGTGGATAGAGCATCATTAGCCGAGAGAGAAGAGAAATCGGGCAGGGGAGAAGAGAGGAAGAGCAAGTGTCGATAAAGAGAGAAGGACTAAAGTTGCGAAGGTCGCGTCGAGAGAAAGAGGTAGGGGAGGGTACAACAGCAGAAGAAGGGAGAAGGGGAGTAAGGGAGAAGGAGGGTAAAGCATGGTCAGAAAGATAGTTGGGTAGTGTAGAGATGGTGGAGGAGGGGTAGGAAGAGTTAAAGATAAGCTCAAGAGTGGAGCCAGAAGAGTGGGTAGGAGAAGAAGGGAGAGGAGAGAGTGGGTAGGAGAGGGAAGGGGCAGGTGATAAGGGGGTGGAAGGAGGGGAGGAGTAGTGAGGATGGGAAGAGAGGAGTCTAGCAATGCGCATGACAAAGGGGATGAGAGTGAGCTGTGATGAGGAGGGAGTAAAGGAAAGAGGGGGAAGGTGTGTAGAAGAAGAAAGAATGAGAAAGAGAGAGGAAGGCGTCAATGGGGGAAAAAGCAATCAGGATAGGGTATGCAAATCTCCGATCAGTTGGATCGGATGGGGGAGGGGGATCAGTGGAAATAGGGGACCTAGAGGTGGTGGGTTAGCAGTCAGGAGAGCTCAGGTAGGAGCAGGCAGATCGCTGATCAGAAAGGGCCAGTGGTAGCAGATAGCCAATGGGGGATGAAGAATCTTGGAGGTGGCATGGAGGGCAGTTGATTGGAGGGGCCAGGTAGTGACCGGCGGGCCACAGAGATAAGATGGGAATTAGGTAGTAGCAGGAGGTCACAGTACAGGATATCTCAGGTGGAAGCAGGCGGTCCACGGAAGATGAGGGAGCCAGTAGGTGGTAGGAAGGTCAGCAGATGGGAAGGGCCAGGCAGTGACAGGCAGACCGTAGAAATAGAATGGGCTCAGGTGGTGGCAGGAAGTCCACAGTACAGAGGTCAGATGGTAGCAGGCGTCCTGAGGAAGCTGAAGAACCCTGGAGGTAGGGGTCCATGGGCGGTAGCAGGTAGATCACAGTGCTTAGAGTCCCGAAGGTAGCGGACAGTGCGTGGAAGATGAAGAGCCTTAGAGGTGGCAGGGGCCAGGCGGCCCGAGGAAGCTGAAGAACCCTGGAGGTAGGGGTCCATGGGTGGTAGCAGGTAGATCACAGTGCTGAGAGTCCCAAAGGTAGCGGACAGTGCACTCCCCCAGCGGGAAAGGACTGTCCGACGCAGAGAAGACTGTGTGGCAAGGGCAATAGGAACACAATGCTCACGTAGCATATGTAGAGACAAGAGCAGTAGCATCACTCCTGTTGAAGTGGAGGAGGCATGGAAGCCCCCCAGTGAAGAACCAGGCGTCCAGGCAGGAGCTGTCACGTTGGGCTGCCAGGTAGCAGGAGGACCATTATCCCAGGGAGACCCCGCTAGAGGAGGGGCAGCCAGCAGATGGGAGAGAGGCAGGAGCGGATAAGAGCAGAGCCCTGAATTGACCTCACCAGCAGTGTATATCATTGCTTGTCAAGTTTATTACATAGGGAGAGTGGAAGCACTGCATGATGCGTCCTCCCAGCTCCTCCACATCATGTGGCCTCAACCTTACCCATCATGAAACTGTTTTATAGTGGCGATGTTGGCATATGTTGGGGATACAGGCATCATGAACATGTTGAATAATTCTCCTGTATTCTGTTAATGACCTGCCCTCTATTGGTTTTTTTCATGTTACTCTGCTGACCCATTTAAATTATCTGGTTTTCATGCCATTTTCCTCAAGGCTTTGGGAATGCATGTTTCGGCCAAGTAGTGACAGGCAGACTCTGCTTTTGGGCTGGGGAACTAAAGACGAGGTGTTCAGCTCAGAAAATGTCTCTGTGTCCCAGAAGTCACGTTATTAGCAAAAGCTCTGGAAAGATGTGCTTACGTTTAAATATTTAGACTTATAAAACCATTTGCTGCTCTCCACCCTCGATGAGATCTCACCTAGACACACGGTTCTTAGCACTTTGACGTCCCATACGGCCTTCCCGCCTTGTAAGAGAGAGCAACCTTTCAACCCTATGGGTGTTCGCGACGTTGGTAGGGAAGTGTAATTATGATTTTTCGTTTTCACTGTATTTCATTTTGTCATACCATTCATTATTGTTGGATAAGAATCCTTTAGGTTGCCGGTAGAAACATCAGTTTATCTAATATTATCTTTAATCAACTCAATTACTTTTTTATTTCTGTTCTTATTATTTTGTATTAAGAATATTGGTTTACATAAACCTTCACATATATAACAAATTATAAAAGGATTAGAAAATACAATATATTTATACAAGGAGAATTAAAACAATTCAATTATACAATAAGTTGTTTTTCCCATTCATCGACTACTAACAAATATATCTCATTTCAATCTAATACCTCCTAAAAGATGTTACTGAATACATTCAGATAATAATTGTTCTATCTGACTCCAGAGTCTATATACGATGTTTATAAATACTGAGGATTTAGCCGAGATGATTTAGGACCAAAAAGGTCAGTAGAGCGAGACTACAAGGTGTGCACAGATGTGATGTAACAAAAAGCGTTCTTTGACTATAATGCAGGACAGTGAGTCAACAGATGTCTAGTACTTTCCCACTCTACTGAGCAGACCCTACACAAATGTAATTCATATGATATTTTCAAACAAGGGCCTAAGATCATCAATGAAGGGAGAACATTCTATCTGAGAAGCACAGCAAATCTGTGCAATTGTCTATCAGGAATGTGTAGTGTCTAGTTAAAGGGCTGTAGAAAAGAAAACCCTTGTTGGCTGTGCTCAGTCAATGCTTTCTTCCCAGACAAGTATTCAACATTAGTGGCACATTCACATTCAGAGGCCTTTGTAGATAATTTTTTCTTCAAGATGGTACAATTTGATCTAATATCTATGGACCAATTAATTGTCTCATGACATTTTTGGTAGTTTACAACAAATTAATTCAAAAACTTGTTGCGCAAGTTAGTAGCTTTAATCCACATACCATGATAACTTCAGAGAGTAGATGACTCCCAGGGCAGTAGCTTGTGATAGAATAAGCTGCGCTTAATTTTCTGCAGGATCTCCAATGACGTCAAACTAAAACTCAATTCTAATGGCTACAATAGGGAGCGACTTGGGGAGGGCCAGTGCACTTCTCCATAGCTTGCCCTCCAGCCAACTCATGTTTTTTTCCCGAAAGAGTCTCGAGTCCGTATAGATGCAATAATACTTGTTTTGTAGATTTTTTTCAGGCCTTCTAGAGAAAAGCCACAACTTGCACTCAGAAAAATCTTTATTATCCTAAACCTATTGCATATATTTGGGGTGACATAATTACACATTGGCGAACCTATTGAATGACCACTTTATTTCAAATAAAAGAACATGTATTGATAAAAGCATAAATAACACAACTAGTTACAATAATCATCTAGAAAACATTAAAACAATGTAACAATAGTAAATACACCTCCTAGAGCTTTGAGTAGTCAGTGAGGCCAAGGCTGAGCAGAGCCAGCCTTATCTGGAGGTGCGACCACACAGAGAATATGGTGAATATGGTGGGCCCAGTGCCTAAGAAACGCTGCTGGACCCAGACTGCGAGGGAGGAACAAATCATCCGTTCGCAAGGAGGTAGATGAGGAGCAAGGAAGCGCTGAGATGAGCAGAACACAAAACTCGCTTGTGTCCAGATGGGAAGCCAGAAAGCCATGGAGAATCTCACAGCTATGTAGCAGGCTCCACTTCAATGGAGCATAGCCCACAACATAGAAGGTACACGGGTTTCTCATAGTGGAGGGGTGCAGAGAGACCAAAGAGTGAAAGGGGAAGAAGGGAGAATTACCCTAACCCAACAGGGGGATAAAAGCCTGAAGAGAGAGAGAGAGAAAGAACCAAGAAAAAATAGGGGTTACGGTAGCCCGAGATACCCGAATATTGTAATCAGCCAAACGACTCACAGAACTTATCGAGACCCAAGAGAGGCATATGGAAAGAGGGTTTACCAATAACCCTTCCTAGATAAGTCAGACATTGGAACAGAGAAACACAAAGTGCGGGAGAGGGGCAAAATAAGACAAGTGAAGAACAAATTTGAGGGGAACACACAGACAACCAAGATGCAAATCTTGTGGGGGAGAAACACGCCCAAATGGTGAAGAGGGATTAGGGGGTTATCCCCCCACCTACGACAACTTGGACATTTGATCTATTCAGGAGCTTGAGACTTTATTTTGTAAACTTGAGAAACTTTTGGAACTTTGACAGATGTTCAAGAACTGTTAAACCAGGGAGAATTGTTCTGTACGGATAAGCACTGGATCCAAAACCAGGAGGCCTTCCTGGAAACCCTTAGAGAGATTGGGGTGAAGAACTCTGAAGGGAGGACACTCTTCCTATTTTTCTTTCATATTTATTCTAACTGGTAGGGCCAGATTAGAGGATAGGTTTTTGGACAGAGGACCATTTTGTTATTTTGACTATTGATGAGCACCTTAGGATAGTTTGCTAGAAAGGGAACTCCCCTTTTAGCAAAAGGGCTAGGAAGTCATTTTCCTTTTAAGTTAAATAAAACCATTTGATAACAAGAGCTGGTGCAAGGAATTTTGCCACCCTAAGCAAACTGTCAGATTGGTGCCCCCCCACTCCACTCCACTCTAGACCCTAACCATTCTCAACCAACCGCCCTCGTCCTCATGTTGTTACCGATTGCCGCAAACCCATTACCTCCACCTAACACATTGCTCACGTCTTCTTCTGTGGATATATCCCATTGCACTTTTCTTACTGTCACATCTACTCAGAGTGTTAGGTTTCAGAAGTCAAATTGTGTTTCATAAGTACAGGTTTATTAAACGAGCCAATGATACTATAGCAACAACAATGTGTGGATCTAATCCTTTCTGTTAATTATATACAGGCAATACAAGCAGTAGAAAAACGATTTTGGTAATACATTCTAGACACCTGTGCACAGTTATGTCAGAGGGAGATTAAATTAGTTGTCCAGGATCACACACTTTGGGTAAACAGTGAAGCAGTGATTTTAACCCACTCTGCTTTTAAGCACTTGGCCACAAACCTACAAAGATGTATTTGGTACAAATATTTTAAGTTTTCAATTTGTAGGTTCATATATATTCTCAGAATGCAAATTAGTATCCGGCGAGAGCGAAGCAGAATGCAACACGCATTCTGATTGACTCTCGCCGGGCCCTTACCCGGCCGGGAATCCCTCCGTCGGGATTCCACAGCCTTTGTCCCCAGCGGGAGGTGTGGCAGCCCCTCAGCCAATGAGGAGGCTCGAGCGGGGCCATCCCCGCTCCGAGCCTCCCCGCGGCTGAGAGGCTGCCTTCGCCCCCCACCGGGGACTCGGGTAAGTCTTTTTTATTTTATTTCCTTCCCTCCCACTGCCCCCCCAACTTACCTTCTCGTTCCTACGTCCCCGGCGGGGGACAAGGGAAGCCTTCAGCTGTGTGGAGACTCGGAGCGTGGCCACCCCCGCTCTGCGCATTCCACACGGCTGGAGGCTTCCCTCGTCCCTCGCCGGGGACGCATGTAGGTTTTCTTTTGTTTTGTTTTTGTTTTCTCCCCCCCATCCCACTCTCGCCCTCCCAACCCCTTACCTTCTTTTTGATCCTTTTTCGGGAGCGGACGCGCTGGGAACACCTATGTTCACAGCGCGTCCGCTCCCGATGGCCGCCATGCAAAGGGAAAATGGACTCCGTTTCCCTTTCCATGGTGGCGGCCATTTTCTTTTTTTTGTTTTCTCCCCAAACGCCGCTTCGCTCGGGGCCTTACCTATGGGCCCCGGGGCATTACCTGAGTCGGAAATGCCCCCGACGCTCGGGTTATATAGCTTAAATAATACACGCCTAAAACAATTCCTTTTAAAACCACTGTACTTCCCCCACTTTCAGAGACACACTGAAAGAAGTTGTGTAATAAACTAAGTTAGGTATGGAGATAGCGTCACAAACTGCTTGTTATGCACTTTTGTTGCATACGTTAAGAACTTGTCACTATCTTCATAAAGATAACCTTTTCATTGTGTGCACCTCCACAGATTGAAAGTCCCAAAATATCGTCCTCCCCGGATCACATCGCCTATAACTCCCCTCCCCATGACAATAGTTTCTGCTTATAGATGGCACTTTCAGTTCCACCTAATAGCCAAAACGTATAATGAGATGGTGTAGGGCTAACCAGGATGAACCTGGAGGACCACCACCCTCAAGCCCTCATTGTGAAGGATGTCCCCGGGTTGACCTACTCACACTGGAATCTGTGCATTTATGACAGCTTTTCTAAATAGCAAGTCACCCTCATTCTGTGTACTACAGCTTCAAGGATCCTTCTGTCATAATTCATGTCTCAATATTTGCCCGACACTGGAATACCAGGGAACTGCCAGACTCCTTTACAGGCAAAGTTTCCAGAGGTGACGCCAGCATGAAGCACAAGATCACACGTTGCTCAGTTGTCATGGAGTCTGTCCTCCAAGGTAAAGGAGGAATAATATGTTGCTGTCTGTGCTCAGTAGAACCAAGTCAGCTCCTTAACTCTCTCATGTCAGATACAGTGAACTTGAGACCCACCACCTCATTTGCGTAGCATGCAGTGCCTCTGGTATACGTCAGAACTATCAAGAGACTAGTATAATACCCACACTGTGAATTACAGCTGTTGACATAACATCGGAGGGGTCAGCCACCGACAAACCAAAATCACCCAAAGCAATTCTGTTGGAAACATTCCCACATGAGAGCCATGACCGCACGGAACAGCCCTGTCAAAATACCCCTGATTCCCAAGCACTACGGTGAGATCTAGATCCTCGTGCCTGGCTATGGGATGGCCAATGAGTTCATAGTGGCCTGGTAAACGGGAAAGGCAATGGGTGAAAAATCAGACCAACAAATCACAAACTTCCTCCAGAGTGACATGTGTGGACTGGGGTCTTTCCCAGCACAGGGTACCACATTACCACTCTTTCCACCACATGCAAGGGCCAATATCCTCTATTGCATCCCTCGAACACACCCGGAAAGATAAAAGCGATAGCCACAATCAGGCACAATATTTCATAAAAGATACAGGAAAGATCAAAATATAACACACTTAAACACTCTAGCAAACAGCACCTCATCACAACAGTGGTACAGTTGGAGCTGGCACCACGTTGATTACGGAGGGAGCCATCCTTGGCCAGTCTTTTCCCAGGCATGGTGTGCCCACTCTGAGGCACCAGCCTGCTGGTCTTTCATGGGTCACCATATTTTGCATAGCAGCATCATAAATGTATTAAAGGTATATGTGATCAAGAGTCATCCCTGCTCCTGCCAAGCACCACCTATAGGCTGAAACTATTGCATTAGAGTACAGCCAGGAGGGTAATGGGATGTGTTCAGGGACACAAAACATGTAGGTGTTATTTGGTTATTTGTCCAGCTGCTAATCCCCATGGCCATTTCACCCACTTTCTGCCTCTACCCGTTATAAGCACATTCTCTTGGAATCTCTTTAAGCTAGCTTTATCAAGAAGTAGCGTTAACCTTTGGTTGAAATGCCTGTCAGAGTTATTTCAATGCAGTCTTCTGCGAATTGATGGCTTTATTGGATCTTTACATGCACTACTGGTGTAATATTAATATCTTTACCAACTGTACAAACAGCCACTTGATTTATATGCAGTGTGCATGTCCTTCACTGACATTCTGTTAAAAGCAAGAATTACAAATAGGTTTGGCCTGCTTATAGATATTAAATAATCATTTGCCAGGTATTACTGTTATATGCCCAGGTACTTGCATCATTTTACAGCAGCTGCCAATAATTGCCAGTTAGTACCATTACAGCAGTACCTGGAAAATACGTATCCCCATCCTACACAAAAGTCAAAACCTTTGGCATTGCCAATGCTTTTTCAGTGGTTGTAGTGTTCTGTAGCATTACTCATAAACTAATTTAGGAATTTCTACCAAACGAATAAGCAAGTGATCGAGCCTTCACATCTCGCCTTCCGCAAGGCCATCAAAACCAGACTGTTTGTCTAAAAGTTTTTCTGTACTACCGCAGTCCAAATGTTACCCTGCTCCTTGAACTATGTAACCAAGAAGGGCGATTGTAATCAAGCCTCCTACCTAAATAGTGTGAATAATACATGTATGCGTGCCAATGTAACCAATGCCCAACTCTGTGTTGCAACTAAGACATCTTCCTGTACCAGCGCCTCGATGCCCCTGGGCTGTGTGAGCGCTTTATAAATACAAATACATAAATAACTAAAATAAATAAATCTAGGACTTGTGATCACTGCCCACTCTGTAAATCACCAACAAATCACAGAGCCTTGCAGTTCTCAATGCTGCATTTATGGAAGGCTCAGGTCCTGGAAATTATTTATGTCTTTTTAAGTTTATTTCAAATTGTGATGCTCCATAGGGACACCACTTCAAGGTCACAAATGCAAACAATCTCAAATGACAGCCCTTACATGTGCTGCTGGGCAGCTGTGGCTGTCCCCTAATACAGAATGAGGGGAGTGGAAAAGTGTGAGCTCTATGACTTTAGCCAGACTTGCATTGATTTATTCACCTGCGGGTGGTTTTGTCTGTTTTTGTGTTCTGTGTATACTTACTCACTGTAGGAAATGCAAGGCGGGTACTACTTAATGGCCCAGGGACAAGCATCCCTGAATAGCCCACCAACAAACCTGGTGAATAGGCATTTATCCTTCAAAGTCAAAAAGCCATACTCATCTGCATTTTCAGCCAGAGTCTTACTTTCTCATGTATGTAAAATGTGTGATGTTTAATGGCCGGACTAGCAACGGACTAGCAACGCTGCCCTTGGTGCTTCACCTATGGTCACAGATATGATGGACTGTGATCCCTGCTGTGCAGAGGATTTTGAATTTATCTGGTTAAGGGTCAGCGCTGGTGTTTTCAGGTGCTTCATTAGCCCATGGGTCCCAGACTCCATGGGGCGCTGGTCTGCTGCACACAAAACGCCTAAAATGCGATCATATCAGATGAGCCAGCCCAAGTACAGGAGTCAAGTCAACCACCACGCGGGGGCTGATGTACCATCCAGAGGGGGTAAACATGTACACACTGATGGGAGGGGTTGATGGGACAGGGAGATTAGTTTTGATGGTTGGATAGAGGCATTCTTACAAGTAATAGATATGCACAGAAACTGCAGAGGCACCGTAGAGAGGGGTATCAACAGAAACAGGGACATGGGTTTAACACAGAGCTGGGGGAAAGGGGTTTATTGTCTCACCTGATTAATCTGCTCCTTCGGCTAAGGCACTAGCAGGAAACTCTTCTCGTTCCGCAGCTGCCTCACTTTCTCCATGACGTCCCTTTGAATATAGTGGGATGCCTGGTACTTACTTCTAACGACGCACAGAAGACAGACAGAGCAGAGGGGCACGTGTGCTCCGTTCGTAATGTGCAGGTGCCAGCCAGCTCTGTCACACCCATGATGCCACTCGTCACCCAGGCCTGACCCAACCCCAACCTTCACAGCACCGCCTGGTCTCTGACTCAGCAGCTGCCGGCTGCCGCCATTGCCAGCCTGCAGACATTGTACAGGGCCGGTGCTATCACAGGCAAGGCAGCATAAACGTAGTGTGAGTTAAAGCAGCATTTTGCCGCTCTAACATTTTGCACATATAGGCAAGCACCTAACCTTGCCTAGTGATAGCACCGACCCTGTTGATAACATATCCTCTGGTCTGAGTCCTTTTTCTGGCTTGCCACGGCCCCCTTTTCTTATATCTTCACACTATTCATCTTGCATCTCTTATCTCCTCTTTGGCCCTCAAAATCATCTCATCTCATCATTTCTATGCTGACGATATGCAGCTCTTTCTCTCTTTCACTTTGTTTTCCCCCTCTATTCACTCAACTCTTTCCTCTTGTCTCCTTGCTATCCATTCTTGGATGTCGGCTCCTTGCCTCATTCTTAACCCCTCTCAGACCAAAGTTCTCTTCTTTCCTGCCACTACAGCACCTTCTTCGTAACCCCCTCCTATCTTGTTTCCTACTTCCCTCCCTCCTATGTCTTCCTCTGCCCTTAATCTTGGTGTCATTCTCAACTCCTCTCTTATATTCTCTTCCGACATCTCTGTTCTCACCTGGTCCTGCCGCTTCCAGCTTTTTTACATTCGCAAAGCCAGACCATTGCTTTCCTTTAATGCTACCAAAATCCTTCTCTCTTCTCTTGTCTTTTCTCTTCGTCTACCTCCAACCCATCGTTCTCCTCTTTGCTCTGTCTGTAACTCATACACCGATCTTCTCTTCTCTCTAGCCTCCCATGACTCTATTTCCCCTGCACTTAATGAATCCCAGTTGAGTCAGGCTTACTGCATAATTTCTTTGCTTGGTTTTCATATGCCTTCATGTCATTGCTCGCCCTACCCCACCTCTGTCATTTTTTTCTGTTTCTACTCGCTTCCTTCGCTCTCAATCCCTTTCTATGCTTACTGTTCCCTATACCCTGTGCTAAATCCTGTTTGTATTCTTTCTCCCTACTGGCCCATAAGCACTGGAAAGCTCATCCCCTCCCTCTCTGATTACTCTCCCCTTTTACACTCGTTTGCTCACACCGAAAAGTCACTTGCTCAGCTGCTGATTTGGCTTGGAAATTTTTGTTTACATGATTTGTACCACTTTTTAATTGTATGTATAGCACTTTGGCATATAGCACTATATTAATAAAGTTAAAATTCAAATGCCCTGTCGAAGCACTGTGCAGGCAGGACCTGCCCTCACCCCACACAAAACAGCCACCAACACACGACTAGGCCTTGCAGGATTATGCAATAGCATGACAGTATTTTGCTCTAGCAAGTAAGTAATCCCCTAAGAGAGGACTACAGATACCACAATGCATAGTCAAAACATGCCTGCACAGGCAATAGAACAGTTTACCACGGCACAATGATAATGCAACAGTGCCAGACAGTGTACGCTGCAAACCACCAATGTCATTCCATAATGACAACGTCACGCCCCTCAGGGCACATGCATAACAGCCCTGTACAGGGCCACCACAGACAACATGTTCATTGCTAATCCTGTCACAGGGCATGAATGTTACAGCTGGGGGTTGAGGGATGCGTGAAAGGGCAATCCCAAAGTGACATTTCATGTGTACCCCCGTAGTGCATGACACATCAAGTAATGTAGGGATATACAACGATGTTGTGCACCAATGTGCCCTAACTTCATCAAGAGAGTGTTCATCAACTTGCCATGCAGAAATGCCACACATCCTCCCGTTTCTAGTACTGAAACCTGCGATCTTGCCCTTGCAGATGATTCTAGATACCCACCTTTTCCATGGCTGATGACACCTGTGCACAATCCACATAAACCATGGTAGGTGGCCTACAATGAGGTACACATTAGGACCAGGCTGCATATCAAGCAGATTTATGGCCTACTGAAGGGATGTTTCCAGTGTCACTATCTGACCGTAGGGGCCCTGCTGTATAGGCCAGAGAAGGTGGGGGACATCTTTGTAGTCTGTGCCATGCTGCACAACATGTGCATCATGCAACATGTCCCTCTGCCCCCAGATGTTGACATGCCTCCACAGAGGACAGCAACACACATGTTGCTGGTAAAGTGCTGCCACGCAGTGAAAGTGTTGCAGACAGCGATGGCCTTCTGGTGCGGCATGAACTCATAGACCATTTCTTTTCGACACATTTCTTTTCACCAACCTCTCTCATTTGTACATAGCCACGTATTGCTCTCACTCTAGTGCTTGTGTTCAAGTTGCCATATTTATTTTCTACAGTGCAAAACACCCATGTCCTCCCACCTCCCTCAATCCCCAACACACATGCTCTCCCAATGCCCTCAATCCCCAATGTCACCTTGGATTCAGGCAGTTATTGTTTATGTACAAAAAAGGTAGTAGGTGCCCCTCTCTAGAAAGAACATGGCATGATAACCTGTTCTGTGGTTTTTTACCACTATGAGAGTCCACAGCCATCACTTTTAGTTCACTGTACTTTTCACAAAGGAGGAATAACCATTTGCATATCAGTTTTTGTCCCGCCCACAATGGGTCCAGCACTGAAATGCAAGGCAAACCTCCTTTGAACATGAGTACCTACAGCAACCCCATATACGTGTTTCAGCCTTTTTGGGCCTCATCAGTGAGGTGGAGCTGTGCCTCTCTGAGCACAGTAGGCATGGGGTCCATGTCTGGGTTCCCCCTGGTAACTTAGGGTGACCAACCCCAAGTTCCAAACAAAAATACAAAAAAGGTAGCAGGTGCCACTCTATAGAAAGAACATGGCATGATAACCTGTTCTGTGGTTTTTATCCTCTGTGAGAGTCCGCAGCCATCGCTTTTTGCTCACTGTACTTTTCACAATGCAGGAATATCCATTTGCATATCAGTCTGGATATTCCTCCTTTGTGAAAAGTACAGTGAGCTAAAAGCGATGCTGCAGACTCTCACAGTGGGTGACTGACTGCAGGGCAAAAGCAACAGAGTATGGGGGAGGATCACAGGAGAACGAAGGCCTTCACAGGGTGGCTTGGACGAGGGCAGGTAAACTCCTGTCCCACCACTGATGGGTGACAAAGAGCCTGTGCTGGAGACCGATAAAGGGTTCCTGGCAGTAGTGGTCACCAATGGTAATCCTGCTTGACTTGAACCACACACACCCTTGGCATTTGAGTTGAGGGATGGTACAACTGGAAAGGCCATTGCTGGATTTAAGGTAGTAATGGGAGCAGACGTAGGGGCAGGTAACTTGGTTGTAGTGGCCGGTGCAGAGGTAACTATGGCAGTGAAAATGCTGGTAGAGTGGCAGCTGCTTATGATATGATATGGCATTTGTAACGCGCCTATTCACAAGTGTTTCAAGGCGCAACGAGGCAGGTAGGGGGGGGGACAAGGGGAGACAGACAACGATCCTACTAGGCCAGGTGTCATTCAGATCGCGCAAGTGCAAGGGTAGAGGGGACTGGGAAAAAGTGCAAGGGGAAGGGAGAGGGGGAAAGTGCTGTACATGGTTAGTAGAATACAAGATAAATAATAGGGCCAGCTGGTGGCAAGTGCAAGGAAAGTGCAGGACATGGTTAGTAGAATACAAGATAAATAATAGGCCCAGCTGGTGGCAGGTGCAAGGTAAGTGCCGGGAGAAGGGGCTGTAGGTGGGAGGATAGGAGAAAGTGATCACTCCAGGAGAGAGGAGTGGAGAGAGGGACAGAGAGGGGAAGGTCAGAAGAGATCAGAGCATCGAGAGTGTGCCCTGCAGAATGGGTCGGCCCAGATGGGAGAATAGAGAGTGAGAGAGAGTCGCAGAGGTCGCGAAAGAGTCTGGAGGGAGGACAGGAGGCATCGAGATGGATATTGAAGTCTCCAAGAAAAAGGAGTTGAGTGGTTGAGGACAGGAGTGAGGAGGAGAGGTCAGCCCACTCGGAGAGGTGCGTATATCTTTGAGTTCACCATGTGACCCGCCTGGATTATTCTTCACCACTCCCGCCCACTCCTTCTGGCATGACAGGGCAAATGGCAATAATGAATAAACCATCTGCCATGAAACTCGGCACCAGCCGTAAGGTCGACAGATTCTCTCCGCCTTTGGTTGTGGTGGCTGCAGTACAAAAACACTGAAAGCTCAGGGCATAAGTCCATCAAAATATCAGCCCACTGTTCGGTGTGCTCTGAAGCACACGCTTTGCTGCACACACAGGTGACTCATTCCAAGCACGCTGCAGGAAAGACCACTGGCAGCCACAGTGTCAACGTTCCTTTTTTCTGGATGGCTCTCTTTCTCTGCCTTGGTATCTTTGGTGTTCCTGGTGGAGAGCGCATCTAGTAGTCTCTTTTGGGACAGTCCTGGGACACTACCTTTGGGCAGGTGTCTGATCACGAACTGTCCGAACAACTCTAGAGGTACTCCTCCCCCCACACCTTCATATTCTGAGAGGAAACCCACTTGGTGTACATGCCCCCCCTCAATTCTTTGGTACAGTACCTTAGATGTTCACACAACAATCGGTCAGCCACCTCTGGCAATACCCGTTTCAGCCTTTTCCGGTTTCAGTTGCGGGATGGATACGAACTGTATCTGTTATGTGGCAGGGGCCACAATGTTGCAGAAGTCAACAACAGTAGTTGTTAAACCCCTTACAATCTTTTTTTCCTCCTGCCTCTTTAACGACATAGTCACTGATGATGCGGATGAGTGCTGATGGTCTTTGGCTCTCAGGCTCATATACAGTTCCTTCACAGGTTTTCCCTCCAGTGACAATGTTGGAAGGGGCATTTGGCAAGGTCATGGACTTGGACTACATGCTGAATGACTTCCCTGGTCAGCGAGGTAGCACCTGCTCCTCTGGACTCTAGTGTCTACACCAGTGCTTACAATTACTCCTTTCATCCCCTCTGGCTCCTTGCTCCGGTGGCTGGTCAGGCCCGGCTGCCCATGCCTCTAGTCCCAGTGACACAAACCTTTGGGTTGGAGTCGCAGTTCCAGCAGGTGACTATGGTGCCAGACACAAACCTCACTCTTTCTTATCAAAGTCTAGGTACTCCCACTCTTAAGGAAATTATGGATGGGGCTGAAACATATGGACTGTCTTCGCAGAGAAGGTGAGTTGATGGATTAGTTGAGGGTTGTGATTGAAATCTGGAAAAAGCTAGCATTATCTCCTCATGTGCAAAAGATAAATGAAAATACTGTATAGGGTTACACTGCACGAGACACTGAGCCTTGTGTTTCCATTACTCATACATGGCCATGAGGACGTTCCCTCCAGGGACACGAACAGTTTGCGAGATCGCAAAAACAAGCCAGACATAAGTCTATGCCCCCTTCTGGAAGCTTATGATAAAGTCTTGGAATCCTCCACCCCCTTCACTTGGATGGAGCTCTTTGGAGTGGAGATGAATGAGCAGCTGCATGGGTACCACAATTAAATCCCTGTATGTACCATCCAAGCTTCCAGCCAAGCCAGAGTCAGGCCAAGGAAAGGTCCACCCAGACCATGGTCTTCCAGGCCCATTGGCAATGACTAGACTGGCCCTACCGCAGAGACCATAGAAACCAGTGTCAGAGTTCTATGGCTCAGCGGCCTTCTCAGAAAAGGACTGACAACTTCCTTTTTTATCTGGGAAGAACATCTTTCTGAAGGAAGGAAGGTGACCCTGTACTTGGTGTATGGCGCTAAGCCATACAATACCCCTGAGTTCTTAACATACAATCAACGTGCTCCTAGATGTAAATCACAGAGAGGCTGCTTTGGCTAAACCACCTGCTTTCTGTAAGCATTGCGTCTATGCTCCAGCTCCAGATCTGAGGCTCTTTTCCTCCAGGCAAAGTAGAGTAGTTGCTGTTATCCCCCTATAATTACTATTGGAAATGTGATTATTTTCCCCAGGAATCTGGAGAAAGGGTGACAGCATGTACATATATGTCTATATAAGTACATATAGCTTCTCTAGCACTTCATATTGTATAGATTCATATGCTTATTTGAATATTCCCTGACATCGAAGTGGGAATCCTCCAATGATTTGTTTTATATTTTCCCTAGCACTTTCCCACGTTACCCTCCTTTAGTAAACCTCCTTTAGCTCTACTGTAAATCTTTTTAAGGCTACAGCGACTTGTTTTGTTGCAACAGCCACCAGCCCTGTTGACCTCCTAAGTACGCCCCTAGGAGATCGTACATAGGTTTCTTACAGCATGCTCAAGCGTACCTCTAGAGAAGAATTTTCTTACTTGGTTAGAGAGTGATATTTTTCTTTATGACAGCCTCTGAGCCAGGAACAGCAGAGAAGATGACAGAAACAAGGAGTAGGAGCCTCTATAAATGTGGGCAAATAAATGTCTCGGAGGAAGATCCACACAAGAACTGTTTATTATTTATATCCTCACCATAAGGTGCGTGCCTGTGACATCTGTCAATCCTTTTCAATAGACCCAGAAAAGAAAGGGCAATTAGAATTCTTTATGCAGAATCAGAACATGGTGCTTTTGGCATGTCAAAGAACACGCAAACAAAGCTCAGGAAAGCAAGGTTAGTCGAATAATAAAAAAAAAGCTGCAGACATCTACACCCTGCCCACACCTCTCAAAGATATGCATCCTTTATATCGAATATTTTACATAGAATTGAACATATCTCGAATATTTTTTGACGAAACATTTTATAGAAAATGCATTTAGGGGTGTGGTAAAGGGTTAAAGATTTTTGGGAGATGGTTGGGGTGGGGTTTTAGGCGTCGGAACTGGGTTTTTTGGGGGGACCCCCCACAATAAATAAATAAATAAGGGTATTCTCTATAAAATGTTTCGTTATATAATATTCTATATATGTTCATTCTTTATAAAATATTTCGGTATAAGGACATGCAACCCTCTCAAACCACTGTCTGTGTGAGATTCCGTTGTGTTCCACTGCAGACTTGAAGTTGGCTATCCCTGACATCAATCACTGAATCTGCTGCTACTCAGGGTGGTTTGTAACCGTCGGCTCATCCAACACAAGACTATCACAGTAATTGCCACCATTATCTGTGACACTAAGACAATCCACATCAGTGCCTTCATAGAATTCTATATCATTTTTACCTTCAACGTCACCATATTGACCATACTCAGCACCTAGAGCAGCAACGCTAGAGACATCTGCGTCAGTTCAATCAGCGCCATCATGGGTACCGGCAACATCAGGATGCCAAAGCCGATCCCTCCCACCACTGGTGAAAGAGGGGTGATCACCATTGGAGACTTGAGCATCAGCCTTGGCATCGCAGGCTAAGGAAAAGACATTTGAGTATCAGGTCCAAGAACAGCCGAAGGATATTGAAATCAGACTAGAGGAGAAGGCAAGGGAAGGAGAAGAAAAGAAGGAAGCAAAAAAAAGCAAGACGAGGAAAAAAGGAAACAGCTGCAGGAGAGAAATGAGCAGGGAGTGAAAGAAAGAGAAAATCACAGGGCAGAGTCAAGACCCCAGTGACCCAGAGACTGAGTTGCTTCTACTAGGGAGAAAACATCTCTTCAATGAGAGCTATACTCGCAGAGAACAAGGGGAGGAAAAAGGCTAATTTACAACACCATAAACAACCTATCCTGAACCGTACAGGTGAGAGTATCCTTTTAGAAAAAGAAGTGACAAGAGGAGGCATAGACGTGTACTTTGTAGAATGTGTAAGCCCTCCACAGGAAGGAGAGACTTTCATTTTACAGACCAACCACAGGGGTATCCATCAGCCCATGAGGAGAAAACCTGAAATGATTACATACGACCAAAGGATGTCCCCATTCCATCGCCTCACAGACGTTCGATATTTGAGGACTCACTCTCATACATCCCTCTGATACAGTGCGCGACCAAGGAATTTGAACTCCATGCCCAAAAAGACCCAGAAGATGGTGGGTACTTCTTCGCATTTGGGTGGGTGGAGGACAAAGCAGGGTGCTCCACCTCTATGCTAAGGAACGTTTGGAAGAAAGGCCTCATGGTTTCTTAAACACTGCCACAGTGCTGTTTCACATGGAGAAGAACTGTATGGTTTAAACATGTGTGTAAGAGGTCTCGCCATACCAGACTCGGCTGTGGTGTCTGCAGCACAACAACAGTAGTTTAATCCAGTCTATGTGACATAAAGGCCACCTCATAAGAAGGAAAGAAAAACGGAAAGCACTGGATAAACATTTTTCAAGTGAGCTTCCTTAATTATTAGAGCTTCCCAGGCAGTGGTGATACTAACCAGGTGTGATAGATATCTGTGGGGAAAAACATCTTAATGATGCGTCCCTATCTACCGGAAGACTAGAAAAAAGAAAGCAGGACATTTTACAAGCAGTCAAGTTTGCCTCTAAGTATTCTATAAAGACAGTTCTGGAGGTAGCAGACACAGGGATCTGTAATATGAGTATTGGATAACTCCTCCTTGGGCAGCCATGGTTGCAATGCACAGACTTTAGACCAGATGTGCAAACAAAGTCCAGGTGTTTGGCAGGGTGATGGATACTGCTTTAGCAGGGGTAAAACCAGACACCGATTCAGCTGAAGGCTTGTATATGGAATGTGTTGCTCACCTGACTCATGCCAGTGCCCTTTGAACCTGTGTATTATGCAAACTTAAAACGACACTTGGAAGATGGCATTCCTTGTAGGGATAATGCTAGCACGCAGGGTCAGTGAAGTTTCAGGCTGTATTGGCAACTGAATTGTACATCAGGTTCCAGCCAGACCAGGTCGCACTTTGGACCCATTTTATAAATGAATTTCTGAAAACAACTTGCTCAAGCAGAAGATAGCTTTCTTAAGGAAAGGTTAATACTGAGTTATTACAGCTGTAACAAAAAATCCTTGTGTCTGCCTTAATCTGCAGTAACATTGCTCAAATAACGTGTTGTAACTTGGCAACATGGGTTTGGCGCTGCCGCTTTTATCAGTGCAAGATTTTTTTGGACATCCATTTTATATCTTATATGTTATCCTGTTTCCAGTGATAATTCTTGAACACTCTGATAACGTGGTGTAGTTATCAAATAGACGACCTCATCTTTGTTGTAAATGTCTTGTGCGGAGCTTCATTAGTCAATATACATGCAGTCATTACCCTGGATATTGTTGGATGTTAGTAGACTTTTCTCATCGTATTTCAGGCACAAATGGCTACCTGTTTCAGCGTGTTATCCATTACTTTAGGAATTAAGTTACAGCCCAGTCTCCAAGGATATCCAGGTAACGGATTGTATCCCAGTACGCACCGCGTGCCAGTCCGTTTTATGAGACTTTAGATAGTTCCTATGTTGCTTCCTAAAATGGTCTTACTACCCCATTAGTGAAGAAGTCCTTTTGGCAGTGTTCTCTAAGGACCTTTCAGCCGCAGCTGAGCGGTGGTTTGGAACGTTAGGTGTGTAAAGGGCCCTGAGCTAATACACTGACAGAACTAAGGAATTCAGGCATACTTTGCAACTAGCTATTGCTTATGGTGCATCCAAAAAAAGCACCCTCAGTCTCTATGGCCGCAGCAAATAGATACGGATCGGCGTTAGAGAGTGAATTTAATGCAGGGCTATCATATCCAGCACCTTATTTCTAGAAACTTTTGTTAACTTATTTCCTTCTGTCCTTATTTGGTAATCCTTAGCACATGACAATGAAATGATTGAGCCAATTACATAGACTCCCGATAGAAATATTAAGAGGGATTACAATGGGATCTGCGTGAAATGACCGAATGCAAAAGTCCGAGCTTTTTGTTTTCTTCAATTTTTTCGCAAATATATATGTGGGGGAGACCCCCCACAGCCCCTCAATTTACCCCTATACATTTTTATTAACTTTACCCCCCCCCATATATATCTGTGGAAAAATGGGGGTCGGAACTTTGGCGGTCGGACTTTTTGCCCTCAGTCATTTTGTCCTATTCCGTACCATGTACCATTTATTTCAGACAATGGCAACATTCTGAATAGTGATGGAAAACATCAAGAAGCACATTGAATAGAATCAACTAGGGTGAGTAATATATAAGAATGCTCTAGAAGCAGAATGTCAATGTACTTATATTGATGATTACACATCAATCAGGGTTTCCCATTATATTTATTGTATATATCCTTGTTGAAGATGTAAAGAATTGTAATCAAAAGATCCTCCAGAAGATCCACATCTAAAAGTGTGGCCAAACACGTGTTGGGAACTACAACCATGTAAAGAATAGCAAACAGGCATAAGAAACACAGTAATTCATACTGATAACTATAAGGACTTCAATAGAGACTTAAATCAGAGAAAATAGAAGTCATATTGAATGTTAGAAGACCATACATGCACAGAAAATCCTGTAGGACAACTAAGGACCCAAGAAATATGTGCAGCAACATATGAATTATATACAACTTGAAACCAAAGAGTGAAGTCAATAAATAGCAATTAGACTAACTAAATCCTTTGTTGGGCATTACTTTAACTATACGCTCATCCTCTATGACAAACCGAGCGCAGAAACATGACCCCATACAGCCTTCATGCTTTATATCTGTTATAGGACAGGAACACTAACTGGGCTTAGGCACTAATAAAACGGAAGAAGACTTGTCACCACAACATATGAAATTTGCCTGTCAACCCCCTTTCTCAGAACAGATGGATTATGGACTGCATCAAATACTGCTGGGTGGCAACGAAAGGACTGTTACCAGGCAGGATGACGGTCATTCCATGAGAGGGACGGCTGCAACCTCTGCATCCCTTGCAATCTCCCCTTGAGATCAACTGCAGATCAGCAACCTGAAGATCGATGAGGGTGTTCTGCATGCACTATTGCACTGAACAAGATGAAATATTGGATACTCTGGTGGGATGATGCATCTTGCAAAATCTCTTCAAATGAAGAGCAACATCTGGTACCACCTCCTGGGCACATATTGCTTGCTACTCCATCTACATTCTCATAACCATGTGAAACTATAAAAGATAAAATGCTGGAGAAGAACAGGATTTATTAATAAGGTGTAGCCTCCAGCATTACTATATTTCATAAATTCACATACAACCCTCCTGACCTCAATGGAGGTTGTGCTTGTGCAACCTTCCTATGCTTTGAATCTGTGGTGCAAGGTGTTAAGGGTGGAGGTCAGCAGAGCTGGTGGCAGTAGGACCCATGACAATTTTGCCACAGAATGTTTGCAAGACGCGACCTCCCCTATCGTTGGTGTCTCTTGCCTGTAAAAGGGCATTCCTGCACACCATTGCAATGAGAGCTTGTGCTCTCATTGCAATGACTGCATTCATAACTGCTCCCACTGCATTCACAGCTATTGCTGTGAATGCACTCGAAGGATCTGATCTTTCAGGAGATCAACTTAATTTTCTAGCAGTTCTTTCACAGTTCAAGTCCTTCTCTGTCCGATACGGAAGGAGCTTTATCCAGGTGCTGCATAACACCTCTGGCCACTTTCCAAAGATGAGTGTGATCAATGAGAGCTCTACACCAGAAAAGTGAAGACCTCCCCTCCCCAAAAATGTGGGTTCATTCTCTTAACATGTAATGGCGTCAATGAGCTAAATAGCAGGATGTCTTCTCCATGGATTTTTTTTCCACCTTCTCCATGGATTTTAACACATCCAAAAGGTATTTAGGAATTAAACAGTCTTACAATCGAGTCTAGCTCCTGGCATTCCTTGTGTGTTCTCGGTCACTCACTGTCTGGGATGTTTCCGTGTCTCCTATGCTTCTTTCCTTTGCCTTTGATGTCTCCCTCTTTCTCCCTTGTCAGCTTGTTGGTGGGAGATTCTCTTCAAATGATCTCCGGTCGCTGCAGTCCAATCCTCCGAACCCAGGCCCCCCAGCCACTTGAACTGTTTGATAGGTTGGGAGGATATGAGGCCTCCTACTCCTGACATAGAGGGCTGATACTGGTTCCCAACCCCTTCTGCTTTCCTTCCTCCTCAACGATTTACAATAATCTCATTCTTCGGGAATTCTCCTCTGGTCCCTCTTTCCTCCTCCTATCCCTCTGGTCCTCGCTCTAATCTCCGGTCACCTTACTGATACTTTGCCATATGTTTGTCCCTCCTCCCCTCTAGCCCACCAGGTGTTTGATGTACCTGAGGTTCTTGCTTCTTCTGATTAAGCTTGTTAGGCTAGCACTTCTCTCCTTTGTCCCTTCCCCTAAATGTTCTACTGTTCACCATCTTTCTCGGGTCTTTTTAAAATCTCAGATCTTCATATGACACAGCTCCTTCCTGTAGCTTCACCTCCTCCTGTAGCTGCATCTACGTAGAGGCAGATGCATGCTGCTGCCCCAAGAGTAGTGCCACCATAAGTAAGTGCCTAGCACGCAGAATATTTGCTTCATCCCAGTTCACGGATCTTTCGCAACTGCGTGTGGCAATAGATCATGATCTTGGCAAAAAGACAGCCCCATGGTATTTTCTAATTTTTATTTGTATTTATAAACCTGCAGAATTCAATGACCACAGGTCTGATGCAAGAGTAAGTCGAGAACAAGTATTTTTAGTCTTTCATTACATTGGTTCAGCAGAGTGGCGATTACTACACCCTGGCTCAAGGGAAGGCAGCTTTAACAAGCGTTGCTATGGTAGCCCACTGTCAGGCCCAATGCTCTATTAAAGCGGTAGGAATGGCTTGTTGTAGTTTTTACAAGCCAAATGGGAACCTTTTGTTACTTCTTATTTTTGCAAATTATGGGCACAATAAAGGAGTGCGAAAGATGAGGGGAGTGATAAATCTTTCCAATTCCAAAACATGATGTGAAATCCCTGAAA
The DNA here is from genome assembly GCF_040938575.1 of Ambystoma mexicanum. Classification (NCBI taxonomy): domain Eukaryota; kingdom Metazoa; phylum Chordata; class Amphibia; order Caudata; family Ambystomatidae; genus Ambystoma; species Ambystoma mexicanum. The sequence goes on from NC_090929.1 coordinate 327,931,329, forward strand.
ATTCGGGTTTTCATAGCAATTAAAATCAATTTTCATGCTTCGTTTTCTGTGTAAAATGTATGCAATTTGCCAGAAAAGCATGGATTTTTATTGTCGAGACAGAATTAAATACTTGTAAATCTAGCAAACCGTCAGTGCCGTTTTTCGCTCAAAGGATGAAAATAAAGTTGTGTCTTTGCTCGCTGAAATGCTGAGATATTCACCAAAATTCTATAGAATTCACTGAATTCCCCCAGATGGAAATGTTTTAACCAGGCTTAAGTCATTTAACTGGTCTGTAGCATAAAAGTCTTTGCCACACAGCCGATTGCATGTCCATTCTTCCACTGTGCACAAGGCCTTTGTAGCTGGATTGATTTAATTTGCTCAAAACCATTGTAACCCATTGGAAAAAGGAAAACATGAAGTTAAACATCCTGGTTAGAGGCGGAATAATGATGCCACCATTAATGATCTGAAGGCAAGGAATCTTGCGAAGCCTGTGAGTGTCTATATCTCCAATGAGAGAAGATTTGCTTTCCTCCCCATCAATGTCCTTTCTTTGTAGAAATGGGCGTGCCCCAACCATCTGATGTCCTCTTCAGCATCTCACTGCCAGATGCTAATCCACAGGAATATAGGAAAAGTTGTGTTATGGTTCCCAGGTAATTGCATGGAGGACCTTATTGATAACCAGTGTTGAATGTGGAGACAAGACTCCATGTGTATGCAACAATGCTTTATGAGGAACCAAGCAAGCAGCCATGTTCTACATTTGCGGATGTGGGTAGCACGAGTGCAAAGTTGATGAAATTTGAAGACAATGCTGGATGTTCTTCTTTTGAGGGAGGTTTGTTGGGAAGCATTGTTGCAATCAGACCTTTACTGTTCATCGGGCTAGGGCACAAACTGCTTTTTGTTCTTTCTTCAATGCTTGCGGTGATTTTCTTTGGTCCCAACCTTTATAAACCATTGTTCTGATGCAAGGAGCCATACCAGCTTTGGATTGGTGGGTGAGCAGGGTCTGGGCTTTCCTCAGGAGTCATCAGAGAAACTTACTGTGTCCTGAAAACAAGCACAAACAGTGTTTTATACATCAGGCGGCCAAGTGAGAATCATGGACTTGAATATCAAACACAGAGTTTAATGATTCTGAGCGATGCTTTCTGAAATGGATCTTATTAGGGCACAGGCATGTACACCAACTTCCCTTAGGGTCATGCAGGATGCGCATCAGGAGTCAAACTAAGGATGACTAGGGCTCATGAGTAGGACACACATGAAAAGGCCATTCATTGGGTACCACTAATTTAGGAGTTTCTGTTATTTTAGTATTTTTGTGATGGTTTTCTAATCATGTGTTCGGGTCATCAGAAGAGTATGTCTGACAGTGCTGGATGAGCCCATTGGAACATTGGAGGTGGGACAATGTTGCTGGGGTGCATTGAAGACGTTTCCCCACTCTTCCACTGTTTCTCTATTTTCCATAGTTTTCTTTCATCTAATTCTCCCCTTTCCCTCTCTCTGAACCTGAAGATGCAAAATGACAACTGCTGAATATTTTCTAAAGATTTCTGCAATGTATGTACTCCTGATACCTTCTACACTGTAACTACCAAATATTCCCATGCGTTTGGCATTGGTGACTGTTTAGCTGGAGTTAAAGGACTATTTAGTTTGGTTAAAATATGTTGGAAAACTCCAAAATGTCCTGTTGACCTTTCCATGGGTGAACTGGATGGTTTTGGTTCACTTTTTAAACCATTTCTAGCTCTGTACATTCAATGACCCCTGCAAGCAGGGCTGCTTTGAGTATTTTTCCTGCCTTAAAGTTGGATTTGCCCCCCCGCCCTCCTTCTCCAACATGTGAGTGAACGTTGCTGCTCGTAGTGGCAATCTGGGACCCCTCTGTTGACAGCCTTCGAGAAGGACCCCTGCTGTTTTCTTACACTAGAACAGGCCCATGTGCTTCTATTATTTCCCACTACGTCACAGGAACACAAAGCTTTTTTTTGTATTTCTTGTTGCAGAGGAACTCACTGGAACACAGCAAAATCATCACGTGAAGGTTATAATCATTAAGTGACAAAGGAACAGATATAAAGTGCAAACACAAGCTAAAATCCAAAAATGGTGTCAGCTCCAGTCACAATTATGTGGTGAAAAGGCAAATGATAACCTGTGCCCATTAACCTCTGAGATGCGTTGTCTAATATAAAGGCGGCGTAGGTTAATTTCTGGCTCAATATGAAAGACTTACAATAATTGATCAAGTGTACGTGGTTCGGGCCCCTCTGCATTTTATTTTCAGGGCACACCAGTGTTAGAAGACATTTTGTCATTCAACTTTAATACTGGGTCCATATGGTCCGAGGAGCTGGCGGTGTTCCAGAGTCAGAGGGGCTTGGCAGAGACTGACAAACTTCAAAAGTGATATACAGTGTTTATATCGAATCCTGTATATTGAAGACCCTATATATCTAATCTTTTATCTTGAAAACCTTTATATTGATTATATTTAGGATGGGGTAAAGGTATATTTATATTTAGGGTGGGGTAACCATTTTGTGGGTAAATGGTTGGGATGTGTTTTTAGGGGTGGGAAACAGGGGCTTGGGGGGACCCACCTTAAAAAAATGCCTTCACTATAAAGGTCTTCAAGATAAAAGATTTGATATATGGGCATTCGGTATACATTTCCTCTGTATAAAGACATGTAACCATCAAGAGTGAGACACTTCAAGAGAGGCCCACCTGCTCAGAGCTTCAGAAATAAGGTTATTCAGTGTAGACTTTGAAACCTTGGTTGGAGGAACTGTTTGGGATTAGTGAAACAGAGAATGCAGGAGGCTGTAGAGATCATTTTCTCAGTAGAGACTGCCACGCTCATTGTTTGTTTAGGTCTTCGGATGAGCACACTATGAGGCCCTGTGGCCGCCTCAACTTACCTATTGCTTAGAAAGGAATGTATGAAGATGCCGTGAAGGAACCCGTCCATGTTAGCTGAAGTGACTTACCTTGTATACTAGATTATGTCATATAACTTACTTAACAAAAGTCATTCTAATTGATATTTTCAAAATTTCTAATTTGCAGCAGGTATTATCTTAACAAACCAGACATTCTTCATCAAATGTGATGCCCATAAGAATCTCAACCAACAGTATTCTTATTGTTAACAACAATGCTTAATTACCTCTTTGGTTGCAACATGGTGGCCAACTAACAACATGCCCTTTCTTTGTTGTTGCAAGTATTAACTAACACACAGAGATTGCGCTCTCAACGCTGACAGGGCCTCCATTGATGCAGAAGCTATAACTTTGTAAGGCACTGCATATAACTTTCTTTTCTTAACTTTTATTGTTACTATTTGGGCAAATTAAGACCATTGCCACTATCATATACCTAAAGACCATCATTAATTATCTTACCTTTTCAGAGACTTTCCGAATTACATTTTGGAGCCTCTTTCTAGCACCAGGATCGGACTGGCCTATAGGGCAACAGGGCAATGCCCGAACCAAAAATGCAAAATGCTACTGTGCGCCTGTTTTTTTGGTCAAAGTGGTCCACTTTTTTGGCCAATGAGGGCCAGTTTGATGAGTTACTATGTGGCTAGTAGCTTTGACCATTGTTGCTGATTTGTATAAATATTCTTTAAATTGCACAATTTGCATCACATTTTATCAAAAAACTCTCCCTTGGGTACTATTCAAACCGTGTCACAAAAGGAGTGACTTGCCATTTGCAACTGTGGGCCACTTTTTCAATGGTGCCTGAGACAGTTGTATACCCCAGTACGACCCTTTCTACCACCGGGGCATACTTATTGATTCAAAAGATGTCCAATTTTAAAGTTGCTATGACATTTATTGACCTAAATTTGAAGATATTAATCAGTCTTTTTTTTTTGCCCATAAGTGACTTATGATCATTCATTCATACCTCCATATTGTGCATTTGGATAGGATGGTTCATTGAATTTCCCAGGTTCCAAAACCATTAGGCATGTTACATGAATTAAAGAAAATACTTTATATAGTTACTTGTTGAATAAAGAGCCCGCATGTCTTGTATGTTACATGGCCCAAAGATAAATCCAAAGGTCAGTAAGTTGTTACAAGCAGGCATTAGTATTGGTTTTCTTTAGCAATCAGAACTGCAATGTGATGAGCTATACTTCTATTAATACAAACGTTACACACATTTATCCCAAAGATTTACAGCATCGAGCACATTCGAATACAATGTAGATATTTCTGATTTGGCATGTGTTGGTCTTGACAAAGCACGAGGAAGTCTTAATCGAATAATACGCTTGAAACGTGTCAGTGCCTTTTTAGTTTGTTACGTTAAGGTTACGTTTTTATACTATATAATTAAACTTTATTGTTAGCAATTGGACTAGTATTGGTTAAGATGCTGGTGTTGACAAGCACATCACATTTAATGTGGAATGCCTGGGTGATTAAACAAATGTCTTGAAAATCAAAATCAAAATCATTTGATGGAAATTTGCGGAATAAATGATGACATTTGCTTGACAATGAAGGAGAACAACCAGCACATTGCTCAGACATTGGGCCTCATTACGACCCAGGCTGCGGCGCCGTTAACCTATTAGCGTCTAATTACGAGGTCCCTTTGCGGGACCCGACCTTAACGGCTGGTTTTACCAGCCGTTAAAGTAGGGTGCCCCAAAGGGACCTTGGTGCTAAGTATGGTGCCGCAATTTGCGGCACCGTACTTAGCGCCTTCCCCATTCCCATTGAGCCCTATGGGGCAAAAATGGGAATGGGGAAGGGCCCATGGTGAATGGGGAATTACCACCCCGCCAACCTTGGAATGGGGCGGTAATTCCGCCATTCACCATGGCGGACCCCGGCATGGACCATGGTGCTAATAGCACCATGGTTTAGCGCCGGGGTCGTAATGAGGCCCATTGACTGCTCTGCAAGCTGCCGAGTCCAGTTAGAAGACCCTTTGTGCTTGGTATTGGTTATAAGGTGGACTAGGCCGTTGTGGGGTTCAGGCTGAACTCCTTTAGAAGTTATCTGCATAACCCAGCCATGCGCTGCCATCAGTATCTACATGAGCAGAAGTTGAAGAGGACATCAGAGAGCACGAGTGAGCGCAGGCCAGGCTGCAGTATTAGAGTATTTACTTAACAGAGGATCGGTTATATTGGTGGGATGGAAGAGCGGATGGTACTATTACACTCTGCAGAACAGCTGGCGAGAAGTGAGAACACACTTTTCAAACACATGTTGTAGCGTAGGTTTGGGGTGACCGGGCCATTTAGTCGGCTGCCTGGGCACTCTCTATTCAAGTGCCACGTGGTGGAGGCAGGTGCAGAGGTTCGCAGTCTGGGCAGGTGGAGGACTTCTTGACACTTTCCAGGTGATGCCCCGGGTATCGAGAGCTGAAGGTCCTGAGAGTTGCTAAACAGACATGGCCTCACTCCAGCCGATACCTGGGTACTGCTGCAGGTGGGGGGTTCACACAGATACAGCATCTTGGCAAACAGTTGTTCTTACTTTACGAGATGCATAGGCCGTGTGCACCTGCGGACAAGGGGTGTTGAAGATGAAACGTTGAAGAGCAAAGACAGACTCCAAAAGCTAATTGTACACATTGTGATAGGGATTTCTGTATTAACAGACATAGGGTCACTCCTTGAAGACTGCTTCAAGCTGGGAGGTACCTTCTTACTGACTGCTACGCGTGCTTTGGAACCCCAGAGCCAACAATGATCACCAATTACAATCTCGCTACAGAAACCTGGGCACAGTGCACTGGGGAGTGGACGAAATTCTAGGGTTACAATATCTCGATGGAGGCTTCACTGCCTTTTAGAAGCCTCTTCAGCATTGCAAGCCCTAGGGTTGCGGTGTCTGAGACAGAGGTAGAGTTGCCCAGCGCAGACTTTCCTAACTTCGAGCAAACTGCTTATTACGACAGATCGGGCTGAAGGTTCTGGGGGTGGGTGAAGCTAGAAAACTGCAGACCTAGCACTACTCGTGGGCACTTCCGTATCCGTAGTAGACTTGGCAAACCTGCACCACCATGCCCAAGGAGATGCCTGGATACTGCCCACTGGCCTTAGTCTCGGGACTAAGCCTTAGTGTTGGGAGGATAGCTCAGGGGCAACGTGCTCGCATTGGAAACAAGACGACACAGAGCAACACAGGTTCGATCCCCGGGTCCGCTCTTGGAAACCTCTGGGTATTAAGCGTGTTATAAATAACCTATCATATCATATCATTCCTTCAGAAAAGTCTTCTCTGTATAATTTATAGGCCATAACCAAATTGTGCTGGGAAAGCTGCTGGCCAACAACAAAGGTTCCATTGCGTTAGGTATTGCCAACATAAAATATAGAGTCACAAGGCACAGCTGTGTTGCGAAGTTTTAAATAGCCATTTCAGTGGAGGTGTTTCTATTTCGGTAAAAATATCACATGAAAGGCCTCCATTTCCATCGAATGTCTCAAAATGCAGCCTTGTGCTTGCCCTCTCATGATTGCTAATCCCGGGTTTTTTTCTCACACCATCTCGGAAACTGTTGTGGTCCTTGGTGACAAGGAGAATTACCGTACTGCTATGCTACCTCCAAAGATGTCGTTCTCATGCCGTGGGTATCAAAATACCCACATTAAAGAGTGCTGGGTTTTACCTGCTGAAATGTGAGATTGTCAAAGCCGGCCAGGCCCTCCACGCGTGCTGGTTCCTCAGAATGCTGCGTTTGCTGCCTCTTCCTCACCCAGCGCAGGACTGCAGCAACAGCAACAACCAGCAGAATGATCCCCAGGAGGACACCAAACACGATAATTGCCGTGTTGTCCGTCCTCTCTGCAAACAGAAAGTGTAGAGCATTGTGAGTTTCCTCAGCCAGTTATGCATCCTTCATAATTTCCACAAAGGTGAGATTAGGGTGGAGTTCACACAGCTGAATGGAAAAACAACCCACACACATTAAGATCAACAATCAATCACTAAAGCATGTCACCATCACACTCCCAGATAATTGCTAAGCAGAGCTATATATTTGCACGTGAGCATTGGCGGCTCTTCCATCGTGGATGTTGGGTGACCGGACTGGAGCCAAGATCACAGCGGACTGCTCATTCTCACAGCAGTAGCGGCTGCACTGAGAGCGAGCAACTTCTCCGCTGCACCCAGAACAGGCAAGTCCATGCATGCCCATGTGTGGCAATGTGCAATCCTGAGGGCGTCACACGTGCACAATGACGACTCTCCCCATAGACACGAGCGGGACTGTGCTGGCGCATACACTGGAGTGAAGGCGGACATGGTCTTCAACTCAGTGGCACATCCAGAAAGTGAACCCGGAAGTTGCATGGATGAAACCACCTCTCCGTGCTTCCTCGTTGTGCTACCAAGAGGCCAGCAGCATTGCCTGTCGCGTCTAAGGGGTGGGGGGAACTGAAGGTGCTATAGTCCCATGTCTTTTGGTTGCAGCCGTGGATAAATGCTTTGGGGCTACAACCAAAAGGCTAGCTAGCCCCGAATCCCGATAGTCCCAACATTAGCGTAGCTTCAGATCTTTTCAGACCTAGAAATGCCCCTGAGAAACCGCAAGGATAAATATTACAATATGTCTGTGTGGGAGAATGCATTGCTTTTAATATGAGACATGTGGAACCATTTATTTATTTATCTAACCTAACTTGCAAGTACCCCCCTTTGTATTCGCAACACATGATAGGGAGGCTGCAAGGGAGAGAGGGCTGGAGTGAGAAAGGAGGCTATGGGGAAGAGGAGAGAGGGACTGAGACAGGAGCGAGAGAGATAGAACAGGAGAGGGGAAGCTGAAGAGTCAGTCAATCGGGCGGGGGAGGGGTGTCTGGCACTACCCAGTATTTGGGGGGTTGTGTTGGCCAGTGGTGGAAATTGAAAAACATTGGTGGGGAATCCTACAAAGGCCGAGTTTGGGGGGGTGGCAGAGCCAGAGGAGGCAGGGTTAAGGGGGGGAGCTGTCAGTTGACCTCCGATCAAAGGAAATGTCCAAATTAATAGTTTCAAATGGCGCTATTTCTTTCATGTTGCTTCTTTTCAAAACTATATATCAATTCCACTTTAAGCCACTTCCATGGCACTGGTGATGAGTTACTTCACTACGCGGATAATAGTTTTGACCAGTGTTGCTCAGTAAATATTCTTTAAAATGCACAACATGCATCCTATTTTATATTTTTAAAAAAAATTCCCCTTGGGGAATTATTCAAACACAGTGACTTCTGTTCGCCATAAGCAACGTTTTCCTTTACTTGAACCACACCAGGCACAGCTCCTGCATCTCCCCTCTGAAAGCAGTTGGGTGACTGCATTGTGTGTGATGTTAATAGAGGTATTTGTTTATGCAATGTTTGTCGGATACCTGTATCTGACAAACATTGTATAAATAAATAAATATACAGGTATCTGACAAACATTGCATAAATAAATACCCCTATTAACATCACACACGATAAATAAATAATCCAGGTCCATGTATCCGACAAACATCCCATAAATAAATAAATACATAAATAAATAAATAAACTGGGTCTCGTGGCTGAAGACCGGGTTGTGTCTGAGGACTGTAACTTCCTATTGTGACCTCTTGATGGGGTCACCAGAGGAAGTTACAGTTTGCTCGCATGCACTTTTTTTTTCCTTCTCCCCAGCGCAGAGCAGGGGTTTGGGGCGGCTGACTCTGGCCAGATCTGAAATCCGGCTACACATCTGGTGCCGGATCCGGGGAGAGCCGGCCCAATGACCAGCGTTGGTGTTGGGCTAAAGAATATGGATTCTTTTTGAAACTGGTATAAATCAATTTTCAGGAGGCAATGTGAAACTGGCAAGGCAATGTTTGGAGACTAATGCAACTTGTTAAAGTGTATGACTGGAATGTATGCAACTTGCATGGCAATGTTGAAACTGGCACAGTAATTTTATTTAGACACTGAGCTGCATATACATTTTTGGGGGGTAAATGTGAAACCAGCATGGTAATTCTGGGGCATATAGTCCTCTGCATGAATATGTACTAAATGAGTTGGAGACTGTGCATTCACAGAAATGGGTGTGTAGCCATGTGTGTGTTGCCACTTAACTAAGTGAATCAGAGTACCTTATCCCGTGTGATAGGGAAGTTATCTGTATTGAGGGAGGCCGGCTGGGTTATGGGGTACAAAGTCTTTTGGAGGCATATTTATTAGGTCAGTTGCAGGGCATTCTGGGAAAGAAGTCCAATGTGGATATCTGCACTATAAGAGGCAGAAAACATTCTGGACCATGTTTCAGAGGACAGCTGTATTGAGGCAGTGTGCATTCTGGGAAATGGTTCCACCTCGGAACTGTGCAAGATAATGCATTCTGGAACATGTAGTCCTGTGGTGGAATTTGAACAACGGGGGAGGTGAATACAAGGGATATGCCTTCATGTGAGGGAACCCGTACTGTATGAGATAGTGAATTCCTGTGGTGAGATGATATCAGGACATACAGTCCTGCCCGGATATCATTCCTGCTTGGGATACATTGTATTGTTGGCAATTAAGTCCTTTTGGACCTCTGCGCCATTTTAGTCTGAGTGATATGTGGGCCATGTATAACTCGTGTGCAGTTCTGCATAATGAGGCAGAATGTATTCTAGAGCATGTTTGAGTGTCTGCACTGAATGAGCTGAGTGTATTCTGGGAAGTGTGGTTCTGCCATGCCTGTGTACCTGGAGATGTAGCAAGCATTCTGACATTTGTTTCGGTAACTAGACATATGATGGAAATCAGGGCATGTGAGGCTGTAACTAACTTTCCAGGCTGCCTTTGGCATATGGGCTGCACCTAGAAATGTGATGGCTGTATTCGCCACGCAAGGCTGAACCTGGGCATACGCTGACTGCGGATGCGTGTATTTTGCTGCACCTTGGCAAGGCGCTCGGCCTCTCCACGCGAGGCTGCACCTAGCATGTGATGGCAGCCCTTGCACATTTGAGAATGTCTCTGTGTTTGCTTTTATCATGTAGTTGATACACTCACACATAGACTACACATTTAAAAACAACAAAAAAAACACATGACAAATTGAACGTGTCCGCCAACATAATTTATGATCACTATGTGAAGCATTCACCTTTACAATTCCGCACCACCTGAGCAATAAAACAGAAATGGAATTAATCGCAACAATCTTAGTTTGCAGTTTATGCCAGCTTGCCCATTGTGTTTTTATGATTGTCTGTAAGAGGTTCTAGGGGCTAGTATCTAAATCTTCGGGCAATAAAACATGACAAAATACCCCTTTAGAATTCTAGAAGGCCATATTCAATTGAACAAAAACATGTGTTGGTCTTCAATTACCTTTGGATGTTTTCTGCATATACCGTGGTTGTCATAGTAACTGTATGTTAAAAGTTTACTATGACCCATTCATTTTGGGCAAGCTATCATCCTCAGTTTGATTCGATTTGTTTACATTTATTTATATACAAAATCTAATGAAAATAAATATGAAATGTACTGAGAAAACTAGAAAAACAACAAAGACATCCTGGTTGTCAACTTTGAGATCCATTAGCAGTAATTTTAAGATAAGTGATGCCGAGTGGATGCTGTACGCCAATTTCAATATGTCTTTAGAACCATACAAAAGGACAATAGGATTGAAAGAAGTTAGCTTCGAATTCGGAGCAAATTCCACAACTATGGTGTGTCCCATCAGAAAAGGTGAGCTGCATACATTTTAACTGAAGAATTTGGGGATTTCCTGCTTCAGGTGCTGTTGGATGCCCTGGGGACCTTAAAACCCTGCGTCATGATTTGCCCCTGGTCTTACCTTTAGTTTTTTCCTCTTCCTTGATAGTGTCACAGTTCCCTCCTGCAATGTACTCAATGTCATCCAGCGCCACAGGTCCAGAAGCACCCAGGACTCCTTTGGCGGCTTCAAAGACAAGCTGTAGTAAGTGGTAGAAGAATTTGATAAGCACCGATACAGGACGTAGGCGTGTTTCACAAACCCCAAACTATGGAAACTTTATGAAACAGAAAGAGAGGACATTGAAATGTATACACCTTTCAAAATATTGCACAGATGACTGTGCAACAAACCTATTTAGAAGGATATTTATCATGGATTTATACCACCATTCAAATGAATTCACCCGACTATTGCTGCCCCCAATGGCCAAATGAACCTGGGAACATGCATGTTCTGTTATTCGGCCCAGCCCAGAGTGAGTGAGGGATGGACGCTTTTTAAAATCAAGAGAATTTACTCAACTTTGTCCGCTTTTCTCCATCAATTATTAGTACAAGGTAGGGCTGACTGCTGGCCTTTACATGACGCCCCCTTAATACAACGTGGAAAGACTCCATCATATGACATTTGCTCCAGTAATTAAACCTAGTTCTCTTCTTTGTCAGATTCTACACTTAAAAAGGAAGTCAACTTTCCTCAAGGTATTCATCCAAAGAATATCTCCTTTACTCCTTTCAGCATGCTACACTATCCTCACTGGGCTAGTGCTCACCCACAGTCCTCCTGTTCAATACCCAAGGAGTCATGGCAATCGGTTATCCCATGGAGGGGGATATGAATATTACCAAGTCATTGGAAAATACATCCCCTTCCCCGAAGGTACCAAATATTACTGATCAAACCGCTGATCCATGAAAGAAAAAACACACCCATGTATGCTTGCAAACTAAGGAACCTTTTTTAACTGAGAGAAGCAGAATGAGGTCATCACGCAATATCGGCCCACAGAACTACTGTGGAAATCCATAATAAGCCTGATCTGGGAGGTGTAGCCAGTAGTGATATGTGAATATGCTTGTAGTAGCTCAGGTGGTGGCCCTGCATATTTCCAGAGGGGTCGTTCCCTTTGCCTCAGTCCACGCCATTCCTCTGTTTGACCAACACAGAATGCTCTCTGTAGGAGCTGAACCCACAAGGGAGCAAGGTAGCAAGATGGATTCTTAATCCAACAACTGATGGCGAGAGTGTAAGCCTTTTGCCCCTTGTTAACCTTCCCCAAGGTGACAAAAAATCTGTTGCTGGTTTGAAAGGGGTAGATGTCAGCGTGGACATCCAATCTCCTCATTCAAAATAGGCCCACCTCTCAAGAAGTGAGTGCACGTTTGTCTGTAAAGCAAGTTTATTGTATTCAAATGGCTGGGAGGGGCTAGATGACTCCGTAGAGACAGAACTAACCAGATTCTCTATGAACCCCACACAGGTTACACCTTATATACATTATTGCAACATTAAACACACTCCCACATATTCCCTTACAAAGTCATCCCCCAAACATGATTCGTTAACTCTAAACAAGGAAATCTAATCCCCCTCAGTTCCCACACCCTCATTGGATACATTCACTTAACCACCATCCCCTTTTGACATGCATTTACATTAGTTCATAGCTACAGCTTAGCCCTTTTTGGGATCTTCCATAGTCGGTCGTGACATCATCGCATGGTTACATATTCATGTACAACAATCCTAATTTATTACAGGCTCCATCTGGCCAAGGGCCTCTTAACCCCGGGAGTGATGCACATGGCTTTTACAAGGACACTTCAAAAATATGAGGAGGGAGCAAAATAAACATGCTTCCTTTGAACCAGTGATAAACATCTTATCCACCCAGACTTGCTGACGTCCCTGGTACCTCTCGTTTCACGCTAATCTATAATGGCTACCATTTCAGCATGCTTGGCCTCTGGCTACATCCTCATAATTTTCCTGAGAATGTGATCTAAACCCATAAACCATTTGCCAACTCTGCCCTTAAACTCCCCTTGCTATCGGTTTATTACTTGGCCCAATTTGGTCTCGGGAGGATAGCTCAGGGGCAATGTGCTGCCTTGGAAGCAAGATGACACGGAGCACCACAGGTTCGATCCCTCGGTCCGTGCTTAGCAACTTCTGGGTATTAAGCACTTTATAAATAACCTATCATATCATATCATCCATGGTCACTGAATAACAAACTCCCATGTTCTCAGGAAGATTGCATCACCTGTCCACAATAACACCACGTGGTAAGCCCATGCCTGGCCGCAACTGGTTATTGCAGTTGTCCAAATGCAGTTAGCTGCCTTTCCCCATCCTTCAACCTCGATCAGCAAGCTTCCTAGGTCGCACAGAGTTTATCTCACCACCCCACGTTTCTGCAGCCTACACAAACCCCAACTATGAGGTACACGCAGTATCCAGCCTTACCATGTATTTATGTATTCACTGTGTACCCCTTGTTCCTCAACTGTCTCAAACATATTTTCCTGCAAACCCCCATGTATATATATGTCTATACATGTATGTTCAAGACTCCTGTGTCCCTTCACAGTGGCTTCCTAACCCGCAAATGTCCTTTCTCGCATGCACATATAAATCTCTTTGCTTCCCATCTTTAGGCGCTGTATTGCATGCCACACAGCTACATTGTATTTCCACTTTATCTGCAGACTTGTTATTATATTGCTACGTGTGTGCAAATCTAAAATGTATCAACTATACATAAAATTACACTAATAGTAACTCTCATCCCATTCTCATTAACTACACTAGAAACACACTAAATTGCAACATCATGCTAAAATCACGGCTACCCCAGCCACTAATATGGCGCGCACAATGCAAACCCTTCTTTCCCATTGAAACCATTATTGACCATCCCTACAGAGGCCTTTTCCAGGTGAGGATAGACCAAATGCCCAGATAAAAGAGGAGTTCCCCATCCACGAGCGTAAGGTCAGCTGGAAGGGAAGGGAGAACTATATATTGATGCATATGAAATGTGGAGACCACCTTGGCCTAAATGTGGGGTTGCAGCAAGGAGTGATTGTCAAGTTTAAGTAAATAAGGGCTGACCTGTTGGTGAAGCTGAATCACTTGTTTGGGTTACAAGGGTTGACAGCGCTGAAATGCGAACACTGCCTCTATGAACATCCGCCGACTTGGATGCACAGGGTGGCGTGTACTCACAGGGCAGAGCCCAAGGTAAAACCCTTTCGGGTAAAAACCCTTCGTTATGCTGGAGGTGTTTTCCAATTACCCCATTGCAGAAACCAGGAAGGAGAGAAAGAAGTCAAGCAGGGACAAGGCAGAATGACTGGAACTCTCATGGGGATCTATTGAAAACAACAGAAGCGAGAAAAGGAGCCAAACAGATTCAGCGAAGGAGGAGGAGGGGCTAAGAAGTAGAGAGGCAAGGAGGCTGGGGGGCTAGGAGCAAGGGTAAACAAGGAACGCATAAACTGGAGCATCAGTGCTTGCAGAAAAGAGCGAAGCAACGCAAGGAGCTTAAGACTGGTTTGGTTCTTATGTGAATAGTATTGCCGGCAAGTCACATGAGTCATTCTGGAACACGGCATCCATCTTGGGAAACACTAGACCGGGAACCGAATCTTCAAATGTTGAGAAAATGGGCCGCCATCTTGCAGAGGTGTATCTCCCATATAGATGACTCTTCCTCCACTGCTGCCATAGCGACCACGTGTGTGACCGATTCCTAAGAGTGATTGCACCTGGTGGTACCACCAAATAAGGATGAGTGCAGAGAAGGGGCCCTAACTCGTCGACCCTTCTGACAGAGGTGATAGCAATCTGAAATATGGTTTTAAGGGACAGATATTTCAAAGTTGCCAGAGCAAAGAGACTCAAGGGAAGGTCATACTTTGGATTAAGGGGTTTGATCCAAAGCCAAGAGATAGGGAAACTCTGCCAAAGCCTGGTATTTATGACTTCAGCTTGATTGGAACCAACCAAAGGACCCCCAACGGCCTTGGAAGCTCTTGACTAGGCCCTGAGCAAGGAATGGGCCAGAACTAAGTCAAAACACATTTGTAAAAAGCGAGTAATGACAATTCAGGGAAAGGATGGAGTTCATGCTGCACCAAGTTACAAAAGCTTGCCAGCGAGGGAATAGGGTCAAGGGTATAGGTCCTACAAAAACCATGGTCAGCAAGAGAGTGGAAACCCCAAAGGACCTCATGCTTGACCACTGCTGCCCATTACCAGTTGCTGTTCTGCTCAATGTTCCCTTGGAGCATAACCAGGGAGAGAGACCTTGGAAGAGGCAGAAGATGGAGTTGCCAACTGCAGAAGGGATGAGGAACCCACACCTCCTGGTCCAGTAAGACATGATCACTAGGACTCCACCCTGCTGCACTTGATCACACTCAGGACCATGGTGATCAGGCGCATGAGAGGGAAGGCAAACAGGAGCATGGCTGGCTGGCCAGAGGTGGACAGAGTATTTGTCCTGCATGATCCCTTCTTTAGGAACCTCTAACAGAAGAGGGGGAGTTGGCATTTGACCACAAAGCAAATAGGCCAATGTCTGGAAGGTCAAAGAGCAGAGTGATCTTCTTGAAGGGTGCCGAGTAAGTACCATCTCTTGGGACGTTGGAATTACCTTGCTTGGGGAGTCTGCAAAAGTATTCTTAATTCCCCTGATATGATAAGTTTCCAGTGACAGCAGGTTTCTCTGTGTCCAAGAACCTATGGAGAGGGTGATTGTTGCCAAGTATCAGGATCCCACACACCATGGCAATTTATGTAGGCAATTGTTGTCATGCTGTTAGTCCGGGCCCTGACCGATGTGTCCTTGATAATTAGTAAATGGAACAACAGAGCCCAGCCGATGGCTTCCTGCTTCCGCCAGTTGAAAGTTAGCAGAGATTTCTAGTGGAACCAGCACCCCTGCGAATTTGTGCATGCACAGAATGTTTCCCAAACCCTGGTCTTTGCATCCATTGTTATCAATGCTGGGAGGGGAAGCTTAAGAGTGAACCACTCCAAATTGTTTGCTGTACTCAGCCACCACAGAAGTGCAGAACTGATTTGAGCTGTGGCCGAGACAGTACTCTTGTAATCCATGGAATATGAGGTACATTGTGCAGATGAGCCCGCAAGATGGAGACATGTGCATGGGATGTTGTAGATGGAGGCTGCTATCAGACTCTGGATCATCAAACACCTCCAGGCTGTGTCATGCCTCAGCTGGCAAAGATGAGACATTCCTGAGGATGCATCTGCTACTTGTTTCTAGGGGGAGCGGGGGAGAATTTTCCATTTTCCCTGGTCTGGAATCAGACTTAAAAAATAGAAATCTTGAGATAGAACTGGCTGGGATTGTTGTATATTCAGGAGAAATATGTGTAATGTTAAGAAGTGTTGAGACCTGGAACCACCATTTTCTATGTTTAGCTGGGACGACCCCAGGATCAATAGGCCAGCTAACTAGGGATAGAGGACTATTCCCTCCTCATGCAGTTCCCCATCTCCCCTAAGTGTGCAAGGATATTTGTAAGCATCCTTGGGGCTGATCTTATGTGTAAGGGAAGTACAATAAGCTGGAAATGCGGGGCCCCATTTGTGAATCCCAGAAACCAGTGATGTTAGGGATGTACCTGGTGGGCTTTGCTACTAAGAAGATCATGCAGTAACAATACTGACCCCTGGCCCTCGGTTGAACTGGCTGGTCAACATTCTTTACCAAAATGTCCTGAATCTCCTTTTAAAGATAGGCCTTCTTTTGAGGATTCCCGGGCCATTGTGCGCTCTTTCATCCTGTGCCAGAAGGGCAGAAGTCAACATTGTTTGGCTATCCATGCCCCATGATTTCCAGGACCTAGGAGTGTGATAGAGAGTGGGGCTATTGCTGGTAGAATAGCTGAAGCCTCCCCCCAGGCTCCGGATGGAGACGGCCCACTCAGGAACAAGATGAATTTGGTGGCATGGTTAGCCTGCTCTTCTGATTGAGTACTCTCTGCTTTCTCAGGAAACAAATTGCCACAGGTCCAGCCCATTCTGGGCTCTGGGGAAGCTGGAGTGAGGGAATCTGGTCTTTGTGGTGTGCGACCTCTGCTCCCGGTGAAGAGTTCCTGAGTACTTCTCTTTGTGCATCCTATAAACCTTCTTCTCAAGGTGTTGCCCAAAGAGCTGAAAAGGTGAAAGAGAGCAATTGCCTTCTTAGATGCATCCATCTGTGCCTCCTGGCTAAGACTGAAAGCATCATGGTAAAAGCTGCTGTGTGCTCTGATGGTTCACATTGTCCAAGAGTCCCGTGCAATCTGCCCCCAGCTCCATTTGTGTGTAGATCTTCTCAAAACCAATCAATTTTCCTGTCCACTGGATCCCAAACTGTCACCTCTTCGGGAGGCATGAATAGGTGCCTGGTCAAACTTGTCATCAGATAGTCAACCTCCAGGGAGAACGAAAGGAATTGTTCCTCACCCTAGAGGGGGAACAGCTTATTCATGAACCTATTGTGATGAATCCTGTAGAGTCATCACTGATCCCCAGCCTAAAGTCCTCTCATGTGGCCCAGCGAAGGCAACCGCTACCTGATCCTGACCCTGGGGGTAATATTATGAGGGAGGATCACATGGGAGGAGATGGCTGTTGGGGAGAAGTGGTGACTCCCTTAGGAGAGGCACAATATTCTTCTTTTTGTGAGGATAAATATCCTATAATCCCCAAATATCTGATGAAATGCTTTCACTGCACAAGTCGCTCCCATGTTAAAACCCAAAGAACATTATGTGAGAAACCACTTAAACAGAATACGTTTTCCACCTTAGGAATCTATCGGTCACGTGTGATGTCCCCTGATTATAATGGTTCTGTCTTCGGTAAAAGAACTAAACCCAATATCACTGCACATAGTATTCATATGACATTTTTTGTTTCTGATAAACTTAAGTCCAACAAACAATTGGAAAGTTTAAAAACTTTATGGACTTCACTACCCATAAGGTCTATGGTACTGGGACAAAGAAGCAGAGTGAAGAGTTAATGTGGTGGTCACCAAGGCCCAACACTAAGGCTATAGCCTTATCCTGTCCTGCCCTGTCCAGGCCAGTCTGGGCGTCAGGCCACCCTCTGCACAACCGCTTCTCTGTACCGCATGGACATATATTCCTCCACACATTCCTGGCAGGAGATAAGCTCACTCTGCATTCCTGCGTGCCTGTGAATGTGCTTCCAAATTCATCAGCCAAACAGTTCATGCAGGCTATCCCCAAACCACTCCCAAACATCACCACCATCCCTGTCCACCCCACTCCAGCACTTCATATACCGCCTTCACCATTCCTGCCCTCGGCATCCTTCTACAGCAAAAAGTCTATGTCCACCACTATCTCGCCCTCATTACACTCTTCGACAGGAGTCATGACTACTGACCAGAACATTGCACCCACCATCTTCCTGCCTCCCGCCTCACAGATTACATACCTGCATCACTCCCGGCCCCCTCCCGAATGCCCTAACTCTTTCAGCCAAGAGCCACATCGGCCTCCACAGATCCTGCTCACTAGCTCTCCTAAATCTCAAACCCTGCTCCCTAAGCCCACACTCTTCCTACCACCTGTATGCCATACTCACGCCTGATCTCCTCTCCCTCTCAGCAATCCAATTTCAACCACAGTACCTCACGCTCTTGAGATACATGCACTGTGTCCCTTTGCCTGGACCACTTCAACCATATGTGCACTCAGCCTGATCAGAACCTACCTGCCTACCTGCACCATTGAACTGCACCCCAGGCCCACACCTCCCATCCCCCATAGAGTTGAAAATCCTTCAAGACACAATCCTACTGGCTACGTCCTTCCAGCCCAGCCAGGTACCTTCTATGCCCACACGCTTTGACAGCACTGCCTCGCATCCTCCACAGGTCCAACAATATCTACATTATACTAGGTGACTTCAACCTAGGTTTTAACGATCCTACAGACCACAAAGCCACCTCATTGGTCCAAGCATTCCTCAACATAAGCCTTACCCAACTTGTTACGACCCCCACAGACACCAAAGGGCGTACACTCGATTGGGTCTTATCTACCAACGCCACTATCAACATTTCAGATGTCAGCCCAGTACCCTGGTCTGACCACTACCTGTTCGATTTTAAGTTACACCACACTAACCTCACCGAGAACTCTACCCTATGGCCAACACAGATCCTGTCCAGAAGTACCAAGAAACACTCCCATGATACCCTCAAACCTACCTTACTTTCCCTCCTTGACGTTCCTCCCTCTGACTGCAAGAACTCCTCCACACTTGCAACCCACTACCACCAGTACCAGCGCCTCCTCTCCATGCTTGATCAACATGTCCGCTTGAAAACAAAACTGTGAAACCTTTCAAGGCCGCGAACCCCTGGTTCACAGATGACCTGGTTACCCTTCGCAGAAAGAAACGAGCCATTGAACACCTGCACAAGAAACAACCTTCCCCATCCTCCGCCACCCTCCTCGCCACTGCCTGCAAAGACTACAAAACAGCTATCTTTGCCACCAAAGCCGCCTTCTATGATAAGAGAATCACTAACGCCAGCTCCAATTCCAAGGAGCTCTTCACCATCTTGAGAGAATTCGAAAATCTGCATGTCCCCATCGGCCAAAATCAAAGCAGACAAGGATTGGTGTACTACTATCCAAACTGCCCTCTTTACCAAAACTAACATGTTATGTATTAAAATCACCTCCAAGAAAGCATCATTAGCTTCCAAACCCACATCCAAACTCTCCTAACCATCCCATCAGGCCAACACAGTCCTATCATCCAGAATGAGTTGCACCCCTATTTCACATTCCTCCCAGTCACCCATGTGATGGTCCTTGACATCATCCAGGCCCTTAAACCCTCCAATTGTAAGGCAGACACATGCCCAGTGCACATCATCAAGCTTTGGGCGCTGAGACTGACCCCTTTTATTACTGGCTTTGTCAACGCCTCATTTGAAACCTGCATAGTACCCACCAGTGTTAAGGCAGCATGGGCCACCAATCCTGCTGTACCCACTATCTGCAGACCCAACACTCCAGTGCTCTTTTTGCTCAAAATACTTGACTGCATTGCCTACCTTCAATGCCAACAATTTCTGGAACAACGCTGCATCCTAGGCTCCAGACTGTCAAGCTTCTAACCTAAACACAGTATCAAAATGGCCCTCCTAGACCTGAAAATACAACTGGACAGTGCCTGAGTTACAGGAAACCTTGCCATCTTAATTTTCCTAGACCTGTCGGTGGCCTATGACTTGGTTGACCACAACCTCCTGTGCCACAACCTTTCCTCTCTCTTTCCGAGAGGCTGTCCGATGGATCAAATCCTTCCTTAGTGATCGCACCTCTAAAATCTTCATCAAGTCCTACTCCACTGACCCCATGCCTGTCCCTCTTGGTGTACCCCAAGGCTCCTGTCTCTCCCCCACTCTCTCCAGCCACACCACGACGTTCCGGCGAGCCATCCACCATGGTAAGGCTCCCTTGCCCCTGAGCACCTTTGCCTGTAGAAAGACACCCGATTTTGCACAAGGCTTTGTGCACGGGACCACGACATCGCTTTGCCTGACCTCCTCTGCCTGACCCTATGATGCCGGGCGCAGCGCGGCGCCATATCGAGGCTGGTGTCTCGTTGCTAGGCTACTAGCAGCCTTTGAATAGGCCACATCTGCCGGCAGGCGGAAACGCCGGCGGCCTCACCTGAAGGCCCCTGTTTGCCCCCTGTTTGCACGCTGGAGCACGCTACTCTGCCCGTGCTCATACCTGCAGTATGATCTCTATGCCACCATCACAACTGAAGGCCGGTGGAGTAGGAGATCCCGCAACCCATTGCAGGAGCAGCAGGTTTCAGGAGCGTCGGTCACGAGCCCTGCCAAACGTAAGGTAGGCCTTATGCCTCCCCTAGTTGTACTCCAGATTCCAGCCACTTGCCTGTTTTTTTCTCTGTCCTAGAACGCTTGGGCACCCATATGGGCCCTCTCTAGCATACGGCATCCAGCCTGTTTACCATTGCCACATGTAGAAACAGTACATGTATCTCAACTTCTACATTGTGCCCTATGGTCGCTAATAGACCACATTTGATCTGTACTGTGCCTTATGGTCGCTAATAGACCACATTTGACTTGCATTGTGCCCTATGGTCACCATATTTGACTTACATTGTACCCTATGGTCGCTAATAGACCACACTTGCCCTGTACTGTGCCCTATTGTGCCCCATGGTCGCTAATAGACCACATTTGATCTGCATTGTGCCCCTGGTCGCTAATAGACCACACCTGCTCTGCATTGTGCCCCATGGTCGCTAATAGACCACACTTGCCCTGTACTGTGCCCTATTGTGCCCCATGATTGCTAATAGACCACATTTGCTCTGTACTGTGCCCTATGGTCGCTAATTGTCCATATTTGATCTGCATTGTGCCCCATGGTCGGTAATAGACCACACTTGACTTGTATTATGCCCTTGTGCCTTGACACTGTACCCAGCATGACAGCTGCATCTAGCCTGCCTGTTCTTGGCCTTCTCAAATTGCTACTGAAACTGCACCTAGCCTGATAGCTGCATCTAGCCTGCCTAGTCTTAGCCACCTCAATTGCCACCGAAACTACTCCTATCGGATTATCATCCAGTCACTTAGCATGTACTCCCTGGGTCTTGCCTACAGGTCACCCTGGCTACCATTGTATATCGCCCTCCTCATCACATTAGGAATACAACCACCTAAAACAAGCACCAAAGTTAACACTCTGAGTCCTTGCACCACGTCCTATTCCACCCATCGCACCTGCCATATCATGCTCAACACACAACAACCCAATACTGGACTTAAAATGACCCACTATCCAGATAGCACCACCCTACAAAGGCCATGCAACACTGTAGACAGAAACCTTAGACTACGTGCTCGCCTGTCCAAACTGCATGAGATACCAGCCAAGAAGGCTGAACTATCAAAATCCCGAAACAAAATACAGTTACCCCTGAAGGGTATTACGGAACCTACTAGGAAACAGCCTAAGCCCAACAGACCTAAAATAAATAACTCCAAACAGGCAACAAAAGGTAGTCATAACACCACCAGCCCTAACTTAGCTGACCACAAATCATATCTCAAAGGTGCACTTATAAACGCCAGGTCGCTAGTCGCACACGCCACAGAGATCTCAGATATCATTGCTACAGACAACTTAGACTTTTTGGCCATCTCAGAATCCTGGCTACATGATGCGGCTGGCCCAGCCCTATCACTAGCAGTCCCAGACAACTATACAATCCTACGTGCGGACAGACTTACCTCCCGAGGTGGAGGTCTAGCAATCATAGCTAAAACTAGCCTGGACATGAGGATCATCACTACTACCAATATGCAATCCTGTGAATGCCTCACGGTCAAAATAGCCATCGCCAACTCCCAAACCCTAAACATCATCCTCATCTACAGACCACCAGGTCCTATTGGAACCTTCTCTGAGGACATCTCGACATCCCTGTCCAATAACCTAAAAAATACATCCCAAACAATAGTGCTAGGAGACTTTAATCTAGGCTATAATGACAATAAGGACACCCAATCGTCAGCGATTGCTCTGACCTTGAAAGAGCTGGGATTCATCCAAAAAGTTGAACTACCCACCCACAACAAAGGTCGCATCCTTGATTGGATAGCAGAACATAATTGCAAAGTAAATATTACGGATTCTGTACCGCAGATCTGGACTGACCACCACCTGCTATTATTCTCAGTGACAACCCACCGGGTCACTGCCCCGTCCTCACTTGCCCCACCCCTGCCAACGAGAAATAAAAAACTAATGACAGTAGAAAATCTAATGCCCGTTATAATACCTAAATTAAACTCACTACCCGACTGCATGGACCCCAATCTGTTAGTCGAACATTATAATGCAGCCATGTCCTCAGCCCTGGATCACATAGCCCCGCTCAAACTAAGAAATAGCAAACCTAAAAAACACCTCAATTCTTGGTTCACGCCCCACCTAAAAAATCTTAGGCTGGCCAAAAGAAAACTTGAAACTATTTGGAGACTTTCCCCATCAGTCAAAAATAAACTCAACCTCTCCAAAGCCTCCTCCCAATACAAGAAAGAAATATTATTAGCCAAACAAGAAACCTACAATACTAGAATATCCAACTCAAAATCTAGTGTCAAAGAACTGTTCAGCATTCTGAAAGAATTGGAAACACCCATTGTACCCCAAGAAAACTGCACCAAGGATAAAAAATGGTGCTCTAGCATACAACTTGCCTTAACAAACAAGGTAGCAAACCTACAAACCAAAATTGCCATCAAGAAGGCATCACTAACACCACACATCCCTCAGAGCTCAGCGCCACCGCCACAGCCCAAGTTGGGAGCCTGTTTCTGCTTCTCTAAGGTATCGCCCATAGAGGTAGAAAAGGTCATCCTGGGACTCAAACCGTCTAACTGCAAAGGCGACCAATGCCCAGCACAACTCATCAAGGATGCTGCGAGAGAACTGTCGCCATTTATAACCAAACTAATCAACTCTTCCTTCACCTCAGGCTCAGTACCGATCAACCTAAAAGAGTCCTGGGTACTGCCACTACTAAAGAAGCAAACCCTTGACCCTACCATTCCGACTAACTTCAGGCCCATCACGACTGTGCCCTTTCTCCTAAAATTTTAGATAAAGTGGCTTACTTGCAAATTCAAAGCTTCCTAGAGTCTAACCACCTACTTGGAATCCGTCAATCAGGATTCCGCCCGCAACATGGGACCGAGACAGCGTTAATAGATCTTAAGGCCAAATAGACGATTGCAGAGACAATGGCCAAGCGGCCCTACTTCTCCTCCTGGACCTATCAGCGGCATTCGACTTAGTGGACCACACAGTCCTCTGTAGTCACCTCGACTCGGCAGCCCACTTTTCAAAAGAGGCCATAATTTGGATCAAGTCATTCCTGAGTAATCGGACCATGAGAGTCTTCGCTCCATCAGCCTCAGCAGATCCAATCCCCATAACATGCGGTGTTCCACAAGGGTCTTGTGTGTCACCCACCCTCTACAATGTCTTCACGAAGCCTCTCTTTGATGAAATGGATCATCTGGGTATCGCCTACACTAACTACGCAGACGATACCCAGATCCTCCTCCCGCTCTCAGGAGACTACGCCAAGGACCTGGCCCTAGTGAACAGGATCTATAGCATCGTTCAGGCATGGATGGCCACACACGGCCTATGCCTGAACGATGATAAAACTGAGCTTATCATCCTGGGCACCACTACCTATATATCCAAACTCAGCCCTGAGTACGACAGCTTCATTATTGATGGGAACATCATAAAAGTAGCGCATGAAGTAAAAACCTTAGGATTCTACCTAGACGCCACCATGAACTTTACCAAACAAGTTAACTCTCTAGCTTCTGCCACCGCATATACATGCAAACTTATCAGAGCGAGCAAACAATTTCTCTCCACAGATAGTTGCATTACACTTGCCAGAGCCTTGATACTGTCCAAATTAGACTATTGTAATGGACTTTACATTGGAGCTAATAAACAGACCATCCACAAAATTCAAGTGCTCCAGAACAATGCCTTGAGAGCAGCACTCAAGATTAATAGAAACGAGCATATATCCTCGACAAGAAGAGAATACAAATGGCTCGCCACCGTAGACAAAATTCATCTCAAGATCGCTTCCCTCACCCACAAATGTATCAACAACAAAGCTCCACCTTACCTCATGGATAGATTACGCAAAAGGACCTCTTCCAGACCTACCAGAATAGCCAACGCAAACTGCCTCCAAGTCCCGCGTTTCAAACTTGCCACTATAGGAGGAAATAGCTTCCCGGTCAAGGCTGCGCAGTTATGGAACTCCCTCCCGCATGATGTCAGAGAACCTCAGCCTTTCGCAAAATTTAGACAAAACCTCACTAGGTGGCTGAGAGCCAACGACAGCTAACTAGTCCACTTGTCACATTGTACATTACTGTATATAACTATATATTACGTGAACAGGAGCATGCTCCTCGCTCCCCTGTTCTGATCCCTCCTTGCTCCCCTGTCCTTGATCTTTCCCAACGACAGCTAACTAGTCCACTTGTCACATTGTACATTACTGTATATAACTTTATATTATGCGAACAGGAGCATGCTCCTTGCTCCCCTGTCCTTGATCTCTCCTTGTTCATATCTGCTTGCTGTAATATTGCTGATGTCTATGTCTACACTTCCTGCCTTTTCCTGTACTTGCAATCAGCCGAGCATATCTGTAACCAAGCTCAGCGCATCTCTGCACCTTCATCTGATTTCTATGTACCTGTAACCAAGTTGAGCATATCCTTGTCTGTTTGCGCCCTGATACTCCAGGGTATGGCGCGCTATACAAATAATAAACTAAACTAAACTATAACACCTACACCAAGCCCCTCTTTGACATCCTTGACGCCATTGGTGTCACCTAAACCAACTTTGCAAATGACACACAAATCCTCAACCCCATCTCAGGCAACCACATCACTGACACAAATACCATCAACAATGTCTACTGCACTTTCCAAAACTGGATGAGCACTCACAAACTCTGTCTCAATGAAGAAGACAGAACTACTCACAGTAGGATCCGCCATGCAACTAAAATCTCTCGACCCATCATATGCCACCTTCCTCATTGACAGCACAACCATACCCGTTCTCAAACCTGCCAAAACCCTATGAGTCCATCTTGATGCCAAGTTACATATGTCCAGACATATCAATGCACTTGCCTCCTCAACAGCCCACACTGCCAAACTCATTTCGCTTAGCAGACAGTTTCTAAGTCCTAACAACTGCCTCACTCTCTCAAGAGCCATTATCCCGAGGAACCTGGACTATTGCAATGCCCGGTTCAAAGGCACCTCCGCAGCTAACCTAGCCAAGTTACAACTTCTGCAAAATAAAGCCCTGTGTGCCACCCTCAGCCCCTGCAAATCGGACCATATATCTGCTACATGTCATGAGGTTCACTGGCTACCAATAAAAGCATGTATTGACTTTAAAACACCATTGCACACTGCTGCATTTACAACAAAGCTCCAAATTACCTGAACAATCGCATCAGCAAAAAAACATTATGGTCGCTCCCTCCGCTCCTCAGACCACTTCTCCCTGGAAATCCCTCGCTTCAAACTTGCCAGAGCGGGCGGTGTTCATTTCAGCACCACAGTCCAACTTTTTGGAGCACTCTGCCTGTGCATATCAAGAATAAACAATCTTACCCAGCCTTCAAGAGTCTGCTAAAAAAATGGCTGTTCAATAAATACGAGTAATGTTTCTGCTATAACCATGTGCCGTGTGAGTATCCCTCCACCTCTTTTCCACTGCCTGGACTGACTGCTCCTTACCTTCTCTGTGCAAACGCTGTGAAACCCGTGGGTTTGGGCGTTACATAAATTCAATAAATAAAATAATGTGGAACAGGGACAACTTTAAGCTAAAGATGCAGACTAGTTGTTTTGAGAATCGTCAACTGTGTGGTAGATTTAAGAATGGTGCGTTTTACCATGCAGTGGAAGGAGAGGAGAAGGAGGTAGTTGCAGTTTGAAGGAAGGAGAAGGAGTGGAAAGCCACAGAGAACACAGAGTGGGAGACGAGATCTGAGGCAGAGCCACAGAGGTGAGCCGTGCTGAAAGAGGAGGACGCTCATGGGCACCCACCTGGAGGCATCGTATACCGGGAGAGAGAGACTCTGGTGGAAGTCAGCTGCTGCAGGACCCGACGAGACGTGGTCTTGTGGAACGGCAAAGGTTCCATTGGCTGAGGCATGAAAGACCAATGCAGGAACCAAGAGATGCTCTGTGTAGTTGGGGCTATTGGCCCAGCAACGATTCTTCATTAAAGACACACGTTAAACCATTGATTCACCCAAACGAAGTTGGGTGCCCTGAGACGTTTTATAAAGTTAAAGGACACTTGGGGAGGCAATTTGAATACCAACGAAGTAGAAAAGAAGGACAAAAAGGGTACAATTCCTCTCACATGGAATGTCAGGTTGGGGAAACCTGGAACCTGCATTGCCACCAGCCAATAGACTTTGAAGAGTTATAAAGTTAACAGACGCTTGGGGAGGCATTTTGAATACTGACCAAGTAGAAAAGAAGGGCAAAAGGGGTACAATTCTCCTCACATGGGATATCAGTTTGGGGAGATCTGGAACATCCATTGACACCAGCCAAGAGATTTAGAAGAAGAAACATAAGGGCAAAAAGGGTACCATTCTCGTCGCATGAGATGTCAGTTTCGTGAAACCTGGGACCCACAGTGCCATTAGCCAAGAGACTATAAAGAAGAGACAGAAAGGCAAGCATTGTACAATTCTCCTCATATGAGATGTTGGTGTGGAGAAATCTGGTCCAAACATTGCCACAAGCAGAGAAACATTAACAATTGTGTGAAGTTGAAACCCTTTTCTGGCAGGTGATTAAACCAGAAAAGGAACACATTGGTGAAGGTTGAAGTGTAAACATTCCTGGCAGGTGGAACCAGGAAAGGAACATATTGTGTAAAGTAGAAACCATACCTGGCAGACGAGTAAACCAGGAAAGGAACAAGCAGGTGAAGTTAGAAGTAGAAACCATACCTTGCAGGCGAGTAAACCAGGAAAGGAACAGTTACTTTAAAGGAGTGTACTTTGTTGTTAGAAAAAGTGTTGTGGAAAGAAAATATTTGCTTTATCATCCTGACAAACTATTGTACAACAAGAGACATTTGCTTTGCTATTCTGACAAAAGTATTCTACAGGAAAATAATGTTGTCACATCCTTCTGATTAACCATTTTCACTTCTTGAGAAGCATACTTTATGAAAGAAACAGCTGCTTTGGTTTTGAAGAAGTGTTTCATAGAAGAGAAATTTATTTTGCAAAAATTGAGCAACGTGTTGGATGAGACATTTTGCGTTGAACTAAATAGAATACTGTTGGAACAGAGCTCTTTCAAAAGTCTTCCTGAAAGGGAAGGGAATCAAACACTGGAAGCAAGCACTGCTCTGTGGGAATTATAAGTTTGAACCATTGTACATTTTGGTTGAACTGGAAACAGATACATTTACCTTACACACTTTGGTTGTATATGTTAGTGTGAGGGTCTGATATATTTGGACACAAGGTCAGTTTTATTTAGCTTTAGTTTGCTAGGTTTCAACATTCTTGTTGGGATAGGGCCAGATAGGCCTTTAGCCCATTCTCTTTTATTTTTAATAAACATGCCAAATGTTGAGAAAACGCCAACTTTGTGTCCGTCTCCCATTTCTGACCCCTCACACTGGGCACTAATATGCAATCAGGGTCCTTCCACTCCTTAAATGTTTTGTTAATGATTTCTCAAATAAGAAGGAGCGTCTTGACATTCTTCTTAACTTGACTCACCGTGGGCTTTGCATTGGGGGTAGGGGCATCCTCCTTGGAAAATTCCATGTGCTGGGTCACATGCCTCGCAACTTTGCTCACATAATCTTCCTCCAGGTACTTGGCCCTATGCTTTTTCGATGAGTCCTCAGGGAAAGCGAGTGAGGAAGAAGAGGATGACGGAGAAGAAGGCATGAGCCTGACTTGAACTCCCTGATCTCTGTCTGCACCTCCCATCCCTTTCCTCATGGAGGGTCTCCCTAATAAGGGGCTTCAGCCTCTTCCATGAACTAGACCTGTGGCTTCTGTGAGAAGCTCCTTTTGGAGGGGTAGATCTAGAGATATCCATCTCTGCTGCTCTGCATGATTACGAGTTTTAATATCTGCAACAATAGCTGGTCAAGTGGCACAGCGAGTAGAGCGCTCACTTTGACATTCCTGCAGAGCATGCTACCGCAGGTTCGAATCCCGGCAGGGCCAAACTCAGCCTTTCACCCTTCCGAGGTTGATAAATGAGCACCACACACCGTGGGTAATAATAAGCAGCGCTCAGATACCTGAGGGTTCGTAGTGCTATATAAATGCCAAATTATTATTATTATTAATGCTAGATGGCCACAAAGTAATAACTAACTAAACAGTCTGCGCATGCGCGGGAAGGGCACGCTAATTAGCCAGATGTGCACATGCATCAGTGAGCAGTGGCTTGACCTGTACTCTTGCGCATTAACCTTCACATGCAAAGGTATTTCTCTCCAGCTCCCGGCTTCCCAAATGTGGACTGCCGGATGAACGGGAAGCACCATTCCATTCCGCAGCCCGCTCCCATTTCCCTTGACTGCGAGCCTCCACCCTAGTGCAGAGTTCTGACACAATTGGCGGCTAGTTTCCCACTGAGACCCCTGCCCTCAACCCAGCTTGAGGTAAAGTGTGACCCGCTTACTGACCTAAAGACCCGCCCACCAAGATTCTACAACCACACCCAGAAATAAGGCCTTAGGAGCCATTGCTGCAACAAAGGCGAAACTGGAGGCGGAGCAGACAAGCCCTGCGGGGCCCTCCCAGTAGAAGGGATGTCTGGAAGACAGCAAACAAAACAAGAGGACTTATATATCCTGGAGGTGGGCAGGGGTCTGGAAACAAAATAAGGTGTTCTTTGGAAGAATGTCTGGGGGAAGGCAGACTGCCTCATAAGTATGGCCTGGGGAAGGACATGAGGAAGTGGGGTAATATGCTTCTAAGGATGGTGAAAGCTGAATACAACTGACGAGCATTATCTCTTTGTAGGGGAACAATGTAATTGTGAGAGCAATTCAAGATCCAGACTGCCATGGCATTGTTCTCTGGGGTGTCCATGGAGCCTGATAGTTCTCAGGATTCAACCTGCCATGCCATTGTGCCAACAGCTCTCCCCACAGCCTCCCAGCGCTCCACCCTCACTGAGCTTAGTCCTCCTGTGCGGAGACACCGCTGCCTCATGCATTTCCGATACTGCTCCCTTAATTCACTTATCCTTGGCTTCATTATTTGACCTATGGATAGTATAGAAACTATAAAAAGACTACTTACCAGAACCCACTGTCTGTTGCTCAGTGGCCATAATATAAAGTTGTTTGTAGTAAAAATGATGGCTATTGCCTAGCCCCTGGTCCCGCAACCAGGTGCTAATAACTTAATTACTCCCAGCTACTGGAAATATTGGCAGATATCAGGCTCATAAAACAGGCGTGCTTCTGGGTACAACTGTCCGTATTTCTCACGGCTGCAGGCAATGATGCTTAATTATCACACAGGATGCAAGGTCAGATCCTTCTTAACCAAAGGGCTTGCTTGGAATGTAGACATTATTAACTAGGGGCATCAACCCACAATTTCCAAGCAAGCTCAGCGGGGTTAGCCTCAACTTCTGTCTGCACCAAAACTACTATCCCCTTTACCATCACTCTACGCCTCGGCTCCACTTACCATCGACGTACCTGGCACCATCATTCAAGCGACTGGCCTTTTTGCCCCATGGGACAGCCAACATGCACTCAAGCAACCACTTGGATGCTTCCATTGACTCTGTGCTTTTCTGTGGCTACTATCCTAGTGACTTTGCGAGGGGGTTTTCTGAATGAGTGAAATGTTTGTGCCCAGAACGTTTAGAGCAAAAACATGTTCCAGGTCAATCTTGGAACTCGAGTGGTTGGACTGGGTTCTAGGAGCCTTATGGTGCATAGTTGCATATTGTAAAAGCTGTTAAAGGCCCTCCACCCTCATCAGTTCTCTTCAGGACAGTTAGTGTGAGTTTCTGGTCCTTATACGGGCAGCAGAGCCTGCACCTGTGGGGTATGAGGATATACTGAAATATAATCTGTAATAAACATAATACATTTTGTCTGCCACTTTCCTTGCTCCAGTCCCCCCTTTCAATATTTCCTGTTCTCACTGGAACGTACCTGAAAGTCCACAGAACTGGTTACTGTGATGTTCACCTGTTGCCAGCCTGTACTGCGATGCCCTTGAATGCGCCACAGGGTGAGTTGTCCTGCTGAGCTGTCGGTCTTAACTCTCAGTTCGCCTGGATCTATTCCAAGTAAACACAATCCAATGAAAAGAAAAGAAAGGACATTCTTTGTTAAAGACAGGTGTATCCTGAGAGAACCATGCATGGCTTGCGTGTAGCAGGTATTCACTTTCAGAGCTATGCTCTCTAGTATGCGCATGTTACCTGTGCGGGGCATAAACTGTTTTCTTAGGAGGCAAGACACCAGGCAGCATACTGGCCCTACAGATCTTACCATGGACTGAGAAAACCACCCCTCCCAACCCTACTGTGACAGTAACCACTGAATACCTGCAACCAGTACACACTACCACAGTCATTATGACAGAACTATCCTGTGTTTGACATACTCCATGCAAAGGAAGTTCAAAAGGAACATTACAAATGTTCTTACTAACGAGCAACAAAAAGTTGCACACAGGAGGGTGAAGCAGAAAAGTCCATGACGCTTATAATCGAAATGTAAGGACACAGAACAATGCTGCAAATCCTTTCTTTCGACCCTTCGCCTGCACCCAGGCATGCCAGTAATGATGCCGGCCTCATGGATCACGTTTTGAGGGATGCCGCAGGAATTGAAACAGGTGACATGTAGGTGGGATTGTTCAAGGCAGTTTAATGAATTGCACTTCCTCTTACAAGCCTTCATCTAATTGCTAATGGTGACTTGAGACCTCTAACCCGGAGCATATGCATGGGGAATTGAAGCGTGTTGCTATATGGTATTTGATGAACTCTTCAATCACTTGGCTAGTTGCTCCTCTAGGCAGGATTTAAAGAGAAGTACAGCTGTCAGGCAACCTTTGTGTTCTCTTTGACAGCTTCCTGAAACTTTCCCAGTTCATCACAGCCACCACTGCTACCACAGCCAGACATAATCTTCTCAACATTACAAAACTTTGCACACAACTCATGTGCTACTCCACTAAAACTCTTATCTCTGCACTTAAGCTCTGCAAATTGGACGACTGCACATGCATACTGGTGGGCCTACACCTGTGCTCTTTTGTTCCCCTCAACAAAATGCTCAACTTTTCTAGACAAATCGTTTTTTGACCTGCCCAGATCCTCCTGAATCTCTACGTTCCTTCACCATGCTCGATGGCTGTTCATGCAAAATTGCACTCTGTTTGAATTTCTCTTACTCGAGTTTAAATCCATCCCCCTACTACCTCAATGACTGCATCTCCCTGTTATCTCACAGGTCCTTGTCCCTTTACACCCTATCAGTGGCCCTTCTCTATTCCACCTCCTGCTTTTGCTCCTGTAGCCTATTTGACCATCCTGCAGGAATGCTCACCCCCAGCCATCAAAGTCATCTCTCCATTGGAACTCTTCAAATGAGGCTCAGACTACACCTGCTAGCGATGAAAGCCTCCCACACCTTTCCACCCACCTAGACAAACTAAGTACCCAACCCACCCCTCCTGCATTCTGCCCTCAAGACTACTCCATGCAATTTGTAAATACTGATCTTAGGCTGTCAATGTTAAAAAATGTCACTGTTCCTCATATTTGTTCCCACTGTTATGCCTTCACCAGCCTGCATATGTCACTCAATCAAACAATGCGCTTATGCCCTTCCCCTAGGAATGCTCCAGATCTTTTTTAGTCACTACTTTGTAGGCCATTTCTATTCCGAATTCCCCCTGTTTATTAAATAAATATAAATCCAAAAGTTCAATGAGAGGCTACATGCGGCCCTTAAAGTTCAAATGTTGGAAGTGTGCAAGGAACGCGTGCAACACTCCACATGTATTGCTGCTTTATTTACACATTCACAACAGCAACATGAATGGGATTTTTAGGCTGAGGAGTATGACAAACATAGACAAGACGTAAAGCGAAGTCTGTGGGTCAACATGAAGCCTCTGCACTACTGTGGTGTTTACTTAAAAGTGTCAAATATTGTTACTGATTCTGCTATTGTTACCAGAATCATTGGGGTAGGCCACAAAACTGGCCCAGAGGGAAGCCCCAGCCGAGGAAAGCGATCTACCCCCCTGAGAGGGTACCACATGTCTCGTCTTGTTATATGGTGATGTCATGCATCTCCTGACATTTGGCCTGCTGCTGTCATCTGAAAAAAGTGCTTTTCTCTGTGGGCAGCACATAGGTGCCCCTGTTTTAAGAGTGGGGCTTCCTTAAGGTGCCTGCTGCAGCCAAGGCCGGTCTTACACCAGATTGCACCCCAGGTGGGAAGCATCATTGGCGCCCCTCCATCCCAAAAATAGTATGTTACAAATGTTGTAAATAGGGCCCTTGATAAAGAACTAGATGGAAATACAAATTCAAACAAAAATGCATACATTAGATACTATCGTAAACACACAATGCCCAATGACAAGCTCTAAACCCCTCTTCGTCAGCACTTGGCTGATGTGGACGAACCAGTGTTAGAAGGAAATTAGGTGATAACACTTCTTTATACCCTATGGGAAGAGAAAACAGAGTTTGTAAAGCAGGCACTGCAAAGCACGTATTTTAAGCCCTAGTCTTTGAATATATTGAAAGACTGCTGAGTGGAAACCTGGGGGCAGTTGCTTTGGGTCCCCTGAGGCTCGCTGTCCCTTTCATTTGAAAAGGTTGAAAGGCCTTGACACCATCCCTGTAAAACAATTGTGATCACAAAGATACTCGGTCTTCTCTTAAATGTGTGTGTGCAGAGAAAATGTACACCTATTCCAAGGGCAGAGCACATTTTTACATACAAGTAACTCTTTTCGGAGACATTCCCCAAATCTTTAATTCAACATCTTCAAAAAGGTTGTTTGAATAATTGTGGGCCAACTAAATGTAATAGTAATTTCAGAGCTAATACATCAATGTCTCTTCATCAACCACCAGCAGGCTAAAATAAGATATTCCCATCACCATCATCATCACCATTACCACCACATGTTGAGAAAGCCAAAAAGGGCTGACAACATGGTAAAGTTGCAGAAACCAGAACCCTGAGCAGATTGGTTAGTTCTAACAGGAGGCCTCCCGACTGAACCATTGCCCTGAAAAAGAGGTTTGAAAGTGCTGTTCGGGCTCAACGACAAGAGTTTCCTGGTATGAGCTACTTTAACGGCACATTGATATAACAATCAAGATTTGTAGTGCGTCTTCTTCTTGCACCATTGTGGCAGGTGCTCAACAGAAGGCACTAGACATTGCTCCACTTTTGTACTTTTCGGGGAGGTTCCATGAAACAGCTTGTTTAAGATGACCAGGCATTGCCCCAGGCAGACAGAGCGTACTTTGTACCCATGGAGACTGCACCGAGGTTGGGTTTGATGTACTGACTTCGCCACTTCTGCTGCAACAGAACATAACTACCTCAGCAATGAACGCTAAACCTACACCATCTACACCCAGTGATCCACCTGCTTGTCTTCCAAAAAGGATGTTGTTGTCAGGCAAATGCAGCAAGGATGAATGGTGCGCAATGTGGGAGGATTAGAGGGGATGCCACTCACTTAACATTACTTTAAAAGGGTGTTGTGTAGAAAGGCACACAGTAACCACACCAAGAAGCTATGCACAAAAGCATCATCAATGATTATACAATCTTGACAATCAAAAATCTGATGCCCAAATACCAAACTCATAGTCCATATTATCACCCACGTTTGGCATTTCACCCAAGGTTATTCTTCTTTGGCATATTTTGCACTTTTCTATGTTCACTTGCTTTATCATGGATTACATGTTTTCCCAGTCGTTTAAAGGGATCTATGTGATTATTGCAATGGCCGAAAATTACGACTTTTATTTTAACCCTTTACACCACATATATATGCGGGGGAGACACCCGCACCCCACCATATTAATATTATACTCTAAACCCCCCCCATATATATGTGGTGAAAGGGGGGGTTAAAAAAAAGTTGCCATTTTCTGCCGTTGCTCGCAATTCCCAGGTCGACATTTTGTACGATTCCGTTTAAAGCTTCCCTATACGTTCATTATTAAAGTAATGGAATGGTCCACTTCTAGAGCTCAGCAATATATCTGTCACCTTGATGCATGTTTCCTTGCAACTAGCTATTGGTCCAAATTCATTGTGTTTTGTATCACATTCTTGGACGACAACAACCAGACATTGGAAAATCATGTTTATAGCAATAATAAAGAGAATTCTTGCTGTTGATGAATGTCCAGCCAGCACCTCTGCCGTCTGCATTCAGAATCTGGGGGCATAGCTGTTAAAGAGCACACAATATGGACAAGTGGTGAAGCCCAGAGATGGACCATGGGCTCCTAGACCCTCACTTAACCATTTAATATCCTGGAATGTAGTGGGAAAAGTCCTCACCATTCACCAAAGCAGCATAGTCTACTCCCACTGAGTCATGCATTGCCTGTCTTTGCATCAAGCCGTGCATTTTTGAAATGTCAAAATTAACTCACAGGATTTAAAAGCACTTTTTGATGTTTACTTGTGTACTACTGTCTGTCAGAATAACCCCCAGGATACCAGGCTATCCCAGGCAGTACGTAATACACCGAATCATTTTTTATGTTCTTAAGGAGGGTGTGGGGGTGAGGGCGAGGGATCATTGTGGTGGTCGGCACCCAAATCTTACTTACCCAAATAAATACCATACGGTCATGGCACAGGGTCAGCCTCTCCCTCACTGGAGCTGCTTGCTTGCTCGTTGGAGTTTTTGGCCTCCTCCTGTCCTGCTGCCCCCCTGAGGACCTGCTGGCAGCTGTTCTGGGCCTTGATCCTCCAAGCCCAATGATGGTGAACTGGCAATGAATCTAAAGTTTCTTTAGAGTGTCTGTCCATCCCGTCCTGATGATCTGACTGAACACAGCCAAGCCAGCCCAATAATCGGCCCTCCGCCCCCCCTGCCTGCAGTGCATTTGCTAAGGAGGAGGCATGTGCGGTTGCGCCTTGCTGGCCACAGACTGACAAGCTACAAATGTTGCTTTTAACTAGGAGAAGCTGAATAGCCGATTATAAAATCAATCTGGTGCTAGCCTTGCTTTGCTGGACAGCACCAGCAGCCAGAGCCAGGCGTCATGCAGTCCGTGGCAGTGCTCTCGCTCTCAGACTGAGTCAGATTTCGAGTAGCACTTTAAAAAATGTTTTTTTACATAGATAACGTTACCCCATGGGCCTGTGCTGGTGTAAACGTGTGTACTTTCTTAAATCAAATGATGTAGCAGCATGTGTGTTGATCCTCTCAGACTGCGCTGACTGGCGCCCGCTAGAGGCTGGCACGTCAGGCAGCTACCTGTACTGGCTTATGCAAAGACTGGCCCTGGCTGCAGCGGTTAGGGGACAGTCTGGCGCATGTTGCAGTTCAGACCGCGACTCACTACAATGGCGACCAGTGTGTCTTTTAAAGATGCTGGTCATCCTGGGTGTGATTCCAAGGAGACTTAGAAAGGCTTATTCTTAATCACAAGTTCTTCCTTTAAATGCTCCCCCAGCATAACGGGTGAAGCTGTGTCATTGACACCTGCCGAGGGATCCTTGCAGACTAAAGGAGGACACAGATTCGGATTATGTTGATAATGGAGGGAAGCACATTGCCAGCGATGCCATGCAAGCCCTGGTTTTAGTTGATCAAGCAACTGAAGGCTGCTAGGAAGCATTCCCGAAGGCTGGTAGGCAATCGCATTCTTCGTCATCTGCAGCACACAGGTCTCCCAGATTGTCTAAAGAAATGTGGTTGGCAGCTCTGAAAACTGATGCCCAACTATACCAGGAAGCATAACAATGCTTCAAGCTACTCCTTTGCTGGGATGTCCAAAGTGAGTTATTCCTTGGAAGGTCATGCTCGGTAGTATGGCAAGCATGCACAGTCAGCAGCTTGTGCCTTTGTTGAATCATTTGTGACCTTTATAGGAATAGGGCATGTTACGAAAACACCCATTACTGGCTACTTGCTGTTGTATCACTGCAGTCGAAAGGCTGGTCTATAAGGAATTCAACATGACTGTGGTCCCTCCTATCTTGGGAAAACCCTGTGTGTTGGGTCTTTCCACCTCTTAATGTTTACTCTGTGCTACATAGCCTCTTTGCCCGTTCCTCTATGGACTAACGGACTTACTACATGAAGGATCTTACTCTGTTATGAACATTGTTACAAAGGTAGCTAACTCCCTTGTGCCATCTAGTCGGCTCATTCGCTCTAAAATAATTTCAAAGCTGTGTTTTTGACGGTATGAACAAGGGAATGCTGTTCACACCTATAGCAAAAGATGCAAAGACAGGTGCCTTTCCTCCAGTGTGGCGATCAGTAGTCTACAAGGTCTGCTTGTCGTCTAGGAAGTCATTACACCCATGCAATATCTCTGTAACGCTACAGTGCAGCCAAAACCTGTTTCCCTCTCACCATTCCTGGAGACCAAATGGCTCGTGAGTCTGCTGGATTATGATTATGTATACTTCAAATACTGAAAGTAGGGGTTTTCCGTTCAGGGGGAGGGCATGTCCTCCAGATCTAAGTGTACACATTCACAGGCTTCTTTAAATCAGAAACTGAAGTGTTTTGTGGCCAAGCTTGTGCCTGTGGAAGGGTGGCACCAGTAAGACCTAGTCCTACTCATCTCCCCTCACATTCAGGTCCTTAACATAATGGGAGTACTTCTCTTTTACAGACAATTGTGCCTCATTAGAAGTATGCCGGTCTGGAAATAAGGGTGCCTGTAGCAACGTACCAGCACCCTTTCTGGACCACCATATTACGAGAATACTGGTAGGGGCACGAATCCCCCGGAAAGCCTGATCTGCCGGGAAATCTGGCACCACTCTCTCACTGACGCACCGGCCCTGTTAGCAACAGTGCCGGTGCTTCAGTGTCCCCATTCCCATGGAGAACTCCATGGGAATGGGGATTTACCAGGGCCCCGGGATATTGGGCGTCAGAATTAGTGTTACGGGGTTGGCGGCAACCCGCCGGTAGTACCAGCGGGTTACCGCCAACCTCGTTATGAGGCCCAATGAGTTTCTCTGTATGGTTAATCATAACTAATTAATGTACTTTTTACTTTAATTTTAAAATGTTATTAGGCGCAGCCAAAGTGGCCCGGAGGCAGTTTCTTAGGACTGAAGGTAAGGCGTTCGATTTTGCTGGGACATCTGCCCAGAAAGCGCCCCTTCTGACCAGTTCCAATGAAGTTTTTGGAGTTTGTAGATCTTTATCACAGTTTGACCAGAGGGTGCACACCACCTGTTTGTATTTTAATCTTTTG
The DNA here is from genome assembly GCF_040938575.1 of Ambystoma mexicanum. NCBI lineage: Eukaryota > Metazoa > Chordata > Amphibia > Caudata > Ambystomatidae > Ambystoma > Ambystoma mexicanum. The sequence continues at coordinate 327,969,246 of NC_090929.1, forward strand.
GAAATATAAACAGGAAAGGACACATTAAGGGATTTATACGTAATGGTGAGCAACCTAAATTCTATACTTTCTGCGATAGGTAGCCAGTGTAGCTTCCGTTTCTCCCCCTGGATTCTGGAGGGACCCTTCCACCTCTGCCATCAGACACCTTAAAAAATTAAGTTCTGATGGCGGGTGGGCGGGGGGTGTTCAAAGCTTAGAAGAAAAGAAGGTCTTTCCAATGCTCCCCACGGTAGAACTAACTAAACCTGGTTAATATTCAATACATCTTCGGGTCCAGAAAGTATTAAAGGGTTTCTTAATAGTGATGTTGCAATCTGTTTAAGGTTCATTGGCCTTTCATGATGGAGTAATTTTAATGCATCATCTTGCTCGTTTTGCCAAGTCACTGGCGGACGGTTTTGACCTTGCAAGCTGCTCACCTGTGCATTGACCTATAACCGCAACTTTATAGTGTCTTTACATCTGAGATTTATTAACTGCATTTGGCCAAGCGGTGCTGTTTGGCCGCTCAGCTGTCCTTGACCCCACTCTACCCACTCGATGATATTCATGAAATTGCTGATTGTCATTGTTGTGCTATTGTACGGCTGTACTGGACGTTCCATGTTGTGTCTCTTCACCAGTCGTATCACAGTACTCCTCTGGTGTGCAGTGTATTGCAGCACTAGGGTTTCCCCATCAGCTACAAGAAATCCAGGCTCCTTCCATCCCTGTAGCTGGATTTATTGGGGGTTCTATTCAGTATTACCCAAATTGACCTTTTACAATTGACCTTTTACACAATTTACCTAATTATAGTGGTCCTAATTGACCTTCTGAACAATTTACCATTATATTATTTTAGTTATTTTATATATGTATTGGATTGGTTTTGGATTATAAATAATATAAGGGGATTGGGTGGGGGGTTGCGGGGGGTTTGGATGGGGTGAGGGGTTGCGGGGGGTTTCCTCCCGCATATATGTCCTTATTGACCTTCTAAATTAGGTCAATTCTCCCGAGGTCAATTCTCCCGAGGTCAATTTTCCCGAGGTCAATTGTGAAAAGGTCAATTAGTATACAACCTTCTATTCTCTCTCACCCCGATCTGGGTTTTCTTTCCGCCAGAGCACCACTAGGTGCCACAGTCTTATATCAATGGGAGGGAAAAGGGTGCAATATTTCTCATAACCAATCTGTTTCCTATACTCATTCTTTGGGTAAACCTTAATCTTTAGCATTGTAATTTGTGACCCAAGAAGCAACCTTTAAGCAAATCACCTACACCAAGCGTGTCTTTAATCATTGACTTTTGTCTCCATAGTGGGTGACGGAAGAGATAATGGAACTGTAATAATCCGCAGTAGCATGATTGGATCGCACTATAAATGAAACCTTAACTCACGCTACACCCCTGCTCCACGACAACGGCTGTAAACATTAGCTAGTTAGTGTGCTGTGCGAAGTAGTTGTGTAGCGTGAGTTAAGGTCCAATTTGTGATTTGATTGACTTTGTTTACACTGTGTAGCTCATTTTAAATGAGCCGTAACGGAAATCAAATGATAAAAGTCATGCGTAAGACTTTTACATATTAGATTTCCATAATGGCTCCGTTTTATTCATTTGAATGGTGACTCGGAGGGGAAGACAGTAACTTCCGATTCCACCACCCCTTCCCAACCGCCACACACGTCATATATTACCTTTGGGTTAGGAACGCTATATAAATAAATAAACAAACAAACAAATACTACAGGATTTGTGGCAGCATGGATTTTCATGCTGGTGCAAATGCTGTGGATTCCACCTGCTTTTTATACCAGCAAAAAGCAGGCAGACTCCGTAGGAATGCATTGTAAATGCTGGCTGCCAGGTGTACATAGCAGACAGCGCTTGGTGGCTTGCACTCCACCATGCAAATGATAAAAATTAGGTACGGGGACTTCCAACATCAGTCGCATAGTGTTTATAGTAACCTTAATGTTGGCATTTACGTTTGCAGAATTGACTTTTTATCGGTAGTATGCTTAACTCTTTAAAAAAAAAGATGTTTCCAAGTTATTTATGAAGCTACTACAAAGATTCATATATATTTATACATAAGCCTGACAATTGAAATGAGAGAGCAACAGGTTACCTTGACCCCTACCCTCCCCTTGCCCCACCCCCCCCAAAAGAACCCTAACAGTGTCATAATCATTGGAGCAGCTGCTATGTATCTGTTAATATTATTTCTTAGCAATACACCAGAGCCTTTCTGTGTACATCCTTATTCCTTTAATACCATCATATCTCTGAACACAACAACCCACAACCTTCCATAGTCCCTTCCCATCATTCTACATTCCAATCCCTCACTCTACAGTATTAACAATATCAATATATGCATATAACAATATAACAGCGGCCATGGGGAAGCCAGTTGAAAAAAAACATTTATCTGTTCAGTAATATGATTATAGACTATATGACATGTTAATTCTGTACGGAAGCCCACTTGGAACCTGTGTGCTGCTGCCTGTGGTCTGCCAGGTTTTGCATGAGGCACGAGGGAAATAAAACAGTCTTTGTTATTGAAAGGTTAACCGGATGATTTGCACTCGAGCCAATTAGGATATGCCAGTGAGATTGAGAACTTGGAATGTGCTCATATTTGCTGTATGACTGCAGCATCTCATGAGCAAATAAGATTCACAAAGATGTGTTCAAGTGCATGCGAGAGATGCTCCAATTATGCTCCAAAATGTCCCCAGATGTGCTCCAGTCAAGGCTTCGCGAATACAGTATGAAGAATCAGGTGCCACTGAATCAGAAATGATCATGAGTATCTCCTCATTTGCTCTTATGCAAATCTCTGAATCAGGCCCCAGGTTATTTCCTTTTGAAGGATGGAACATGCCTCAGGATAAGAGTGCTAGAATGTAGTAAGTGGGAAGGGAGTTAACCTTGCAGTATTTCTCGCAATATGGGTGGACATAGCTAGCAAAAGGCATGCTAGGTAGGCTTTAGGATTTGAATTGGATTATTTAATGACCTGCTAGCCAGTGAATCTGGCCCAGGATATGAGACATGTGTAGAATGATTTCACAGGCCCCAGCTAGAAGAAATGTCACAGCATTCTGGGTGAGCTGGAGACATTTCCTCAAAAGAGCAATGCCTCCCAGATAGAGGGGATTCAATGGTCCCGTCTGGAGGACAATGTGGCAGACACAACAGAGAAATGAAGAGAACAAGCAGGAGCTAGATTAGGACTTAATCTGAATCGTAGAGGTGTCTGTGTAAAGACCGGAGGGGGGGTCTGCACTTCCGCTCTCTATATGGTAGAGGGGAGGCACAGAGACCGCTGCCAAGATTCTCTATTATTGGTACATGGTCGAGCAATCAAGGCCTAGCTTCTCAGGAGGTGATGTGAGCTGGTTCTTAAATACAGTGTAGTCCCCGAGCACCCACGAAGGAATGTCCACACACTGTATTGGTTAAAACACAGTCTTTATATAATTAATATTCAAAGTCAGATACACGATCACGATAACTCACTTTGTACTCCGAAAATCAACAATGGTAAACATGTACAATTCTAAAGTGGTACCACTAACGTTACTCGATCTTATTAAAGTGCATACGGTCAGAATGACACACAGATCAAAATAAAGAGGCAACCAGCAGTAGAGAGGGGAAGGAAAGCAGGATAGTTGAGCAATAGGCAGAATATTGGGAACTACTGTTAAACACAGCTCTGTGTGGAGATCCCCCCACCTGGGCAACCTGTAGAAGAAAGATACAAGCCCAGGCCATATATTGTTCACCCTTAGACTGCCCAATGGTTCTGCAACCCCAAAGTACCTTGGTGTTTTAGCGTTCTGCGTCGGGGAAATCGACAACCCTTCTTGAGTGTCCTCCCTTTCAGGCAGGAGTCACAGGTCGTCGAATGTCCGACGGAGAACAGGTCGAGCTACAACGGTGAAGTGGCCGCGTCGTTCCTATCAGCGCTCGTTGACGGGGAAGCGTAAATGTCCTGTAAGGAAGAGGCAAGCGGGGCACCTCGGTGTCGATAGTTCTGGACCGCAAAGAGTTGAAGAACTGTGGCCCAGCAAGGGCATCGAGTCGTCGGCGTCTCTGTGGTGTTTGGGTGGCGCGAAACCCACCGGTGGATACTCCTCGGCGTGTCGACGGTCAGGCCTTCTCCAGTAGGATACAGCGGTGACGATGCAGACGAGAGAGTCCTTGGATCAATGAAGTTCTTAGGCAACGGGAGCACGGCGGCTCCAGTCGGCGACGGCGGTCGGCGACAGTGGTGGACAACAGTCCGGGCGATTCTCCTTGGAGTTCCGCAGCAGTCCCCGTATCGGGTCGGCAGCCTGTCGAAGGTCTGTCTACCAGGGAGCTTAGGCAAAGATCAGCTGTGCACGATGGGCCCTCATAGCTCAGGAAGAGGACGCCTTACCAGTTGCTCTCTGGGTCAGTCCTTGAAGCACAGCAGCTTGCCGATTGCGAAGGAGAGCAACAGCAATTCTTCTCGTCCAGCAGGACTCAAGGTTAAGCTTCACTCCAGGTACTCGTCGTAGTGGACTTCAGCTTCTGAACACGATTCCTAGCAGTGAGAGGTCCCCAGATATACTGTTGATCTCCCATTCATTCCGCTGGGTCGCACTCAAGCATCCAATCACGACTACGGGCATTCATGCAGGCAGGCAGCCAATCAGGCACACAAGGTATTCAGGCCCTTCACTTCTCTACAGACACTTACAACCAGTTATGTGTATTGGGACAAGTACCGAGCCATTCAACACTCCAAGCTGCATTCATACCGATTTCGGGCAGGGCTGTCTCAACCATTGTGTCAAGCACCAGATACTAGACAGCCACAACAAAGAATGTATATTCGTCGCACACTCTATTCTCCCAGATCCCACCCACGGCCGTACCCACAACATACGGTCATTGAGAAGGCTCCAGCCAGTCTGGTCGGCACTTCCCCACACTACCATATACGGAACTTCCACCCAACAGTCAGTCAGGGCGAAGGGACAGAGGCAGGGCTTTCCGGGACTTCGGGAAGATCAGGGTAACAGGTGATGGAAGGCAAGAGGCCATGGGGGCCATTTTGTTTCCATCAGGAATCTACCGATTCCAATGACAGGGCCTGGGCATCCCAAAATGGAGGACACTCAGGGCACCAGTCATTTCAGCACGGAGCTGCCACCAGCCCGTACCTTTCTCTGTGGGTCACACACAGGAGCCCAAAAACATACACTAGGGGCACAGGGTTGTACCTCTACCCATGGGTGCCATAAGGGTATCCCACGGGTCCGTTCACCAAACCAAAAGAGAGAGAGCTGCACCGCCAGGAGTCCCGCATGAACTCCTGCGCAGAAAACACGACAGAACACACGATAAAAAGCAGTAAAGGACAAGGATACAGAGGCCCTGTCCCTCCGATGCATTACCAGCATCACAGTCAGGATACCAACACAAAAAATCAGCACTGCAGAATCCCCAGCTGAACCAAGTGCCAAGCGCAAGAGCAATAATATGTGAAATCCGAACCCTAAGAATGGGCAAAAGGGAAGGAAGAGGACAGACACAAGCATGTAGCAACCTGTGGCATCCAGTCACTTGCAAATGCGACAAACCAAACGCGAAAGGCACCAAAAGCTAGGGGATCCAGGAAGCATACTAAAACGGAAAAGCACATACATGGGGAGTAAGTATTTAGTAATGTTTTACCACATCACAGTCCCAACGTGGCTATTCAAAAATATAAACATCTCCAGGTGTTATCCTTAGCCACCAAATTTGCCAACTTCCACATGGGGAACCCTTGTGGGAACACCATTCCCATCAATCTTGTCAGAACCTTCTGTTGCTGTCCCACACTTAAATCTAAAGGGATTTTACCTGGTTGGAGATGTCAGAGACCCACCTCCTCCTGCAGGCCCTCACCTTCTGCCTTCAGTTCCTGGCCTCTGACTGGTAGCCATAATCAGGCAGACTCAACTCTTTCATGTATGTTGGGCAGGTGTTGGTGTGGCCAGGCCTTTTTGCCACTGGTCTTACACCACGGGTAGCGATGCAAGGTCTTTCTATGATGACTAGCTGCTGGCCCTCAGGCACATCAAGTCACCAAAATGTCATGGGTAGTGGATATGACAGCACACAGCCAATGACATGGCAGGAAGTATAGAAGTATATCCTTATAACCTTTGCTACTGATATTACCACAGGAAGTGCAGAGGGCACTACCTCCATATGCCAGTACAGAGCTATGTTTTTGAAAGGTATTTTGACGTCTGTTGCACCTGCCCTTGGAAGTTAGTCAAGCATATGTAGGGTTCAAATACTTGATCATTCAAGTGAAACCTTTCAGAAAATTAGATTATTTGCAAATATTTATTTCTGATGTTATTCACAGTTGAAATTCCATTATCATGATTAACAACCAATAGATGTTTCTCACTGGCGTGATTCATCAAGGTAGGGCTTAAATACTGTTTGCCCAATTATAGGAGCCCGGTCGGTGCCAAGTGCAGCCAAGCATTCAAAATGATGGCTTGTGTGACAAAATTAGTGTTTTCAAAAAGTAAGAGAATCAATTGACCCACATAAGATATGCATATGTGTGGGCAACCCATGAACAGGAAATGTCCTTGGAGGGCATGCCCTCCTGTGTCCATAGCCCAATGTATTGTGATGGGTGCCCCTTGCCAAGTCCAGGGTTATTTGTATACTATCTCAATCAGGGTGAATGTGTCAGACAAATGAGTGCCCTCTGAAAGCTATGGAGTGGTTAGACCATGGGCCGGTTACAGGAAAAAAAATAATTAGTACTTACACAATTCGTCTTCAGAATCTGTACGGAACCAGAATTTGAGGCAGGAGCCGGTGGTTGATGGGAGTTCTTCACTCATCAGCCAGGCAGAGGTCTCCCCAGCGTTCAGTTGGTTAGTGTCAATGGAAATGTAGTGACCTAAATAAGAGGAAAAACACAAATACGGATGTTATGATCTCAAAGTGTTGACTTTCATGGGCATCAAAAGATTATGGCTACCCACAACAGGATGTGTGTCCTTCAAAAAAACAAGCATTGGCAATGCCAACTGTTTGGGCTATTGTGTAGGCATGGGAAAGGCACTTGCTAGGCACAGCCGTAGTGGTATTAAATGCCATTGATGGTAGCAGGTACACAATAGTGCGAGTACATGGGCATCTAATAGCAGTGCCTAGCAAATGTCCAATACTTACACATAAGCACTGCGTAGGGGTACAGGTGATACTCTGTGTGAATAGATCATGAACAGTCACATATGCACGCTGTGGAAATGCAAAGATGAAGATCTCCCTTGTACATGGCTATTCACTGATCATTCGCTTTTCTTTACACTGGGAAGGCATCTGTGACAAATGATAAACCATGAATAAAGTACAACAAAATGATACATAAGCTGAACGCTTTGTGCAAAATCTCCCAAGTGGAGGCAGCAGAGCAGCATGAGATAACATATGGTGGCAACAGCGTGCTAATATCTCAGTTATAAGGCAATTAAGGAATGACGACGAGGCATGAGACACAGAAAGGAAGCTGCAGAAAGGCATGAGAAAAAGAAAAAGCTGCAGACAGGCACGAGACGAGAAAAGAAAACTGCAGAGAGGCACAAGACGAGAAAAAGCTGCAGAGAGGCACAAGAGAAGACAAGAAAGCGTGGACCAGTGGCAACCACCAGCAGGAGCAAAGTGGGACGAGTGGTAGCACCGGTAGACCTCTGACAACAGAACTGGGAGATAATTAACAGCGCTGGTTAAGTATCAATCTTTGGGGACCAGCATCAGCCAGACCACCAAGCCCGAGACTGCTGGCCGTGCACTGGGGCACGGCCAGCAGTCTCGGGAAAAAGCTGCAGAGAGGCACAAGAGAAGACAAGAAAGCGTGGACCAGTGGCAACCACCAGCAGGAGCAAAGTGGGACGAGTGGTAGCACCGGTAGACCTCTGACAACAGAACTGGGAGATAATTAACAGCGCTGGTTAAGTATCAATCTTTGGGGACCAGCATCAGCCAGACCACCAAGCCCGAGACTGCTGGCCGTGCACTGGGGCACGCAGATAGCTAAAGTTGTGAAAAGCAATGATGGGCAGCGGTAGCCAGTGCTGTCCACAAAACTGGTGATAGTTAACGGAGCACCCACAGCTAGAGCAGCAGGGGACGTGCATGTCGCTACCCTGTTGAGACATACATCGTCTGAGGGGACCATTAGTGCACAGTTGGCACTACATAATAGTATGTAAGCGCAGTGGGGTCGCCTGTCAAAACAGAGGTCATCACAGAACAGCTGCGCATCTGTACTCACAGCTGAAGAGCAGCAGTGCCCATTAAAACACAGCAGGAGAGCAACATCGGCCAGTGCAGCAGCATCCGGCACACCCCAGCAGGAGGGCAGCAGCACTGACAGCACCAAAACAAGACAGCAGTGTACTCAGTGCAGGAAGGCACACACATCCAGTGCACGCAGAGCAGGAGGTCCGCTGCAACACAAGGAGGGAGCTAATAGGAGGGCAGCTGTACACATCATAGTGGCTAGCCGGGTCCAGGACACCAGCAGCACTGCTGACATCTAGGTGTCACCAGGAAAGTGGTGTATATATCTGTAACGTCCTGTCTCTATGTTTAAGGAAGTGTTCACCCCGTCCCATTTTGATGTTTTCCTGGGAAGTTTGCGGCACGGGGCATGTCCCGTGCAGGAGGGGTGTCCAGTTAGTACGCAGTTGATATTACGATTAAGGAGGCGACAATTCTATGTCAAGACACAGAGGCGCGTATTATGCTTCTCTTCCTTTACTCAAACTCGAGCATCATACAGTATAACAGTTTAACTCGTCAAAGAATAACACATCCAAAAAACTACATTTGCCATTAAGTCTTTTGTGTGCAGTTCATTCTTTTGATGTCCATCAAAAACAAAAACCATGTAACTCCTTCCACCAATCACAACATATACTGTCCTTTATCCTCCTTTACACTCCTGTGTCCTTCCTCTTTCTTTGCTGCTCGGGCAGCCAGTTAAGTACCTAACATTACGTTACTTTACTGATTGAAAGGTTTATGTTAATGATCAATTACATGGGTTTGATGTTTGTATAAGCGCAGCGAGGGATTACGCGTGCAGCGTTCAGAGCAGTGGTGGAGCATATCCGCAGGGATTTAAGTGATTAGAACGCGAACTCGATGGGACGGATAGTTCCGGGGAACTATAGAGGGCACTGTAGTCACAGAAGTATGAGGAGCACGACTGTGACTCTTAAGGGTTCTGGTGCTCCTTGTCTGTTACCTCCATGACGTTTCAAAGATCACCACAAATTCGGACACAGTGTTTAGACAAGAAGTCATTTTAGTCATTTCCCAACGTTCGTTGGAGAGAAGGAGAAAGGAAAGTAGGAGCAAAGCATCAAGTGTTCAAGGATTGCAAACAAAGTGTGAGGAAGAGCGTATTAACCACATGACACTGCCATCTAGTGGCCAAAAAAGGCACAGCACCCTTTGGGAAAGTAATACACACATTGAACACGCCAGAAAAGCTACAATCTGCCCTATAAAGATATTGAGATGGGTACAGGCCCAAGACACCTGTGAGTATTGTTTGATACAGTGGCACTACTGTCCCATATTAATCCCAGCTCGAGCGAAGAAGGCATGGCTCAAGTGAGCCAGAAAGGATGCAACCTGGCATGGGGGAGATACTGCAACAAGCCCTGAGTCATTCCATGGGGCACAGTTCTCAACTGGCAGTCATGGAGGACTGGATTACGTTCTCCAGAGGAATGGAAGAGCTGAAGGGGATAAGGGGTACAGGAATGGATAAAGGGGGAAGGAGAAAAGCCTGCAAGGCCGGTAAAGGCAAGACCACCCCTGCCCGGGCTTGCCACGGAAAAGTAAGGACAAACGCACACTATAACCTGGAAAGGAAAAGAACATAAATGACGTGATGACACCTCTGATAGCTCAGAGGGGTATGACGAAGATGATTGGGGGAGCCCATCATTGGAGGAAGAGGTAGAAGTTATATCTTCGGAAGAAGAAGAAGATAGAGCTCCTCAGAAAAAGAGAACAGAGGACAAAGAGGAGGCCGTAGATGAATTTGATCCGGACGCACTCATAAACCCTAGGTCCTATGAATGGGAACCTCCGTTCAAGATTGCGGCATATATAAAAAAGAGGCTACGAACACCACTGGCAAAAGAAGTCAGAAACAAATTGAGGGCCGAATACCCAAGGCCACACCTGCCAGAAGGGATTGCAGAGATGCCGGACATTGATGACCGCATGTCCACGTTCATGGGGAGGTACGTGAAGGATATAAAGAAAGTGTTAGACAGATCCTGGCGATAATGTCAAGATAAAATGTTAGATGTGGTTGGACCACTTACAAAGATAATGGAGATGGCAGAAGAGGCGAAAGGTAAAAATTAACCTACCGACCCAACTATTTTATCGCGATTATGGCGGAAAGAAGAAGGTCAATTCTGGTCAAGATTGATCCCAAACTGAGTGAGTTGGCCACATCTGAGGCAGCAGCTTCAGCAAAAGGGAAGCTCTTTGGAGATGCCTCTATAAAAGAGCTAACAAAATTCGCTTACTCTTAAGAAAGCATTTGGCAGACAGGTTTTTGACAGGGCTGGAAGAGGCAGGGGCCGCTCCGCCAGCCGTTTCAACAGTAACAGGTTCCAAAGTGACAGAGACCACTGCAAACAGGATGAAAGAAAACCAAACCCATTCTTCCCATCAAGAGGAAGAGGAAGAGGGCAGAGAAACCCCAGAAACCAACATCAGCCTAACACAGGTGGGGAGAAATCTGCAGGCGCAGAAACTCAAACGCATATTCACGCAGTAGGGGGGAGAGTATGAAAATGTGTAGAGAAATGGAGATTGATCTCTTCAGATGCTTGGGGTTTAGACACTGTTCAGGGCTTCCACATAGATTGGATAAGTTTACCAAAACAAGAGAAATGGCCGAAGTTATTAATGATCAGCATAGCAGACGAAGAGTAACTAGATACAGTAATAAGAGAACTAGCACAGAAAGATCCTATAAAACAAGTAACAAACATAGGAGACAGCTTCATAAGCAACATGTTTCTAGTGAGAGGCCGTCACAAGACAAGGCAGATAATAAGCTTAAGAGAACTAAATACGTTCGGAGTCTATAGATATTTCAAAACGGAGGGCATACACCTGCTGAGAGACATTTTGCAACAAGGGGATTGGCTTGCGAGAATAGATCTCAAAGACGCTTATCTAACCATCCCTATGGCAGCAGAACAATAGAGATTTCTGAGGTTTCACTGGCAGGGGCAGGTTTGGGAATTCACCTGCCTACCATTCGGTCTAGCATCAGCCCCTTGGTGCTTCAGAGAAAGAGGGATCAAACTAATCATTTATCTGGACGACATTTATATAATGTGCCAGGAAAAAATGCGGATCAAGGAACAGATAGAACTTACTACAGATTTGTTACAACAACTTGGTTTCCTAATAAACTGGAATAAACTGGGAGAATTCAAGCCTGCAGGCAGACCAGAACATGATATTTTTGGGCTTCAGAGTAGACACAGTACAGGGAACGTTAAATCTCTATCTGAGCAAGGTGAATGACATAAAGAAAGAGATAAAGAACAGATTAACATCAGAGACGATATCCCTGAGAGAGCTAATGAGAATAGTGGGATGCCTAGCTTTGTCAATACAGGCAATATTCTCGGGTCCTCTACATTACAGGGCCCTTCAGAGACTGAAAATCCAACACCTCAGGAGGGGAACATCTGTCTATAGAGGCGAAAGAGGAACTGCAATGGTGGTTGCAGCACATGGGTGCCATGGATGCCTGGAATGGAAGGGCAATATTTGGCTCATCCCCGGACCTAGTGATAGAATCCGATGCCAGCAGGTGGGAATGGGGAGCCAGATCCGGTGATCTGTCGACAGCGGCAGATGGTCAGGAGACCAATTAAATCTACACATAAATTGCCCAGAGCTTCTAGCAGGATCCTTTGTGGTGAAATGCTGGACACAGGAGAGGGCACGATGTTGCGTACTCCTCAAGATGTACAACATGTCAGCAGTTTGTTATATAAACAGACTGGGAGGCATGAGGTCAAAGATGTTAGCAGTGCTAGCGAAAGAGTTTTTGCATCTGTGCCTACAGTGAGGCATATCAGTGATGTCAGAATACCTGCCAGGCTGTCTGAACGAGGTAGCAGATTGGAACTCAAGATTCCTCAGGGATGCCAGCGATTGGAAGCTGGACAAGAGTGTTTTCCAGGCACCGATGGAGAGATGGGGTCCATGCAGAACAGACCTCTTTGCAACAAGGTTGAACAAGCAACTTACTTGGTTTTTTCAGCTGGAGACCAGACCCAGAGGCGGAAGCGATAGACTCTTTTCTGCAACAGTGGGGTCCGAGCAAAGATTGCACTTTCCCTCCATTCGCGATGATCGTGAGGACTCTAGCGCAGGTGCGGAGACAGCGAGTATCCATGGTACTAATTACGCCGGATTGGAGGAGTCAAGCATGGTTCCCGGACCTGCTAGAGATAACCTACGACAATCCGATAGTATTGCTGAAATTAGACCTCCTAGTGAGGGACCCCACAGGAGAAGGTCATCTACTAGTGAGGACAGGCAGCCTCAGCTACATTGCATGGGCAATTTCAGGGGAGCCTGGACTAGGCCAGGATTATCGGAAGAAGCTGAACACATTATCGATGAGGCTTAGGCACCTGGGACCAAGAAGGCATACAGAACAGCCTGGTCAGGTTGGCACATTTGGTGTGTGGAAAGGGACATACATCCCACTAGAACAGATGTAGTGCATGTAGCTAATTATTTGGCACAGTTAGCAGCCCAGGTCAAAGCATATAGAACGATTAATACAGCCCGCTCAGCTATTTCTGTGGGACACCCAAGAATTGAGGGGTTAACCGTGGGAGAACACCCTTTAGTTTGCAAACTGTTGAAAGGGGTTAGAATAATCAGAGCTCCAAAGCATATATATGAACAGGTATGGGACGTAGACAAAGGGCCTCAGTAAGGGTTTACCGGTACCGGTATTTTACCGGTACCGGTAAACCCTTACCGCCTTACTACGAGGTCCCTTTGCGGGTTGGGGAATTTAACGCCTGCTTTTTGCAGGCGTTAAAAACCAACCCGCAAAGGGACCCGGGAGCTAATTACGGTACCGCAATTTGCGGTACCATAATTAGCGCCTTCCCCATTCCCATAGAGCCCTATGGGGCAAAAATGGGAATGGGGAAGGGCAATGGGGGAAGGGGGAATTACCGCCCCACCAACCTTGGAATAGGGCGGTAATTCCCCTTTCCACCAAGGTGGTGCCGGTATTTTACCGGCATGGACCAAGGTGCTAATAGCACCTTGGTCCACCGCCATCCATGTAATGAGGCCCAAAGTCTTGAAAATGTTCCTATCATGGGCAGACAATGACAAACTAGGAAGGCATTATCAGCCAAGCTATCTATGCTATTATGTTTACTGTCATGCAAGAGGGTATCAGACATAAAGGCTTTAGAGATCAATAGGAAGTCATGATCTTCGCAGGGTATTACCTTTGATTTAGTGAAGAGGACCAAAACGTGGTTGAGATCAAAATCATATCACGCATTCTTAGAACAACCAAAATGATGCCCAGTGACATGTATTACAGCATGAATAGGGGAAGGAGACCCCAGGGGTAAATTAGTTATTCATAGCCATAAGGAAACCGTTTGGGGCAGTGGCGACAGCCAAACTGGCGAGATCGATTATATGGGTGATGACACAGGCTGGAGTAGGTACAGATTCCTATGGGGCACTCTCAATGAGAGGAGCAATGGCCTCTAAGGCTTTCCTAGCAGGGGCCAGACTAGAGGACATCATGAAGGCAGCAGACTGGTCGAATGAATCGACGTTTAAAACCTTTTATTTTAAGCCAGTGAAAAAATAGCTATGTTGGTGGCAAGTAAGCTTTAAACAAGTCTCTGTGTCTTGACATAGAATTCAGATTTTCCACACATACGTTACAGAGTCATAATTCTATTAAAGATACTGAGGAGAAGGATTATCCCACCCAATAATCGATGTTGTAAATTTAAATGTATTGCATTCTGTGATGATAATACTATAAAAGATGGTATTGTTGGCAAAAGATATATGGGAAAGTTTTCATGTCGATTACCCACCCTTGGTACAGTAGTCTGAAATATTGTTTGTGTTTCAGGTTCTCTGGTGGAGAATACATCTAATGGATCATGAGGTCAAATGTTTATGGAAACATGAGGAGCAACGACAGTGGTACAGATTCATTCAAAACCTTCCACCCATTACTTTTGTGGTCACAGTTTGTCTCACAATGTGACGGAGGGTATGCCCAGAAGTGGGTCCCTTGCTCGCTGCGCCATAGGGAACCAAGCTGCACCTCACTGAGGAGGCCAAACAAGGCCGAAACATCTCTGGGGTTGCTTGTGTTTCCGTGCAGAGGGGACCTGGCCTAGTAGTTCGGGCTGGGCTGCTACCATTGGTGGCAGTACCAGACTGATTTGCATATGACTGGACCCCTTTTGCAATGGCACAGACCGGCTAAAAAACGGTGGCGTGGAAGGTTGCCCAGAGCAACGCCAGTGGTACAGATTCATTCAAAACCTTCAACCCATCACTTTTGTGGTCACAGATTACCCACCCTTGGGACAGTAGTCTGAAATATTGTTTGTGTTTCAGGTTCTCTGGTGGAGAATACATCTAATGGATCATGAGGTCAAATGTTTATGGAAACATGAGGAATAGAAGGTTGAGCATTACAGCATTTACATGTTGGGACGCAAGGTTGAAATTAAAGTTGGACACAGACAAAAAAGAGGAAGGACACAGGAGTGTAAAAGAGGATTAAGGAAAGTTTATGTTATGATTGGTGGAAGGAGTCACGTGGTTTTTGTTTTTCATGGACATCAAAAGAATGAACCACACACAACAGACTTTATGGGAAATTAGTTTTTTGGATGTGTTATTTTTTGATTAGTTAAACTGTTATACTGTATGCTGCTCGAGTTTGAGTAAAGGAAGAGAAGCATAAACCTTTGCCTCTGTGTCTATAATACAATTATGACATTTATTTAACATATTATTATTATTACTAATTATTATTATATGTGTGAAAAATCTGATTTCAACCTTGCTCTGTGTCCCCTCTGATTTATTGAAGTGTCTGACATAAACCTGTTCTCAGCTGGTGTTTGCATTAGCCCTATAACAATATCTCTGTCCTTGCTTTTTGTACACCTCTGCAAAGGGGATTCTAATAATACAATGAACTCTGGCATGTCTTATTCAAATGAAGACTATCTAGTTCCCTTCTCAGCGAGGCGTAAGAAACCTTTCATCCATCAACCTTGAAACAGGCTGGCTCTGCCATTCATTTCCTGCCTCTAACGTATCCCATTGCAAAGCACTGATGCCTTAAATTAAACGTTCTCTGCTTCACTGCAGTTTCTGGCACAGGGGACAGAACTCTCCAGTGTCACAAATAATTAGACTGGCGCTCGTGGTCTGCACTGGCTCATGCACATACAGTGAGGAGAAAGACGTCATCGGCATCGGCCCATGAGGCAGAGGCATCTGGAGAACTTGCTGCAACAAAGCAAAGGCATGAAATGGCTGCACGGGAGCCATTCGACTGAACAGGTTTGTGCACCCTTAATTATATAACCTACAATAGCAAAAGTAAGCAGCCCTTCTGCCTGACTCTCCCTATTAAGTAAACCAGGACATAAAAATGCTTACGTCTGATGTTGTGGGCTCCTGTTTTGACTGAATTAAAACTGCAGACTTGCAAATCAAGTTTAAAGAACGCACACAAATTAAGTTGGTCTTCTTATTCAGCCACTATTTCACAGAAAGATCAGAAGCGGCAGCCGTCGTTATTGTCGTTATTTATTTCAAGTCAGTGTATTCAAAAATAACAAGGCGTGGTACGCACCGTTTAGGGTACTCTGATATCCCGAATTAGTCAATGCTTGATTTATATTTAAATAAAAACATAATTGCAATAAAAACATGGTGAACGTGATTATTTATACATTAAAAACATTATCACACAATTTAAGGTTAAAAAAAGCATACGGAAAAATATATAAAAGTGAATAATATCAATTATTATAATTACTTTAGCAATTTAAAAAAAGATTATATACGAGATGCATGGTATCTTTCCCATTCAAAGACGGCCGCTAGTTTTGGCTTATTTCCAGAGAGCTTCCAGATGGCTGTCTCCATGGAAGAGCTCACACAAAATTAAAGAGTTCAGAGATGGGCAGGAATGGGTGGGATTATCCATAGGGATTACATTGGCTAGGGGCAGGGAATGGGAGGGATTACTACTGTGTATCCCTCCTCAAATATCATCTCCATTGGAAAAGCATTACAGACCCTCATTCAAATCCCTCATTTGAAGCTCTTATGTTAATGACAATAGTTTTGGCTTTAAAGGTAGCACTTTCAGCTCCACCTAATAGCCCAAACAGAAGGGTGACGCGAATCTGAGAAAAAACCCAGCGAAACCCATTAAGCAATAATCTAGATCAGAACAATCTTAATGTTGAAACTATGTAATTTGTGAAAATGTTGAATGGGAAATATAAAATGTACATAATGCTGAATTAGAAACACTGAAAAAGGAAAATTGAATGAAAAATGCCTTGATGTTGTGAATTATGTTTCTGTTGCATTTTCAAATTTACGACAAAGTCTAATAACAGAGTAGAGGCTTGGGGCAGTGAATGTGATTTTTTCTACACAAGCAATATTAATTTTACGGGTCTATGGCCCTTGGAAAGGAGATTTTTAATGGGGGCAGAGAAAAAGAAGGTTAAGTTCTGTGTAAAAGGAGCAAGAAGGTTCTCCTCATTTGGTCTTTGGTGTATGCATTTTCATTTTTATCTAAATGTATATTCGTATTTTACTTTTGATTTTCTACCAATTCTAATTCGATATGTATGTATTCTATATTTTCACACATAATTTTTCCATTTAGGATTTCCTTCTAATCAACATAATTCATTTAAATTTGAGACACAGATTCTAATGAACTAAAAACAATGTTTTGCTGCTAGAACCTTTTTCCAAGAATCAAAATGCATACTGTTATGCAGGATATTTTGGAGGCCCCAGTGAAATGTGGATATTAGATTTTTTCTATCACCAGCGTACTAAAGCAGGGGGGTAGGTGATCTGTGTGTGTGTACATGCATATGTGAATGCAGTCAGTAACATGGAGACAAACAGTGAACTGCTCATTCATTTGCTAATGAACACTAACACTCTCCTTTGCCAAACTATTGCCATGAAGTTGAGAAGGATCAATATTAGGCAAACACATAGCTTAAGGCTTTAAAATTAGGTATTGTTACACACGTGGGCCAGTTTACGAAAATTTAACACAGCAACAGGATATCTTTGTCTTCGAGTTCGAATAATGAAGTCTCTGAGTTTCCTATTCTTCAATTCGAGGATAATCCCTAAGTATGCATTCTCAGTTATTGGTTACTCATTGTCTTGGGGGCATGAGTATCTCCAAACATCTTTCTTGGTTCCTTGTTCCGTAGATATAGGTCCTCTGCTTCTAATCCTGCACTCCTGGGAGACCCCTACACCTGGAACCTGGGGTCCCGCATTCGTCCCTTCCTTAGGGTCCTGGCGCTAGTCTCCAACACCCCATTCTTATATACCTGCATGATATATGACAAAAGTTTTATGCCTAAGGGGGCCTCTCCTGTTCCTCCTGTACTCAACGCTCTCTTGTAGTCCTCCTTCATCTCCACATGTACTGCCTCAATGCTCTGCAGAGGCTTGTCCTTCCACTGCCTCTCATCTCCCTTCTGTCATGCTTGTAGTATGTATGCTCCTTTTGCACACGCTTTCATCTTTCTTTCTGCTAGTCCACCTCTCCTACTCCTTCTCTTTGCCTTTTTGTTCTCAAAAATCCTTCTTCCTCCGGGCTTTCCTCCATCTTACTTCTAAATATTCTCCTTTCCTCTGTTGATGTTGCTGCCAACTGCCTCTATTCTAGTTACTCCTTCCTCTCTTTCTTTAGCACTCCCTCCTTACTCGTTCTGTGTTCCTACTAACCACCACCTCACCCTTCACACCCTCAAAACTATTTTCTTGCACTCTGGCCATCTCTCTCCAGCCTCCTGCCTCCTGATCAACTACCCCTGTCTTGCCTCCAACAGTGGCCAACGCCACTCTTCCTCTTCTTCCAAATACCCACCCAGTCATGGAAAACCCAGTGGCTTCTATAGCAGCTTAGCCCCACCGCTGAGGGACCCACTCGTTTAACCATATTCAAGGGTTCAGGTTCAAAACATGTTTGGTTAGGTACTAATGGCTTGTGTCTCCTCTGCTGCCTTTGAGGCCTGGTCAGTAAGTGGGGCTTATACAGTGGAGCTCTGTGAGCTACGATCACAAACATCATTTTTTATTTGCACATGTGTATCAGACTAAAACATTTCTTAGGGTGCAGTTCCTTGCACATATATTTTGTCTGCAGAGCCCAGTGTTCTTGCAGCAGGCAACGTGTTACTTTGAAAATCACTTTCCCCCCAGTGGCACTAGTGTAACCATGTGAGGAGCTATGACCATCCTGGCAAGACCCCTCACCCCTTGGGAGAGGGGCGTCCCTCTATTCCCATATGTGATACCTCTTGGTGATAATCACACTGAAGGAGTGTGTGCATTTTAGACAGTCTATCCTTGCAGGAGCTACCTTTAAAGGGGTAAGGGCATGTTCTCACCCTGTGATGAACCCCTGCTGAACGGCTGTGGCATTCTGGGGTAACTTGAGAGATCCTCCCTGCACCTCTCACTGGCACAGGATTACTTAGCAAGTCATGGCACCAGGCACCCGGGGCCACCCCACCCTTTACCACAATGATTAAGCAGAGGGCTTTGTCGCTCTTTCCTTTCTATGAAATCCTGTGCTGAGGGCTCAGTTATAACCTCAGTTACCAGTGCTTGGATGGTGCTGATCCTGTTGCTTGCTGCTTCCAAAGTCTCGCTGGGGAATTCATTTTTTAGGCGTTATGTGAGCCAAGATGGCCCCAAAGCCCTCTGTGGGGTCATGGCTGGAACCAAAGAAATTTCTCCTCAATCCTGGCCTGGCTTCTATGATTAATTTCCATGCAGATTGCTTTAGGAAAACCTGACCTCTCTTAAAACCTTAATGTATAGCCCTGCAAAGACCAATGAAGTGGAACCCCCAGGTCGGTAATTGAAGAAAGAAATCCTGGTGCGTGAAGCCATGCCGGGGATCCTGAAATATTAAAAACAAATAGAAAATCGGATCCCCAATGCAAGTGGCACCAGGGATCCCAAGATAATAAAAAAACAACAGAAAATCAGATCCCCAAGGCGAGCTGCACCGGTAACCTGCAAAAAAGAAAATGTTAGAGTAAGGGAACCTCACACGTGGGCACGCAAGGATGCCCTTACACTAAAATAGAAAAATAAAACAGTCACCAGCGCGAGAGGAGTACTGGTGATAGTTGGAGAAACCCTTCAACAGGGTTAGAAGCTCTCCGCTCCGGCGACTGCTGCAGACTGGGCGTTAGCCTCAAGAAAGGCACTCCCCTGACATTCAGGGGAGTGCCTGATCAGCATCTTGGCCACCCCCCAGGCGGCACATCCACCACCACTGTGCCCAGGCCAATGTTTTACGCACTCCCCATAGCTGGGGAGTGCCCAAAATGTGTTTTTATCGCTCCAGGCGGCTGATTGTAAATTAAGGGCCACCCCCGTTCAGGTGGCCCACCAGAAAACCCTGGGTCACACCTGGCAGGTGTTGCCTCGGAGTGCTGGGCTGCACCTGACAAACGCAGCCCAGCCCATATTAAGACTTTGGAGCCCTAACACACTGTTGCTGCTGTTACCTGCCACCGCCTACTGCCAGCCCTTCAAAGTCTTCGGGGTCCCCTGCATGGTTGCTGCTGTTGCTCCCTGTTGCCTTCTGCCACAAGAGTCACCACTGAAAAACACAGGAGGAAAGCAGAACCCGAGAGCAGCCGCAAGGACATTGAGACAACCCTGGGCTGAGGGGATTAATTCCGACCACTTGTGGACCTCACCATAGGGTACCCACCTGCCCAGAGGAGCCAGAAGAACCCCACCAACTTTGTGGACCATCTATATCATGCACGGGAGCCCTCTGGTGAGTGTTGGACTGACCGATGCCAGCAGGCCTTTGAGGAGCTCACTACAGCACCAGTCCTGGCCTACGCGGATCCGCAGTTACCTTACATCATGCGTGTGGACACAATCTGTTCTCTACCAGAAGGCCATCGGTGAGACTAGATCGGTCGCTTTTGCCCCCGAGGCCTGCATGCAGCGTAGAGAAATTACCCAGTCCACAAGTTGGAATTCTTGGCATTGAAGTGGGCCATCACAGAGAAGTTCCAGGATTACCTCTACGGTGTCACCTTCACAATGAAGACTGACAACTCCTTTACATATGTGTTGAAGTCGGCAAAGCTGGATGTTACTGGACACCGCTGGCTCACTGCACTGTCCACATACAACTCCATTCTACAGTACAGACCTGGATGGACTAACTCTCTCAGAGGCCTCATGCTCAGCCGGGTGATACAGCTGGATCCACCTTGTGGAAGGAGTTGTCTTCAGCAGGCATCAGAGCTATCTACCAGGCTGTGAGTCAGCAGGAGCAAGGCAGAGCCAGGAGCGTGGATTGCTTGGAATCCTCAGCTGAGGCAGCACCCACCATCAACTGCAACATCACCAGTCTAGTGGTATCTGAGCTACTGCGTGTGACCCAAAATGAGATCTGTATGTCATAGCTAGCGGATCCTGGCATCACTCCGTTCCTGAAAGCCAAGACCACGGGAGCGGATGTGTCCAGAGATGTCCTTCATGACACAGAGCAAACTGCAATGCTGAAGGAGTGGAAGACTCTCGTGCAGAAGGATGGAATTCTGTACAAGGAAAGCAAAGTTGGAGACCGGCTACTACATCGCCTGGCTTTGCCACAGAGATTCAGAGCAGTATTGTATGCAGTCCACGACCAGCACGGACATCTTGGCAGTGACAGAACCTTTGAGTGGTCCAAGGTTTGTCTGGCCCAGATTAGCATCAGATGTGGAGTAGTATTTCCAGCACTGTGCTAGGTGTGTCACGAGGAAGACCGCGGCTCATCCTGCATCCAAAATTCAATATTTTAAAACTGAAACTGCCCGACATAAAAGCATGAATGGAAGATCTTAATTTGGAAACTGAACAGTTTAGTCAATCAGTGATATAACTGTGGATGGGTCAAAATGAATTGGCTGAAAATAATTCTTCTTGAAGTGGAAGTATAAGTAGGACCCATTCTGTACAGACAACAGAGAAACCATAGGACATAGATAACATCCTACCCTAACCATGTTTTGGTTTATAGAAGATTGCACTGCGATGGCACAAGGAACTGTTTACTCGAGTCCTACAGGTGTTAGTTGACTCCTCAGCCGCTGTAGGTTCGAGCAATGAAAGGTGGGACACAGGAGCTCTGTTGCTACAAAAATGGTGAAGCAGGGATGTTCCAAGGTACCCCTCTTTATTTGCATTCTTCCAAACATTTTTATAAAGCTGTGTACCAAGGGTATATGTGCTGGCCCATATTATTTTCTTCTGTATGCTGATGAAAAGGGCTGATGATAAGGAACTGTACACCTCAGTTTTCACCTAAACCCGACTAGAGAAAGTAATTACTTTAAGAATCATAAGTACAAGTGGAAGTTTTAGAAAAACATGAAGAATATGGCTTCTATACCCTGCCAGAAGGCTGACATGGCCTTTAACGGCCCACCAGCCTGAGCTAAGGCAGGCCAGAGTGATGTGAGGGCCTCAGCTCGGGCTGTGGGTGTTGCCTGTGGTGCAAATGGCTTTCTTAATTTTCCACCAGAAGATCCACGGTGCTAGTGCAGCCGATCTCCCGGTGAGAAATAGAAAAAAAAGAAAAAAAAGATGGCCACTGCCATATGGCGGCTGACAGTTGGGAAGAGCTCTGGGACCGGAGCACAATGCTCCGATTCCGAAAGGTATGTGGCAGGGGCTGGGAGGCAACAGGAAGGGCCTCGGGTGGCTGGGAAAGTGGGCAGGGATTATGATATGATAAGACATTTATAGCGCGCCTATAAACAAGTATTTGAAGGCGCGACGAGGCAGGGGAGGGGAGCAAGGGGGGACAAGACAATGATCTTACTAGGCCAAATGAATTGGGATTGCGCAAGTGCAGGGGAGAGGGAAGGGGAAAAGTGCCTGGGGAAGGGGAAGAAGTGCAGGGGAGAGGGAAGGGAAAAAGTGCCAGGGGAAGGGAGGAGAAGCAAGTGCAAGATATAGGATCAATACAATGAAAAATGAAGTGCAGCCAGCATGTGGCAGTGCAGGGGTTAAGTGCAGACAACAAGTGTTAGATAAGTGTAGGAAGGGGGACTGTAGAGTTGCAGATACAACCCCAAGTGCAGGGATGCAGGTGTGCAACTGGGAGAGCAGGGACCTGGGCCGGTGGTTCAGAGGGTAGCCAGGTAACCAGTGCATCGTCACCCACTGTTCCAGCCACTTGATTGGCTGAGCATCCTTCCTGGGTGCGAATGTGAGTTTACTAAGGTTGCCACTGTTTAGGGGTGTCAACCCCTCCCCCCACAACTAAGCACAGATAACATGATAAGCAGATCAATGGTTCCATTAATGCAGAAATCAGGATTATAGTGCCTTATATTAAAGGTAAAAAGTGCACATGGCGCTGCAATATCTGGGTTAAAATGACCCAGGAAGTGAAGGGTTCTTTAAATATCACACACATATCATGAGGAAGAGATACAAAGTGAAGAGTGCTTAAATAATTAAATAATGGCTCCCTGAAGAATTAATACAGTAGGCAAACACATATATATTTTAAAATAGATGCCTCAAAGAAAATGGTGACCACTTCTAAGGCCAGGTGTGGGCAAATCCTGACTCATGCTGATAAAGCAATAGAAACCAACACATGATATAGTCTTTGGCAGCATTTTGCTGTGAGATAATTAAGTCTGGGAGGTTAATTTTGGAACTTGGCAGGAAAGGCAGACAAAATTGATGATGGAGTGAGATAAAGGCAAGGGAAATTACCAATTTGAACAGACCAGCTGCATTATTTGGCATCATAAAATAGAGACTATTCATTTCCCCATGGTATAAGGGCTAACTAAACTTGGCAGGACCTCAAAAGGTAGATGTGGGAGTGACAGTGATGTGATTAAAACTGTTTTGGGCAGAAGTTGAGAAATGTTATAATGTGTCTAGCTGGGTCTAAAATAGCCAGTCTGTGCACCAGACAGCAATTGTCAATGATAAGTATGACTAATGTGGGCTTGGTATACAAAAGACTATAAAAGTAGAAGAGAGGCATTATATCTTTGAGAGTGTGTTTGAAGCATCTCTTGAATCTACACCTAATAAAGACTTCTAAAGAGACTCCTCCAAGTGCCGGCTTTTTCTTTTTTGTTTCTGTCTCTGAGCTAGAATTCATGGATGCCAGAACGCTTGATGCGAAGATATCCCCATGTTCACTATGTTCTTATATAGTACTTCATAGCAGATTTCTCCTCCTTCAAAATCCTGTAACAATTGCTGTTTAATTACCTAACTTGATGGTGCTCTAGTTATTGACTTCTAACCAACTATCATCCCATCACCACAGTCCCTTTCCTCCTCAAAATCATGGACAGAGTAGCCTATCTACAAATACAGGTGTTCCTCCCACCAATCAGGCGTCCGCCCTAAGCATCGAACAGAAACAGCACTCCTCAACTTCAAAAAACAGCTCGACAGTGCCAACGACAGCAGTACCATATCACTGCTCCTACTACTCAAACTCTCTGCGACATTCGACCTCGTAGACCATAAGATCCTTTGCCAAGCTCTGACCGCTGCCGCGTACTTTTCCCCTGAAGCCACTAAATGGATCACCTTATTCTTGTCAAAAAGATCCTCCAGGGTATTCATGGGGGAAGCCACTGCCTCACCGACACCTAACTCCTGCAGAGTGCCCCAAGGCTCCTACCCTGTACAACATTTACACCAAGCCCCTGTTTGACCACCTCGATGCCCTGGGAATATCATATATCAACTATGCCGACAACACCCAAATTCTCATCCCCCTCTCCGGAGACCACCAAAAAGACACTCTCAGAATTAATGAAATCTACTAAACCATCCAATCCTGGATGGCAGCACACAGTCTTTGCCTAAGTGACGAAAAAATGGAGCCCCTGCTCATTGGCCCCTTTGCCCTTCTGAAGAAACTCCCCCAGAATCTCCCTCATTCATCATTGACGGTCATAAGATTTGCATTGCCCCCTTTGTCAAGACCCTTAGGGTTTACCTCCACTCCTCTCTTAGCATGACTCTCCAGGTCAACCTTGCTGCCTCAACATCAGGATATGCAATCAAACTCATCAACAGCAGTAAACCCTCCCTTGCCCTCTACTATCCGGCTTTAAGTTACACTGGCACTAGTATGATCCACTGGCTCCCTGTTAAGGACATGGACAGAATTAACTTCAAAATTCTCTCCCTCCCCCACCGAAGTCTGTCCGATGATCCCCCAGGCTACCTATCTGATAAACTCAAAAGACAAGCCTCAGAAAGACCAACAAGAACTGCCTACAGCCATCACCTTGTCACGCCTAGGTTCAAGCGTTCAAAAGCGGGCAGCTCTAGCTTCCCTGTCCAGGCACCTGCTCTTTGGAATAAACTACCCCCTCACCTGCAAAGTGAACCCTCCTACAACATCTCCAGGAAGCATTTGAAACTCTCCTTTTCAATTGACACCACTCGCCCCTTCCTTACCAATCATGATCTATGTCTGTTTTCATGGTAACTAGCGCGCAGATGCCTACGGACTGTGTGCGCTGCTATAAATGGACAAATAAAAATATATATATATTTTTTAAATGATGAAATGCTGAGAGGTCTATGCTGGTATTTGGACCTGTGCCTGCAGGTTTCCCTGACGGTGTATTCTGCTTTATCTTGCCTTTCTTGAGACCCATGGAGTTGGCAAGTTTATCTTACTTTGGTTAACATCTTGTTATCTATTGTGTATGCCTTGGTCCTGAGGGTCTGTTTGACCATATTTTATCCTGATTTGACCCTAAAGTATGAGCAGCTCCATCTTGCCCCCTCACCCCCACTTTTCCCAGAATGTAGTCAGGTTTATCTTACCCGCCTTGTTCAATGTGATGTGGATAGTGTTTGCTTACCCTTCTTGACCTCAGAGTGAAGTTAATGTTTTCTTACCCTTCATGGTCCCTAGAATGATGTCTGCTTTGTCTTATCCTCCTTGGTCACCAGGAGGATGATGCTTGCTTTACGTTATCCTCCCTGGTTCCCATGATGACGCCTGATTCATCTCCCCCTCCTTATTCCTAGGGTGTAGTTGAATTTATCCTGTGAGGCCTACCTTTTCTTACCCTGCCTGGCACCAAATTGTGATCTGCTTTTTCCTACCCTGCTTGGTTCCCAAAATGTGGTCTGATTTTTCCAAGTTGATAGCTGCCTATAACACACTCCTTAGGCTCCTGCTATGGCATCTGTTTTTGATTACCCTTCCATGTTCCAAAAGTGTGGCCCCCATTTTCTTACCCTCATCCCTGGTCCTCAGGGTGATGCCTGCTTCATTTTACAATCCTTGAAACCCAAGAGGAGGTCTGCTTTATGTTACCCAACTTGGTAATCGGGAAGGGGGTAGAGTGATTTTTGGCAAAATGAAAACATTTGACGAATTATGGAAAATAAGCTTTCTTTGCAAGCCTTGAGAAGGAATCCCTCCAGTGGCAGCAACCCCTGGTTCGGGTTGAGTAAAGCTGCTTCAATTCTGGCACCTTACCAGATTGGGTGCAACTAGAGGCTCCTGTCAGTTTACCAGGCAAGCAGTGCCTGATTGGGACTGCAGTGGTAATCGTTTCGAACTAGTGCAGGGCATCATCTGTGCTGGCTAAGCACTATTCTTAATCCTTGTTGAGAACGCGAGGAGCTAAGTACAGCTCCTAGCTGCTGTGGAGGTGTATGTGGAGTGACTTCCTTTTGTGGATCATTTAAAATCCCTGAGGCAGTGCGCTTGGCAAAGCACAGAGCAAAGTGCGAAGCAGGGTGCTGCTTTGTTGCTTGGTGTAAGAGGCAGGAGGAGGAAACCTCTGCCACACAGCAGGGTTAGTGTGACAACGTGTGGAAATCCCTAAGCAAGAAAAGTACCCTTTGCCTGATCCGTGGAGTTAAATGTGTGCCTACTGTGCATCATGTATAATTTGAGGGAGCGAAAGGGGGGCTCTCAGACCAAGGTGTTGCCGATGGAAGCACCATTGTTTTTTTCAAACAGACGCGACAGCATGAGTTTGGTGGTTGCAATGCCGCTTCCTCCCTCTCCTACTATCGATTCTGACAGTTTGCCTCCGACATGTGCATTCACAGACATTCAATAATCATTGGGCCAAAGAAAAGGCTCTATATAATTTCTGAAACACACAATTAATGACTATTTTCTTACTCGCTCAAGCACAGTAGTAGTCTCTCAAGTGAGCGACTTTGGCTCTTTACTCCAACAATTAAAAAATCAAATCTTAGGGAAATCAGCTCCTTCAGAGGGGTGAGGGTAGAGGACTGACCTGAATACATCTCAATTATCAGCCTCATTGCTGAACACCCCTCATATTTTTACTGGAGCAGATTTAGCAATCTACTGTTCAGAAGTTCTGATTGAAGATGAATCAGAGGTTATGAATACTGGAGTGGATGATTTTATGTCATAGTATGAGATTAATGGCTTTATATTCTCTTTTAAGTAAGGGGGGGTTGGGATGGGGGAGTGTGTTTTATGTATTGTCCTTTGTCCTGATTTGTCTTGTTCTCTTGTTGATCTGTATTGTTGGTATTTATGTGATTTCAAATTGATATGTTGGTCCTTTACTTTGCTTTGTTGTTGCATATGTTTTGTTTTCTTTTTGTATTTTTACTGTAATTATTCATTCTTCGGAATCAATGCATGGTTGTAATATATTTTGTGAAAATTATAAATAAAGTGTTTAAAAAAAAAGAATACTGGAGAAACTAGCGGTAACAAGAACTCGGACCCAATGCCCTGATCTGATGTGGCAGAGGTAGTTGGATCCCTGTTGAATTCCTTACTCAATGAAGGAAATGAATGAGGGACTATTGGATGAACTAAAGGGTCAGACAAGAATATTGAACCTGAATGCTGTGTCCCTCAAAAAATTGAGCTCCGAGAATTGGAGACAGATAGGACTACCATGCTTGGGGCTGGTGGAAAAAGGGTTGGAAAGAGAAAGGGCCTATAACTAATCCCCCTGTGAACCTTATCCCCCTACAGGTTGAAGGGACAGTGAATGTAACAACAGAAAATGAGGTGGCCAAGGACAATGGATCAAGGAAGGTCGCGAGTATGAGTGGTAAGGGTAAAGCTAAAGGGAAAAGGAAAAAAAAGAACAACAATATCCAATCAGGCCCTAAATCATCTAGAAAGTTCCTAAGGGCTCTAATAGAGTTCTTTAGGAGACAAAAGGATGTCTCACTCAATAGTAATATGTCATTGGTGAATTCTGATTTAGCCCTGGCAACATCAATGACATTTGTTAGTCCAATGCAATAGTTTGCTGAACCAACGTATTACGATATTTGCAAAATGTCTGCCTTTTGTGGAAAGAGTAGATGGAGATCTGTTGTGGCTATCTTTGCAGAATAGGGCCTCAAATGCCATGTTAGTAGCAGCAGTAAGATTTCTAAATGCATGTAAATTATGTAGATAATGAAGTGTTTTAAGATTTTATTAAGCACTCAACAATGCAGGAGCATATATGCCCGTATGAGCTTTGTTGGTGTCCTTGTTTTATAACAATTGTGCTTCTTTTTTCTTCTTTTTTTTTCTCTTCCTTATTTTTCTTTTTCCTTTTCCTTTCTCTCTTTGGATATGATTTGCAATTAACTGTAGAATTGTAAAGGTTTAAATTGTTTTAAACCAAACAGAATTAAAACAAATAATTAAAAAAAAATGACTATGATTCTTTCCCAAAATGAGTGGTCCCCACATATCCAAATCACACTCCTCCTCTTTCCCTCTCCTTGGCCCTTGCCTTTTTTCTCTTGTTATGGTCCTTGGCTACAGTTTTTCTCATTTCCCTATGTTTGTCTTGCCTTTCACATTGCCCTATTTATGGTCATCAAAGCAAGAACAATTCTGAAGTCATGGTCAGTCAGTTATTCTCATCAACATGACTAAACACGGTCCCCAGCATAAGGTTGATTTGATGTTTGCTGCTGGGTTTCCATGGTTAAGCCGACTTTTAACATTGGTCAACTGCGTGCGATCTGGTCCTCAAAGGGTGGTCGCTTTCTCTTACCGTCTTTGGTCCCCAGGGTGTGGTCCGCTGTGGGAGAGTGGTCTCCTCCCTGGCCTGCCCCGCTGCTCCAGTCCCAGTCAAGGCTCCTTAGTTGCCTGTGTTTCATTGTACTCCAGCCACAGGAATCCAGCTCGAAATCACAAGTCCCTGTGAAGAAGCAGAACTCGTTATAATTGGATTGGATTGGATTAAGTGTTGCCAGCCGTATAGTGTTACTCACTGCTAGCCCTGGATACATCCAGAGCCATGCAAGATGCGTGCAACTGCATACATGAGCTAAGGGCTTAAGGGATTCTCCTTATCCATGAATTAGTCAGATGAATTGCTGTTAACAAATAAGTATTTGTGGTGAACGGAGAGAAAGAGCAGACACGTATGACAATCTGCACAAAGTGCAACTTGGTTTCCTTCCAACAAATTACAAAGTGGTATCTTACTTTGTGGTAGGTTTTATCGTGGATGGGGGAATAGATGGATATATGTAGAGGGGCAGGGACGGTAGAGCATTAGGAACAGGTGAAGGAGTGTGATGGGGTTCTTGAGGGAGACCCCCGTTAGCAAAAAATGTAAAACCCATCAGGAACTATTTCATGAAGTAACCTACCATTTTGTAATGTGTGGGTAAGAAATCATGTAGAACCATGTAAATACTATCCAAAGACGCCTTATATCCATAACAGGCAACGGCAACAGGGGTTATCGAAAATAAAAATGACCATTAGCGTGGGAATCAACACCGTATAAAATAGGAGACTAGTTGATGAAAGGACCGTCCTATGGAACATGAAACACCTTAATGCAACCGGCTGTGAAGAGCTCGTGCCCCACCAGCAGGACTTTACAATCTTTGGTGCTTAAGTATCGCAGGAGAGTGACTGACACTACTAGTTCTGTTGCTGGTGACAAACACATGTGCAAACCCAACAGGAAAATCTGGGTGTGCTAGAGGTGGCTTCTCGCACAGTCTGTCACGCCTAGGGAGGTAAACACAATTTCACATCCAGAGCCAAAAAGCCTAGTCATGCTCTTACATGAGGGACATCTATGAGAACAGCACCGCCCAATGCTGCCAGGGGCATGTTAGACAGCTCTTAGCATTGATATGTCCATGATGGGCACACATGCAAATCAAGGACATTTCCATAACTGTTTTTGTTTCCTCCCCTGTTACATAGTTGGAAATGTGTAAACTACAGTTACAGTGGCAAGCCTTTTGAGGGCAGTCACTGCAATTTTGATCAAACAACCTACGTTGGTAGGGGACTGTCCCCAATCCCTCACCCTACTGGGGTCTTTCAGCCAATGGCTATCTAGATGTTGGGCAGGGGTGCAGAGTATTCAGGTGCTCTGCGGCCTGGGCACCTTCCTCCCCCTCGGAAAGGCAATCTATGCCAAATGTCCCTATACTTATAATGGCACATCCCTAAAATCTGGCCACTGGCACCCCCGGTAACTTACCGCCTGGGTCGTAATGAGGCCCACAGATATAGGGCCTCATTACGACCCAGGCGTTAAGGGTTAACGTCGTTGTTAACCCTTAACGCCTGATTCTGATTTTAACGGCTGCTTTTAGCAGCCGTTAAAATCCATGGCGCTAACCTGCCATGATGCTAATTACGCCACCGTAATTTACGGTGGCTTAATTAGCGCCTTCCCCACTCCCATTATGCCCTATGGGGCAAAAATGGGAATGGGGAAGGGAAAATGGGAAATGGGGATTTCCCGCCCCACTCACCTTGGAATGGGGCGGTAAATCCGCCATCCACCATGGTGTAAACATAGTTTACACCATGGTGGTAAAGTTGGCGCAATTAGCGCCTGGGTTGTAATGACCCCCATAGTCTATTGTTGCTCTTGAAGTGTCCCACTCCCATGTGGGCAATCGATCGATGTCTGGGAACGCTTTGTCTAAATTATGAAGTTCATGTGAGTTCATCAACTTTGACCATGCAACTCCTCTTTGAGCTGCTGGTCTTAAGGTCTGATGTGAGTTTTTAGGGTTGAATTGAGTCTGGCACGTTGCATTGATGTGGCCAGATATCAGAGAGTAGGAGGATAGATGGACAGTTAGTGCCTCGTCGATTGCTTCTTCCAGCATGTCTAGATATGAGGAGTCGCTGATGACCGCTGGGTTCCAGTAGGTATTTGCAATTATGAAAGATGAAAAGTTTCCTTTACTATCCTTGGCCTCTGGGTATGTCCATCTGGCTTTAAACATAAGGAGAGATGGATTGCTGATCAGTGTTGCTTCCAGTGTGAAGCCACTTCCTGGCGATAAGGAGATTTTGTAGCCCTCTAACATCAGGGCTTGTGTGAGCCAAGTCTCCTGTAGACACAAGATACCGTAATCCGCTAACTATATGTCCCCTTGAGCCATCAGGTGCGAGTGGCCCCTGGTGTTCCATGAGCCCAGCTGAACGAGGGACCTAGATGTAATGTCCAAGCTGGTAGGTTGAAGGTTGGGCTCATGGTCCAGGCGTTGCTATCTTTATGTTTGCCTTACCTGGGCTTTTGGTAGCCAGGACCCTATACTCTGTGTGGAGGGGGTCTTGGCCGCTTGATCAGCAGATGGCATTGATTTAGGCACCGTTTTCAAGATCGTTCTAGTTATCATAGAAGTGCTGCTTGAGTAATTCCACTTCGTGAGTTCTCTGGTGGCGGACCTGGCAGGTGCCAGGTGTTTTGATTTGTTTTCTTTTGTCTCTTGGCAGTTCTTGTAAATAACTCTTTTTGTGCACAGCGTTTGTGCTCCGAGGCCCCTCCATTGCATTGAGGTCTTTCGAGGCAATGTTTCGGGTTTCCTGAGAGCTCCTTGTTTCCTGTCGGTGGACACTATGGTCCCCACTAGACACTACTCGGCCAGGCGAATTTAGTTGTGGCCACTTGCTCTTGTGACTGGACCTTCTTGCTCTAGAGGAGTCAGTGATGTCATATTCCATTTTCAACAAAGCCTTAGTTTCTTCTTTTAGGAGAGAGTACATTGATTTTTACGCAATATAGAGGTGATCTATGG
The DNA here is from genome assembly GCF_040938575.1 of Ambystoma mexicanum. NCBI lineage: Eukaryota > Metazoa > Chordata > Amphibia > Caudata > Ambystomatidae > Ambystoma > Ambystoma mexicanum. Next base: position 328,000,717 of record NC_090929.1, read on the forward strand.
GTTTACGATGAACCTGGTTAGGGTCCACAATAAGTAAATCTTCTGTTTTAATACGCCGCAAGTTTGGAATAAAGTCGAATAACTTGAGCACAGATCTTCGATTTAGAATGACGTTGTTGTCATTCCCTGGGATCTGCTCCAGCTTGAGGATCCATTTAGTCTTTTCTTACACCTTTTCCACCATGTTGTACTGATTGGTTCTGAAAATATAATGCATTCTTTCATGTCTTTTCAAGGAGGATGGGCGTTTAGTTGGGAATCTATGGTAAGGGGAAGATCGCTGGTTGTCAGGGCTGGGACTGAATTTCTTTGAGGTGCTTTCTTGTTTTTGTCTGGTTCCCATCGTGTTGTCGTTGCCACGGCTTTTACTTTTCGGTGACTGGCTACCTTTGTCATTGAGCACCGGAGTTAAGGTCGAGTCACTCTACCTTATTTTATTTGACAGCTTTGTACATCGCTCCTCCAGGGTTAGGAACGCTCGGTCTTCCTGCTCCTCCCCAGTCTCTTTGCTTGTGTCGTCAAGGAGAGGAAGGGTGACCCTGGGTAATACGAGTGGGCTTGTGGGCCTCTCGTCCCGTGGCGTGTCATTGGACAAATGTTGGCTCAAGTTCATCATTGCCTCGTCTTCGAGGAATTCCTCTGCTGTCCTCGGTGAAGTGGTAAGAAGTGTAATTTCACTATGTGCCACCATTGTCTCCTCTGCCGCCTCTTGATTTGAGACTTTATCGCCTGTAAGAACCAGTCTTGAGTCCGGCTTGTTGGATGAAGTTGCAGGGCCCTTAGAACAGGGGATATTTCTAAAGACTGGTTCTAGGGGCTTTTCTTTGTCTATCGTTGGTTTTGATGTTGGTTTTTTGTTTAACTTCTCTCTCGAAGGTTTAGGCCCCGGCTTCTGTTTGTTGTGGCCTGTGGCAGGATGTGTCAACTGAGTGGCCTCTGTGGTGGTTGGCATTGGCTCTGAGGCCTGTACGGACCTTGATTTAAGAAAACATGCTCCAAGGTTGGAATTAGCCATCCCAGACTCTCTTTGATTATCCATAGTCAAGTCAATCGTGGATTCTGTTTGTGTGCTGGCTGTCTTTTTCGCCTCAACAAGAATTGTCAAGGTTGTTGAAGGTGGAGGAAAGGTTGGAGTATCCAACCCACACAAAGCTGGATATGGGCCTGTTTTCCCCATTGCAATGATGTATGCTTCAAGAAAGATCAGTTTACTGTTCATCATCGCTTGGATTGTCATATGATCTTTATGATTGTCACTGACAGCTTCATATAGCTTCATGAAAGGTGGTAACGCTATCATGACCACCGACATTATGGAAAAAATGTCGGCTTTCTTTGGAGGTTTTTCCATATGCGTCGGATTTGCAGGGGTAAACGCTCTTATTTTCTGCGGCGTGTCTGCCAACAAGGGTTGTCTCACTGGACGCTGATGGTTATTCATTTTTTCGGAGTCCAAAGAGTTTCTATGATTTACAGCCGATGACAAAAGAAAGGCTGTTTGGTGGGTTAACCGGGAGGTTAGACTGGAAGTTCGCAATCCTTTGTCCCGTGTCTCTTGCCTTGTTTGGAGTAGCTATCGCGGATAGTTCAATGATAGCTGTCTCAGGTTTTCAGGTACACCCCCTCGCCGAGACTGTTTGAGGTCTAGCACTCGTTTTGCAGGGGAGGTGAAATTCAACGGCTGTAGATGCTTCTTCACTAGAAGGAGAAAGAGCCGGAGCGGTAGGCTTCACTCCTGGGGTAATGGAAACCCCTTCAAGTGGCTTCTTTGGGTTGGAGTTTCTTACTTCTCTTTCCTTTTCTTTAAGGGGTGAAGTAGATAATATGATTGCAGGAAGACCCTCCTCCGAAGTTTCCCCCTCCGGCATGCTAGTAATTACTTCTTTTGACCCGGAGTCGTCGGTCTGTTCATTTGCGTGGATTATTTCATTAGCGTCTGGGAGTTTACTTGGGAAACGGGACCTTTGTTCCTCTTCGATTCTGCGGCACTTGGTAACGGGAAGGCATTCCTTTAAGGCCTGGAGGATTTCTGCATCAGAAAGTTCTTCTCTATATGCCTTGTTTGTTTTTTGTTGAGATTGAAAGTTACTTTTGAGGCTGTTGCCATCCTCTGGGCACTGCAGGTCTTTTTTTGTGATTGTAGATATAAGGATCCTCCCCCTCTGGCTGGCTTGGAGAGTTTTCTTAATGAACTTCCTTGGTTGTATTTCTTTTTACTCAGAGCCTTCGAGGAGCCACACGTTCTCCTTAAAGTTGTCTCAATCCGTGGAGAAATCTTTCTTTTTCTCTTTGCCCCATTCAAAACTGAGCTAGATGAAATCCCTAATAAGCAATCTGCCGGAGGGGTCCTCTCCGGGCTTCGTAGGGTTAAAATTGTGTCCGTGTGTTGGTTTGTGGAGTGGACCAGTGCCTTCACAGTTAATGCGAGGCCTGGCCGTAACACCACCAGCGTCTCCACTCCGCCCCTCGCTCGTGAACAAGGCGCCTCCCGCCACATCCCCCTGCAGCTCCACAGCGAGAAATTCCTGAGAGGTCAGTGATGCATGAGCACTCGGGGGGGCCGGGTATTGTTGTCGGGTAGTGGCTGAGACAATATTGGATGTCTCTGACGCCAGAGTCGAAGAGACGGCCTCTGAAAGTCCTGAGGCACTAGCTAGGGTTGTGGACTGATTTAGAGCCGAACAGGCTTCAATGTTGGGTGAATGCACAATGTTTATGACAATAGGTGGCAACAGGTCTCCTTTTGGAGTGGATGGTTTCCGCTCACCTTTTTTGAAGGTCGTAGTCTTTGGGTCGGCAGGCGGGCCGCCCTCCGCCACCAGACGGGGGTGCGAGTTCCTCAGGTGGCAGCTGTCATCTTCATCCAGGAGGGAGCACGCAAGTGCCTTCCTGTCAGGCCTGCCTGGTATGACTGCAGGACTGCCACTCTATGCCCACTCCGCGACCGCTCTGCGGTATTGGTGTGCTTTTATGTGGGTCCTCCCACACAGTAGAAAGCACAGACAGACTTCCACAACAACTGCAGCAGACAAAGTTCAGGGTGGACTGCAGGACTGCCACTCTACGCCCACTCCGCCCTCTAATAACGTGAACGCGCCTTCCTATCAACCCCTTTATTAGTGGGAACAGGACCACCTAGTTCCCCCAACCCATCTCATCTCTGCCCTCCATTTTGCTGTACTTATTTCCATTAGTGAAGGCATATTTTCAAGAGAGGGATCCATCTTAACCTCCTTACCTGAAAGCACCTTTCAAACCCTCCTCTGTCATGTTCACCTGCTCTAAACCATACTGCTGCTGACCAGAATGGTTTTACTTATTGATTTCAGTTAACTTAAGTTTTTAATCAGATTAAAAGTCAGGTTATTTTTGTTCACTCGATTTGTAGCTTCTTTTTCTAGTAAAAGTTATTTTTATTACTTAATTTTCATTGTGTTTAATTTTTGCAGTTATTTTAAACTACAGGATGGCAGCAAATGGCAAAAGTGCGCAAGAAAAGGTGTGAGTGAGGATATTATGGAATACCCCCACATTCCTTTGTGATATTTCTTTCACCCATTCCCCCAACTCACTTTTTCCCTCTTCTCACTTTCCCTTTTCCTCGCCTCCTTCAGACTACGGTTTGGTTTAGCACCCTGGGGCGGGGTCACAATTTTCTCAACCACGGACAAGACTCTGCGCATTAAAACCACTAGGGTGGTGATTTGTGCAAGATAAAAGCCAAATAACATAACATAACACTCGGATTGATGGACTAATGCAGTAAGAAAGGCCCCTCGTAATTGCTTCGACCATAACAAGAGTCTTGGACCTGAGGCTCTCTCCAAAACATACTTTGCTGAGCTCTCAGCTAGGGGAAGTGTAGATGGAGGCCCAGCAATACATTGTTCATAGGAGTGGATACAAAACAAAGTATTTTCTTGAAAATCACTGCAGGAATCTTGGTATATTGTGAACTTTTTGTGGACAAAATCTGCTGTATTAGGTCAATGAAAACGCTGGTGGGTTTTTGTGCTGCCACAAAAATGGAGTTCCAGGATAACATTGCCTCATGCATATCGCAAGTAGGGGAGTGGGCTTGCTTTTAGAATAGTATCTTCCTGTGCTAAAATACAAATGATCCAGTGAACCCTCAGCTTGTTGTACTGCTGGTACGCACCTGGGGCACTGTTGCACTCTACAGATTTCTCCATTGAAACAATGTTAATAACTTGGTTTCTTAGATTATCTGGCCTTTTGGCTCCCACGCTGCATGCATTGAGCCCTAATTTTCTCTACCTGGCATTACTGGCTAGTCAGAGATGCAATAGTGTGGTGGTGACATTCAAACTTCCCCCCAGAAGATGCGGCTCACGAGTAGCTGGCGCGGCTTAGGAGCACACAAGTTAAGTTTATGTGCACCACTCTGCGACAAACAGATACAAGAAAGGGCATGCTGAGCGCAGCTCCTCAGGCACTTACTGAATACTCATCTCCTGAGCGTCTGCCACGAAACACACCTGATTGGGCTTTGGACAAGTACACCTAGCTAAATGGGACCAGGTGTACATATTGAAGCACTACACTTCATGTTATTTCATCTACAGTAATGCACTGCTCCTGGAGATTACTACTAATATGTCCTTTCCAGGCACATGTCCTTACTTACAAAAGCCCCCCAAAACCCTACACCATTTAATGAGTCTGATAAACCTGACCTTCACTGTATTTGAATCACAACACTCTTCTCTATAACGCGCTGTATTGCTATTTTTGATTTACCCAGGGATGAGCAGCCAGACCTTCTTTTTGTTATAGCGAGTCCTTGCTGTACAAGATCTACAACTTGTCATCAGAAACAATCATTTTTGTGTTGATCTATCGTCCTCCTCATGCGTCGTTATTCTCGATATTTGCTGTGGAATTGATATCTTGATATCTAACTGTTCAACACATCCATCTGCTAGTTTTTGGGGAGTTGAATATTTGGGTTGACCTTTCCTTGGCCACTACCTTACATGTTGAAACTGAAGTACCTAATCTTTTTCACTTTGTGGTAGGCCCTGCACATAACAAAGGACACACTCTGCATCTCATCATCTCCTGATTCTGTAAGCAATGCCTCACCATCCTGCCCCATTGAAGAGTGCAGGCTGCCTGTCACATTGAAGTATCAGTAGTGCCCACATTTAAGAGTGTAGAGAGGCAGATGTACATGTCATCTATAGTGCCCGCCCCCTCATCTCCGTCATATTGGAAGAAAGTAAGCAAGTAGAGAAGACGAGGCTGCAGGGCCGACATGCGCTGCAGTACAGATTCATGAAAGAACAAAGGGTACTTGCTTGGCTTAGGATGAAGGATGCCACAGTGAGAAGCAACTACAGGGAATGAAAGGAGTCGAAGAGGATTTTCCATGTACGTAAGACATATTTCTCTTAGATTAGGTAAAGGAGTGAACATTTGGGAGTGCCAAGTACTGAACAATTAAAGATGCTGAAAGCACATGTAAGAAGGAGCAACCAAGTCTCCAGAGGCCAAGAGGAGTAATGGCACCCAACATAATTGAATTACATAGACTAAATAGAAGGACAGAATGGACAAAATCATGGTCTCCTCACTCGTGGTGCAGGACCAGAAACCAAGGCATATTCATAAGGCTCTAGACGAAGATAGCAATGTACTTTCACTCCTTTCAAAGTTCTGAGGAAGAGAACAGTCAGCAAGGTCAACTATAGCGAAGAAGCCTTGTCTTAGGGCCTAAAAGATATGAGATGGTAGGCTAATTAGCTAAGAAAGGCAGTTGTCTGACGTTGTTCCTCTGCACCTGGGTTTTGTTGCTTTCGTGTTGCTAACGAGCCAAATTTCCAAGTTTGGAAGAGAGTGCCAACCAATCATGAGGGCCTATGTGATGATTGACTATACATTGTTGCAGAAGCCTATCCGCTGCTGGAATTATGCTATTATCTATATTTGATGTAAAGGGTGTTTGAGGCATGCCTACCAGATAAGGGGCAGCCAATGATGTTACTAACGCTTATCTATACTGTAGCTATATATGTTCCCTTAACCAATCCCTCTGCCTTTCTAGATTTGACTGTTTGCCACGTAGGATGATGTCATTGCTGACGTACGTTGAGGTATAAAACCTTTTGTGTAATGGAAACATGTTCTGAGCGAGTGAGCCACAATCTGTTTGTTTGCCTGATGTCCCTACTTTATTAAACTGATAATAAAGTAGTATTTTGCCATATCCTTTGAATCTGCATGGTTATTTGGGACTGAAATCATTTATTTGGTAATTCCATTCGGCACTTGGAACGCTCCAGCTGCTATTGCACAAGAGGGTGACAAGTACCTGTAGAAAAGTAACAGCCTTAGATATCATGAACTCTCATTGCGATCCACCTATCTCAGCCACTAAATAACTTGATTTAACACATTTAACAGAACTGCTGGACAACTGGCTGTTTATAGCATTTGGCAACATGAAACACACATCTGGAAAAAACTTGCACACACATTTCACCATGAGTTCTCTCCCCGTCAGACAGAAGCGAACCTTATAAAATGATAGAATGTGTGGAAATGGTAGCAGCATTACAATCTCGAGGATAGAACAACCTGCCCAAGCCATCTTCACCATTATAGAGCAAGGACGCGTCAAGAAGAAATGGCATATCACACCAAACTCTTGCCAGAAGATCATTCACCACAAAAAGTAATCATTCCATATCTCAACTGAATTCAGAGCCCCAGCAGTTCTTATTTCAAAAATGGTCCCCTTCAGAAATTCAAACTTTTTTATGCCGAGCTCTCCTCCACCCCCGAGTACAAATGTTGTTGTGGAGGCCCCCCTTGACTAAGAATATTGTTGCTGCCCCCCCCCCACGAGATGGCATATCTGCTTATATTTTATATTAAAACCGGAGCCCCCACCCCCCGAGTCCCTTCCGCCCCCAGGGGGCCAGCCTACAGTTTGAAGACCAGTGGTCTAGCTAATGATTTAAGTGCTAAGATTACAATCGTCTTTAAAGCGACTTCCTTAAATCAAAACTCACAGGGCATTCGTGATCTTACTCTCATTAAGGTCCCGGCTCTGTTAATTCAACATTTCTCTCCTCTTGAACCTTCTGACATTCACAAAGTGGTAATTGCCAGCAAATGCACAGGCTCTGCCTTGGAATGTGGGCCCAGCATTACTCTTCCAGGCCATGATTCCCCATTCCACTGAGCTATTCCATATTGTAATGTTGTCATCCGTCCCTCATACAAGGATGTTTGGAAAAGAGCTCTGGACACTCCTCCACCAAAGAAGCCATCTCTTGACTCGGGTGGACGAACCTCTTTTTAGACGAACCTCTATTTTACTGTTCCCAGCCCAGCTATAGGAAAAATCGGCAACAATTGAGCTCCAGGCGTTCACAGAATCCAACAACATCTTACACACGCATCAAGCAGGAGTCAGACCAGACAGGTGAACTATATCTCTCCTAACATCAGCCTTTGATGCTCATGGGATCAGATCAGACACTGGTAATCTCACTCTCTCTTTCTCTGCTATCATGTACCGGGGCCAGAGGAGCACACACGCTTCTAGTCATGATCCACCAATTCTGTCCTCCGGGGAACCCTCAAAGTTGTGGGGTGTAATGGTGTTCTCAGTTGCGCAGAACAATAAAGCGTAACATGTAAGGTCCAGACCCACCTTTTGGAGTTTGGTGGTGTTTCACTCAAGAGATTTCTTTTAGATAAATGGGACAAACAGTAGATTTTGCAGCACAATTTTCCAAGAAATAGGCTAAAAAAATAAACAAATAATTTACAGCAGTTTTTCAGAGGCAACTCATGGAATATACAAATGCTTGAGGGTCTGCCAAGGAAGTCAGGGTCTGGATGCAACAGCCCTAATAAAGAATTAAAATAAATAGTGCCAAATGGTGCCTTTCTAACCACAGTTTCGCAAGAAAATGAATTAAATGCGAACAGCTCAATTTTTACTAAATAATCTCATTGTGTCACCAATTTCAGAAACACCAATTTTGCCCCCAAGTACTTTTGTTCTATATACTAGTTTTCTTATTTTAGATAAAAATACACATTTTGGCTCAGATTTTCAACTTGTAATTTCCATTAAGTACTCCATTTGCCAACATATGCCAGCAGCAAATTCATATGGCAAGGCTCAGCCTCATATAGTCATCTATAGTGTACCATGTTCAGATGTGGCTATAAATGGCGGTCGCCATCATGTTATGCCCAGAAACGGATTTTCCAATTCATTACCATATACGCCAATGCATCACAATAATAGGCAAGCAACAGCTTCCCATGCCCATTATCAGCCTCCTCTTGCTATGCACTGCCACAAATGCCCATGCATCACTATATATGCCCATGTCCAGCAAACATATGTCAGAAGTAGTCCACTGGCAGGCATACCTACCTTCCGTGCCCCAGTTCTGCCCACCAAAAGATATGAAATACTTCTGAATGCTCACATGCACAAGCAGGCGTCACATTAACACTCTGGGGGCTTGCAAAATTACCCCATGGCATACATGTTTGTTAAGGAACGTGAAGCATGAACAGCCCCAACAAGCGAAACATATGTTGCCCTTTCGGAAAAATCTAACTACAGTTATTTACATACAATTTCAAACTCATCTTAATGACATAAAAGCTGCTAAGCTTAGAACATAATGGGCTTACATACAAACCTACAGCGGATTCCACACAACGTCAAACGTCAAGAGGGGGCAGTGTTCAAGAAATCTACAAAATGAAACTGAACTAGTTCACGCGGGAAAAGATACAAAGAGGAGATGACTGCTGATCAACTTGCAGATAGATAGATCTACCTTCACCAATGTCTACTCACCTAGCCTTAAATGTAAGGCTCCAGTACAGATCCCAAATGACCTTGGGCCTCATTCTGAGTTGGGCGGTAAGGGTTAACGGTCACCGGTAAGGAGACCGGTGCCATTAAACCCTTACCGCCCAATTCTGAGGTCCCTTAGCGGGAACCGTTCCTTCACGGGTCCCCCTAAGGGACCAGGGCGGTAATTTCGGGCCTGCTATTTGCGGGCCCGTAATTAGCGCCTTCCCCATTCCCATTGAGTCCTATGGGGGCTCAAATGGGAATTGGGAATGGTTGGTTGAATGGGGACTTACCGGGTCCGCACAGGTCGGAATGACCCGGTAAGTCCCCATCCAACAAGACCGGACCAGGACCCGGGTTTGGAGGCAGCCATGGCGCTAATAGTGCCATGGCTACCTCCAAACTCGGAATGAGGCCCCTTGTCTCAGGTGACTGCGATCATATGATAATCAGTAGCAAGATCAACTTGTAAGTCCAGATCACCTCTTTGATCAGAGTATCCCCTCCCCAACCAAAGTTCCCAGAGGACAAAATACACTGCACCAGTTTATGGAACCACTTAGAATAGAAGATGCATGTATCTAGCTAAGCCTATCTCCCGCGACAACAACTTTGTTCCACCTCTTCACACATCATGTTCATGTTTTGACTTTTACCGGGAGACATACATGTGGCTCACTCAGATACCAGCTGTTCTATAGACCCTCATCACCTTTTAAACCATGCACCAGTTCACTTAACTTTTAAACTTCTTCCCTATTTGGATCACACCTATACCTGCTATGCTATTACTAAGAGTCAGCAGATTCAGAGAGAAAATAAAAAATGATATCAAGCTCTTGCTGGACAGGAACATGGGTAGCACGGCCCAAACAATCATGGTCTGGGTAGGTCTTAAGGCGTAATTATATGTGGCTTATTCACTGAAGAATGAGCAAGGTTTATTTGCACCATGAAACAGAGGCTCAGAAGACGTTGGCCTCTGAAAAGAGATTGAACTAACAAAATACAATGCCAACCAATACTATACACAAAAGGAAGAATTGTACACGTTATGAATGAAGGGTTGAACACAGTGGTACATTCATAACATAGATATTGAGGGAGGTGGATTCATGTAAAGCAATGTGTGCAATCAAAGGCGGTTTGGGCCTGGTCTGCTTTAAAAACATGATTACCAAGGTTTTATGAACTTCTATGAAGAGCTACGCAAGGTGCCCAATGAAGATGTGCAGAAAGTAGAGGTATTCCGGAACAGCATAGAAAACTCAACGCTAAACGATGAAAACAAGGCGAAATTAAACTCAAGCACCACCCTGGAAGAAGTCTCACACAACATACATTAAAGCTAAATAAATATGTGTGCCTGGGTGGTCTGACAACAAATATCTACCAATCCTTTTTCTCCTACAAGCATCCCAATCTTTCTGGTGGCCATACAAAAAAATTGAAAACTTCACAAATCATCCTCGATTCAAAACCTCACAAAGGTCAAACGCACAGTTAGAGAATTACAGACCAGCGTAACTGATCAAAAACAAAGGTAAACCTCCACCAAAAATCTGGCCAGACTGATTCAACAACATCAGGGAGATCATAGAGCAAATTGTTTTGATCAGACAGAGGAAGGGCTAACCTAACATGACACTATACAATGGGTGAGGAAAACGCGCGACCTCCACATGCTGGTGTAGAGGAGCAGGTGACGTCATCTCTAATGCCCGCCCCCTCCCCTCCGTCATATTGAAAGCAAAGTAGGAAGACTTTGTGCATGGCAGCAGGTATCATCCCAATATCACACTGTGGGCCTCATTATGAGTCCGGCGGTAACCGTGCCTGAAATTCCGGCAGGTTACTGCCGGACTCGTATTACCATTCCGCCTTCGTGATTCCCGGAATTACTGGGACATTACGACCCCGGTGACCCGGGAATTCCGGAGGCAGAATTCGGTAAATCCCCATTCCCATTGAGTCCAACAGGACTCAATGGGAATGGGCAAATGGAAACACCGGCACCATCTCGTGATGGTGCCGGTGTTTCCACGTCTGCCTGCAGGCTGGTGGTGTTAAACCCGCCAGGTCAGACCAGGCAGGAATGACACCTCCGCCTGCAGGACTCGAGATCACCCGGTATGGAAACAACGGTGGCGGTGGGTTTACCGCCACCGTTATTTCCATGCCAGGTGACTCGTAATGAGGCCCTGTGTGTACGAGAGACTTTATGCACTCAGACAACAGTATCAAATGTGTCCTCGCACTGAAGTGGCGGAAGAATGTTAGCATACAACATTAAACATAGAAGAGCTGTAAGTGCGAACAGATAAGAGTGAAGGGAAGACACGATGACGCACAGAAACACCATAAGAATACTTAAAAAATGAAGGAGTAATCCAAGTAACAAAGTAATCAAGTATAAAGAGATGAAGAAATCATCTATGCTGAGAAGACAAGTGAGATGATGCTCAACAAATGTACATATGCAGAAACGCAAGGGAGATGAGTTACATAAAAGCTTAATGCAATAGAAACTATAACATGAGTAAAGCGACCATGACAGAAAGATGGACGTCGGATCGTGTCAGAACTACCTCAGAGACAAAGCAGGGACGCAGATCAGAAATGCTGCAGAAAACAGCTTCCTGCGAAGGACAAAGAATATCTGTTTTACTAAGACTAAGGATAACACAGACAGACATAATTGGAAAGAACAAGGCGAGGTAACCAGGATAAGCTATGAACGAAAGGCACATTTCTCTTAGATTAAGCAGAAGCGAAAACATATAGAAGTGCCAAGTATTGGATAATCAAAAATGCAGGAAGCACAAGTAAGACAGAGCAACCAAGTCTCCAGAAGCCAGAAGGAGTAATAGCACCCAGCACAATTAAATCAAATAGCAGTAAGTAACAGGTCGAAATGGACAAATTCATGGTCTATTGACGCCTGACTCAGAAGTTGTAAACAAGGTCTATTCATTAAGCCTCAGACAAAGATAGTGGTGTACTCAGACTCCCTTAAAAATCCCAGAGAAGAAAACAGCCAACATGATCAAATACAAAGGAGAGGTCTTGGCTTATGGTTTAGCTGATGAGAGATGGTAGACTAATTGGCCAAATATGGGAAGTGGTCTGACGTTGTTCTCTGCACCTGGGTTTCGTTCTGTTCACGTGCTGCTAGCGAGCCGAATGTCTAAGGTTTGGAGAGTATGCCAACCAATCATGAGTGGCTATGTTGCAACATGCTATAGAATGTTGCAGAAGCCAATCTGCTGTTATTATTTTTATAATCTGTAAATACCTATTTCGAGGGGTGCCTACTAGATAAGGGGTAGCCACTCATGTGATTAACACTTATACTTACTATAGGTATATATATTCCCCTAACCAATCTCTTCCCTTGAAAGGTTTTACTGTTTGCCAAGTAGGATTATGTCATAGCTGATGCACATCGTATTATAAGGTATTTGTGTAAGAGAAAAGTAAACAAGAGTGTGTGAGCTGTGACTTGTTATGCTTGCCAGATTTCCCTACTTTATTTTTAGCTGACAATAAAGTAATACTTTGGCATATTCTTTGAGTCTGTCCGGTTATTTGGGTCTGAGGTCATTTATTATGGTAATGCATATGAGATACACTCCAAGGTGCTAGTGCACACTGGTAAGCCGGGATGCATAGAAAGCATTTAACTAGGTTAATAGGGAAGAACTGCTCAGAATAATGTACTGATGAACTTGGGTGAATGCCTCTGTGCAAACATAAGATCTTTATATATTGATCAAGTTCTAGACTAAGCACCAATAGTCTACAGTCACAGGAAGAAGCCATCAATCAGGGTACATTATCTTCGCCCCCTTCAACTAATCCAGAATAGGACTGCAAAAATTATCCTTGGCCTCAAGCCCAGGGACCGCATCTCTCCAGCCCTAACATCTCTCCACTGGCTCCTAGTTGCTGCAATGAAATTCAAGACTCTCTGCATCATCCACAAGGCGTTCTGGGTCTGGGACCCTGCTACATCCAACTCTCTCCCCCAAATGCCACCCTGCTAAAGCCCTTCGGTCCTCTAGATCCAACTCTCTGCAGATCAGACATGGGGGGTGGATCTATCTTCAGCAGGTGCCTCCCTCTGGAATGGCCTCCCTGCCCCTCTCATAGTTGAGCGGACCTCCTTAATACGACATAGGGCCTCATAACAAGTTGGCTGGTGCAGAATTGATGTGCCGGTATTACGTTTATGTTTCTGCACTAGCCAATTAATTAACTCCAGCTAATTGCTGGAAGTAATTCAGGCACTGTACCGTCAAAACACAGCCGGTATTACCAGTGTTGATAATACCGGCATCATGAAATGATGATTACCACCATCACTGGCACTCATAATCCGTCAGTAATACCGCCAGACTGAGTGCCAGTAACGGTATTACCATTTATTTATTGGTTATTTATTATGCGCCTATAGACTGGTGGAATTACCGCCAGGATACCGGCACATTTGTAATGAGGGAGTCCTCAAACCACTTATGATCACAACCAATGCAATTAAGAACAGCAAGGGGGTGACAAGAGGGAATCAGGACTACAAAACACTACTTTTCACAGATTACAAGATCTTGACAGCCTCCTCACTCCTTGGCCAGGTAGATAATGTCAGTAATGTTGCATTAGCCTCAGTTCATCACCCTTATCACACTCACACCAAAGAGATACGGCTTACCTTGCGAAAGAACCATTTTTTAAGACTTCGTCTTTCACTGTTCTGTATTCCCCACTGCTAAATCCCCCACCAAAAGAGCCAAGAAGGGGAAAACCCTCATCCTGTTGTTTTTCTGTACGTGATGGGATGAGAGGGCATGTCAGCAGCTGGTTGCAAAGGCATGTTGACTAGCAAAAGGCCTGAGTTCTTTCCATGGCTGTAACTCTGCAGGGACAGCCGATGCCTCCTGCGACCCTCTGAGGGGCCCTCGGGTGAAAGGTGAAGATGCATATACAATGCATGAAGAGGAGCGCTTTGGTCAGGTGGGAACCCATGTCAATAGAACGTGACATGGACACAGCGCGCATGACATCTCATTACTGATACAATGCCCTGGGGAAGTGGTCCAAAGACACAGATAAGCTGAGAGCACACAGCAAGCCAGTATCATACATGCCAACATTCCGAGGCACCTGAGAGGGAGTTTTCATCTGAGAAATCGGGATACATAAAGTTTCCCATAGGAATGATTTGGAGCTAGAATTATTTCAGGTGGGAGAACATGCAAAACAGCAGTATTTTTCACTGAAAGGTTGTGAGTCTCCTGCCTTAATTGGGAGGGTTGGCATGTATTCAGTATGAAAGAGTGCTTAATTCACTTTCTGTGTATTTTGCCATTGTCACTGTTCAGTGGAGATTAGGACACTAGCATGTTTGGCTTGATGGGGCATAATGAGGAAATATGTCTGTAAATCTGACAGGCGCCGGATACTCCCCTATTCATGTTCTCACACACAAAAGTGGAAGCAGAGATCTAGAGGACTGCATTATTCTCAACATGAGTGCAGATGCAACTGTGTCAAGAACCAGAAGAAAACCAAATAAACCACTGACACTGCAGACCCCTTAAAGCATTGAAGAGGGAGCCGGGATCCAAAGACCACCCCTGCCCCCCACCAAGTTCATGACAAGACGGAAGGCTAGAAAAGCCTGCAACCACCCATTTTATTTCGTACAAATTTCAAATGGACCAATGATCAACAAATACCCTCTTAGTCAGCCATACAGACCAAGTGCGGTACAAATCTATCCATGTGTGGGAGAAGAGCCAGAGACCGTGGTCAGAGACTCCTACATGGACAGCCTCGACTGAACATCGAGAAGCCACGGTGCAGACTTCACTAGTGACACCATGACATAGCAGCGTTAGACATGAAGCACATGTGCAGTCTGCACAGCACCACACAAACACACTCCTGAATACATGAAGAACATGAGTGCACAGTTCTATAGTTCGAGGACAGATACATATACTGTTACGCTCACCTGGCTCCCACAGAGGCGTCGATCGGAACTGGACAGCTGCGGTCTCCACCAATGTGACGCGTAGGGCCGAGATGACGGACTGGACTGGCCCAACTAGCTTTGTTTGCTTGGCCCGTAGGAATATTCTTCTGATGATTTGAAAAGATGAGCTCTCCATCCTGCATTGAGCGCAGGGGCGCGATGATAACCAGTTGCATCACTGGCTCGAAGGAATTGGTGAGTTCCAGAACAATATTGACTCCAAGATTCCCGGCAAGACGCCGTAAGTATAAAGTTCAGAAGAGTTCAAAGGCCTGACTTTCACTCTTGTCCGATTCCTTGCAGGTTGCAGCTTGACCCTAATGAAGAGTTCCTCGTGGCAACCAGTAGTATTCTGGTAAGGATTTGTATTTTCCAACACAGTTCGATAAAATAATGCCAATATGTAACTTGTTGCTTTCTCCCTTATTCAGGCCCTGAGAGAAAGTATGAAGTCTCGGGGAATAATACCTCCGGTGGTAAAATCAGGTAAGTCTATTGTAGTGAGGAGGGTTCCCCTTGTTAGTCCCTTTGTTTCACCTTGCTGTCCTTTTGTTTCCCCTTTGGGGCCGGGGTTCAGTGAAGATGCAGTGGAAGCTGCGCCGACCCGTGAAGAGGAATAGTACCCCTGGTGGTAAAATCAGGTAAGTCTATGGGGGGGTAACTAATATTCCTCTGTGCATTCCCTTGGCTCACTTTTCTGTTCTTGTCTTCTCCTTAGGTGCCAGAGTGCGGCGGGAACATGCAGGAGGATGCGGTGGAATGTGAAGATGCTGCGAAGGCCGGTGAGTTCAGCGCGGCGCTGCAGCAGGCGAGGCGACGCGCATAAATAGCTTCTTTCTTCCAGCTCGAAGGCGCGATGGATCGGTAATTCAGGTAAGGATCAAAGGTATTGCTCTAACCTATTCTCCTTTTTTCTAGGAGCTCCAAACACGAGGCGGGCGTGGCAGAAGGCTGGATGCAGACTTGCAGGCATGGTGAGCGTTACACTGCTGGATGCAGAATAGCGCGAAGCGTGTGCTGCTCTTCGGGCGTGGTTTAAATAGCCACCAAAGTAGTCCCAGGTAAGTATTCCTCCCCAGCCCCGCCTGAGTAAAAAATAGTCCCTAAGTAAAGTAGTCCCTTCCAAGCCTCTTTTGGCTTGGAGCTCTTGCAGCATGGTCAGCATCAGGTAAGTTTGCAGCATGGTCTGCATCAGGTAGGTTTTAATCTATGAGCCTGGCGCCTATGGCGCCAGGACTGACTCTCCATATGAGCCTGGCGCCATAGGCGCCAGGACTGGACCCAAATAGCCCCTAGCAGAGGTTGTTGGGCTTGCTTGGAATAACTTGATGCCTGCTTCCGGGGTTTCTGGACTTGGTCTGGGTCCCCGAGGGTAGGCATCATGACAGCACTCCCCCCAAGGCCCCTCCTAAAGTCGTTCTTCCCTGTGGTTTCGGTTTGTCTGGGAAATTTCGGTGGAATTATTTCACCAATCGGGGTGCATGAACATGGTCACTAGGCTCCCATGACCTTTCCTGTGGTCCGTAACCTTTCCAGTCGATTAAATAAAAGAGTTTTGACTTTATCAGCTTGGAGTCCAGGATGTTCTTAACTTCAAATTCGGGTTCTCCGTCTACAAGGATAGGGTCTGGTGGCTTAGTTAGTCTTGTCCCTGTTTGCACTGGCTTCAAAAGTGACACATGAAAGACGGGGTGAATTTGCATATTAGCAGGTAAGTCCAACTTGACAGCCACCGGGTTGATAATGGCCTTAATAGAGTAAGGTCCCAAATATCTGGGGTTAAAGGTCCGTGTTCCCTTTAGAGGTATATGTTTTGTGGCTAACCATACTTGGTCCCCTATCAAGTATTGTGGAGTATCACTTCTATGCCGATTAGCATCTTTCTTGTATTTTTCTTTTGCCTGTTTTAAATGTGTAGTTGCGTCCTTAAAAGCTTGTGTAATCATAGCGTGCAGATGGTCCACTGCGGGCATTTCTAAGTGTTGGGGTGAGTCAAGGTCTGAGGTTCGAGGATGGTGCCCATATAAGGTATAAAAGGGGCTTTGTCCAGTTCCAGAGTGTACTGAATTATTGTATGCATATTCGGCGATCCAAAGAATGTCTTTCCAATTACTCTCAGTCTGATGTAACATACAACGCAGGTATTGTTCAAGAGTCTGGTTGGTCCTCTCCATTTGATCATCGGTCTGGGGGTGGTGACTGGTCGATAACCTCACATCGATTTGCGCCAATTGACAGCATCTTTTCCAAAAATGTGAAATGAATTGACTGCCCCGGTCAGAGACCAATATGGACGGAAATCCGTGTATGTGAACAATGTTTTTGAGGAACTCTTTGGCCAGGATTGAAGCTGAAGGTAATCCCTTCAAAGGAATAAAGTGGGCCATCTTGGAAAAAAGATCCACAATAACTAGAATGGTGTTAAATCCATTGCATGGGGGTAGATCAGTAATAAAGTCTAACAAGGTGTGCCATGGTGTAGGCGGAATGTCTAAAGGTTGTAAGAGTCCAGCTTGTTTTTTCTTTTGACTTTTGTTTTGTGCGCAAATGCCACAAGACATCACAAATGATTTAATATCCTTTCGCCAGGTGGGCCACCAGAATTGTCTTTTAACTTTAGCTTCAGTTTTTGCAATACCTGGGTGCCCCTCCATTAGGGTATCATGATAACGGGAAATGACTAGCTCTTGTAGTTCCCTGTCTGGCAGAAATAGCCACCCTTGGTAATAAGGCAGATCATTGGTGACAGAGTAGTCCGGGCCTTTTTTTACCCAGTCCTGCAGGGCTGTAGGATCAAAGAGTTGCTGGATCTTTACCTGAATGTCTTCTAGTGTCTGTAGAGTAGTCATGCCAAGAATTCTTTGTTCGGAAATTATAGGTACTGGTTCTGGGTTCACTTCTGCCTCTCCCATCCCTATTCGAGATAAGGCGTCTGCTTTACCATTCTTACAACCTGGTTGATAGGTTATTACGAAATCGAACTCACCAAAGAACAATGCCCATCGGAGTTGACGTGACGATTGGGCCTTGGCTGTCTTTAAATACTGTAAGTTTCGGTGATCACAGTAATGGTATGGCTGGCACCGAGAAGATAGTGCCGCCAAGCCTTGAAGGCGGTTTTAATGGCTAATAACTCCTTGTCGGTAACCGCATAGTTCAACTCGGATGCCGAGAACTTTCTGGACCAAAATGCTACTGGATGAAGCTGGCCAGTTTCAGGGTCTTTTTGAGACAGGACAGCTCCCATGGCTAGACTGGATGCATCAGTTTCCACTATGTATTGAAGTTCAGGGCGCGGGTGCTTTAATACAGGTGCAGACGTGAATTTCACTTTCAGCTCTTGGAAGGCATTTTCAGCTTCTTCAGTCCACATAAAGCGTTTATTTTTTCGCAAGAGTGCTGTGATGGGATGTACAACATGTGAAAAATCCGGGATGAATCTGCGGTAGAAATTGGCAAAGCCGAGCATGCTTTGTACTCCTTTAACTGATCTTGGTGATGGCCACTTAAGGATTGCGTCCACCTTTCGTGAGTCCATTCGGACTCCCTTTGGGGTCAGGATAAACCCAAGGAATTCAACTTCTGTGGCATGAAAAACGCATTTTTCCAGTTTTGCATCTAGTTTGTGCTGACGCAATTTCTCAAGGACTGCTTGGATGTGCTTCACATGGTCAGATTCTGAAGAGGAGTATACTAGAATATCATCGATATATACGACAACACAAATGTCAATGAGTTCACGAAGGACATCGTTCATGAAGTATTGGAAGGCTGCTGGTGCATTGCACTACCCGAAAGGCATCACCTGGTATTCGATTAACCCATACTTAGTGCGGAAAGCAGTCTTCCATTCGGCACCTTCTTTTACACGTACCAGATGGTATGCCCCTCTGAGATCTAATTTAGTGTATATACAAGCATCCTCACTTGGTCTAGTAGTTCAGGGATCAGAGGCAATGGGTATCGGTTCTTAACAGTTATCTGGTTCAATGCGCAGTAATCTATGCACGTTCTGAGGTCACCTTCCTTTTTGGGCATGAAGAACAAAGCTGAAGATGCAGGGGACTTGGATGGGCGAATAAAGCCATTGGCAAGGTACTGGTCTAAGTATTGTCATAGGTGAAGGTTCTCAGGTTCTGTAAGGGCATAGATCCTGCTACAGGGGGTTGTGCACCGGGTATGAGATCGATTTGACAATCGTACGATCTGTGAGGAGGTAAGGTGTTTGCCTGTTCTTTTTGGAAGACATCCTGGAATTCTTGGTATTCTGGAGGTAGTTGCATGACTGCTGTGGTTACTGTGGCCAGGCCTGCTTTCTGATTTTTCTTTGGGTAACAGGTTTGTGCACAATCCGGGAAGGTTATTCTCTTCTCTCGCCAATCAATACAAGGATTATGTGTTTCCAACCAAGGTATGCCCAGCATTATTTGGAACTGTGGGGCTTTGATTAGATCAAACACAATAGTCTCTCGATGCCCATCCTGACCCAATAGTGTCATCTCTGCGGTGGAATGAGTTACAGGCCCAGAGGCAATTTCAGTTCCATCGACTGTGGTGATGACATCTGAGGTGGTTTTTCGGCAGAGAGGTAGATACATCCTGGAAGCCAATTCATAGTCCACATAGTGTCCTATGGCCCCGCTATCAATGTATGCCCTTACTGCGTGCATAGGCAATGGCTGCCCTGGATCTACGAGGACCATTTGTATGATGAAATGCGATGTCTTAGTATCCTTCTTCAAGCTCGGCAAGCGGACCTCTACGCTTGTCTGGCATGGTCGTTTCCCGAGTCTGACTCCATATGGCTTTTATCAGCAGCTCCTACCACCTTCCTGGGTGGTTTTACAGGGCAATCCTGTAGAAAATGCCCAGAAGTTCCACAATATAGACACAATTGCATTTGCCGTCTCCTTTCTCTTTCCTTCTGGGTTAAGGATCCTTTAACCCCTCCGATTTGCATGGGTTCTGAAGCATCTGCTCCTTTGGGGTTAGCGTGGGTTTTGACCAACACCCGATTCTCAAACTTGGCTCGATCAGCCTTTCTGTTCTGAAGTCTGTGATCTAACTGGACCACTAAGTCTATATATTCAGCGCAGTCTTGAGGTGGGTTCACGACTTGAGCCAAGACATCCTTGAGTTCTCCTCGAAGCCCTCGATGAAATAACGTGATTCATTTTACCTCAGGCCATCCAGTTTCCACTATCAACCTATTAAAGGTTGCGATGTAGGATAGAAGGTCCTGGTTACCCTGTCGTAGGGACAAACGTTTGTTATCCAGGGCCTGTCCTTGGGAGTGCCGGGCAAATAGTCTTTCCATGCTCGTTTGAAAGCCCTGAAAATCGCGAAGAATTGGGTCATCCTGAGTAACTAGTGGAATTGACCAATCAGCTGCACTGCCGCTGTGATATGACAATACAAAGGCTACCTTGGCTAGATCATTTGGGATGGCTCCAGGTCTGCCTAAAAAGTGCAAGCGGCATTGGTTCATAAACACGGCGAACCTTTTGGGACCTCCGGCAAAGCGTTCAGGTGGAGCGAATGGAATATTTCCTGGTAGGTTTATTTGCACAGGGTTACTCGATAACACAGGAGCTGGATTTCCCCCGGAACCAGGTAGGGGTGCTTGTCCAGCCTGGCTTTGCAATAGTTGCCTAGCAAGGTCATCAGTTCGCTCCTTTGACAAAATCAGTTCTCTCCTAAGAGCATTGGTTTCTTGATGGGCGGAATGCACTTCAGCCCTCAGTTCCCCTAGTAATTGGGCCAATTGGTCAGTCTCTGAGGTATCCATAACGCCCGGGTGGGAATTTGTGGGTATGCTTTGCATTCTGTTACGCTCACCTGGCTCCCACAGAGGCGTTGATCGGAACTGGACAGCTGCGGTCTCCACCAATGTGACGCGCAGGGCCTAGATGACGGACTGGACTGGCCCACCTAGCTTCGTTTGCTTGGCCCGTAGGAATATTCTTCTGATGGTTTGAAAAGATGAGCTCTCCATCCTGCATTGAGCGCAGGGGCACGTTGATAACCAGTTGCTTCACTGGCTCGAAGGAATTGGTGAGTTCCAGAACAATATTCACTCCGAGATTCCCGTCAAGACGCCGTAAGTATAAAGTTTGTAAGAGTTCAAATGCTGACTTTCACTCTTGCCCGATTCCTTGCAGGTTGCAGCTTGACCCTGATGAAGAGTTCCTCGTGGCAACCTGTAGTATTCTGGTAAGGATTTGTATTTTCCAACACAGTTCGATAAAATAATGTCAATATGTAACCTGTTGCTTTCTCCCTTATTCAGGCGCTGAGATGAAGTCTCGGGGAATAATACCTCCGGCGGTAAAATCAGGTAAGTCTATTGTGGTGAGGAGGGTTCGCCTTGTTAGTCCCTTTGTTTCACCTTGCTGTCCTTTTGTTTCCCCTTAAGGGCCGGGGTTCGGCGAAGATGCAGTGGAAGCTGCGCCGACCCTTGAAGAGGAATAGTACCCCCGGTGGTAAAATCAGGTAAGTCTATGGGGGGGTAACTAATATTCCTCTGTGTATTCCCTTGGCTCACCTTGCTGTTCTTGTCTTCTCCTTAGGTGCCAGAGTGCGGCGGGAACATGCAGGAGGATGCGGTGGAATATGAAGATGCTGCGAAGGCCGGTGAATTCAGCGCGGCGCTGCAGCAGGTGAGGCGACGCGCATAAATAGCTTCTTTCTCCCCAGCTCGAAGGCGTGATGGATCGGGAATTCAGGTAAGGATCAAAGGTATTGCTCTTGTTCTAACCTTTTCTCCTTCTTACTCCTTTTTTCTAGGAGCTCCAAACTCGAGGCAGGCGTGGCAGAAGGCTGGATGCAGACTTGCAGGCACGGTGAGCGTTACGCTGCTGGGTGCAGAATAACGCGAAGCGTGTGCTGCTCTTCGGGCGTGGTTTAAATAGCCACCAAAGTAGTCCCAGGTAAGTATTCCCCTCCAGCCCCGCCCGAGTAAAAAATAGTCCCGAAGTAAAGTAGTCCCTTCCAAGCCTCTTTTGGCTGGGAGCTCTTGCAGCATGGTCTACATCAGGTAAGTTTGCAGCATGGTCTGCATCAGGTAAGTTTTAATCTATGAGCCTGGCGCCTATGGCGCCAGGACCGACTCTCCATATGAGCGTGGTGCCATAGGCTCCAGGACTGGACCCAAATAGCCCCTAGCAGGGGTTGTTGGGCTTGCTTGGGATAACTTGATGCCTGCTTCCGGGGTTGCTGGACTTGGTCTGGGTCCCCGGGGGTAGGTATCATGCTGCCCCCCTAGAGAACAAGAAAGAGAAAAAATCCTTCCACTCTAACTCCTGGTTCACAGAGGATCTCCAATCTCTGCGTACAGGCAAATGCCAAGCACTCAAAAACTGGCAACGTAAACCCTGTGATAACACAAAAGAGATATTCAAAGCCATAACTAAAAAATACAAAGATGCCATCTTCTCTTGCTAAATCTGAAGCCTACAACCACTGCATCACCGCTGCTAACTCCCAATCTAAAGAACTTTTCAGTATCTTTAAAGAACTAACCGTACCACCAACATGCCCTGATGAGATCATCAAAGACGAGGCATGGTGCACAGCCATACAATCAGCCATGCTTGAAAAAATGAACCTCCTCCAAAAAAAAGATATCCCACCACTACAACACTCTACCGAAGCAAAATACACAAGTACAGATGAAACACAGTGTTGAAGATAGCAACCAACCTAAATTCACCTTCACGGAAATCTCCGAAACCGAGGTCATTAACATCCTCAGACATCTCAAACCCTCACAGTGTAAGGGGGATGTATGCCCCCCAAAAATCATCAAAGACTGTGCAAAGCAGCTTGCCCCTCTCCTCACAGCATTCATCAATGCTTCATTCAAGTCAGGCATAGTCCCAGACAGCCTCAAAGAGGCCTGGGTGCGCCCCCTCCTAAAAAAGCCCACATTAGACCCTGCCAACCCCAACAATTACTGACCTATAACCACAGTCCCTTTCCTTCTGAAATTACTTGACAAGGCCGCCCACATACAGATCCAACACTACCTTGAATCAAATGCAATCCTAGGTAAAAGACAATCTGGGTTCCGCAAGGGACACGGAACTGAAACCGCCCTCCTAGATCTCAAGAACGAAATCACAAACATCTTAGACAAAGGTAAGCCCGCACATCTTCTTCTCCTCGACCTCTCAGCTGCATTTGATCTAGTAGATCACACCACACTCACTAGCCACCTTACGCATGCAGCACACTTCTCCATGGACGCTGCATCTTGGGTAACCTCTTTCCTACAAGGCAGAGCGATGAAAGTGTTCTCCAACACAGCTCATGCCGCACCTTCCATCATTCACTGTGGGGTGCCTCAAGGCTCCTGTACCGCCCCCACTCTATATAACCTTTTCACCAAGCCACTATTTGACAAGCTCGACACCATGGGGATCACCTACACCAATTACGCTGACGACACGCAGATACTTCTTCCCTTGACAGGAAACTACCACCAAGACGCCACTGCCCTTCAACTAATCTACTCCACCATTCAAGCATGGATGGCCACCAACTGCCTCTGCTTGAATGGGGATAAAACCGAAATCCTCATCCTAGGCCAGAAACCCACCCTTTCCAATCTCAACCCTCTTTACATCAACTTTAACATAGACAATTGCGTCATCCCAGTCTTATCCTCAGTCAAAACGCTAGGAGTACACATAAACGCCACCCAATCCATGGATAAACAAGTGAGCTCCATAGTCTCAGCCTCGGCGCTAAGCACCAAACTCATCAACGCAATAAAGCCCTTCCTGATGAAAGATAACTGCCTGTCCATCGCAAGAGCCACCATAGGAGCTAAACTGGATTACTGTAATGCTCTCCTAGCAGGCACCTCCAAGAATAACATATCCAGGCTCCAAATCACTCAAAACAACGCTCTCAGAGCAGCCCTCAGCATACCAAAAAGAGAGCACATCACTCAAGCTAGGAAGGCTGTCCACTGGCTCCCAGTCAAAGACAGGATCGCCTTCAAAATTCTCACCACCACGCATAAATGCGTTAACCACACCGCACCACCCTACCTATCCGAAACCCTGTATAGATCACAATCTACAAGACCAATCAGATCCACATACACCAACCTACTTACCATTCCTCGCATCAATAGAACTAAGGCTGGAGGTATAGGCTTCCCCTACCTTGCACCATAATTTCTGGAATGCGCTACCAACATACCTAAGAGCCGAAACATCACTACTCTCCTTCCCCAAACAAGTTAAAACAGCCCTCTTCAACTAACATGTTCACTGCACCTCTCTCGTGCTCAATGTATGTATGTCATAAAAGCACAATCACTGCCCAATGTAACCACGGGCATATTCTGTATGTAACTAAGTTTGAGAAACACTGTAACAAGCGCCACGATGCCATCGGTCTGCTGCGCGCTCAACAAATGCGAATAAATAAATAAATAAATAAATAAATATACATACTGTCATTGCTCTTATTATTTTGTCATTAGCCAAATGCAGTAATGCAGAAACCGCAAGGCATAAGAGATCCTGAGCGAGCTTGCTGATGCTTAAAGCCAATAGTCGAGTGGACATACAGGAGTGCATATGGAACCTAATCGAACCACGTATAGCTAACCCATAGGGAATGTAGTATAACATGGACAATGTAAAAACCACATTTTAAGGTTTAAGAAAATGATAGCAGGCCTCAAATCACTGATCAGGAGATGAGCTGACCCGATTCAGACTGGACAGAGAGCAAGGCGAGTGAGACAAGGCCCACAGCCAAGGTCAAGAGATATGAAGACATTCCAATCCATAGATGGCAAAGGCACCAGCTGCAAAGAAACAGAATACATCCTCACAATTCAGAGCTGCAGAGCTTGACTTTGTGGTCTATAAACACATGGTACAGCTGAATGGAACAATGGACAGTCTTCCATGGTGGGAAAGAGAAGCCAGTCCCAGAAGCCAGATGCAGATCGCAACAAGTGTTGTACTGTGAGGAGAATATTCTCATAAGGCAAGGTAGTGTACACAAGTTACAATACAGACACATAATCGTTAAAATTACCTGGAAGAGGTACACAGCGAGCTGAGAACTCGTTCGAGTCCCAGTCCCGGGGGTATCAGCTCTAGCCAATCACAGTTTAGCATTCCAGGGGTGGGTAGCAACGGACAAGAACCAATGGTAAGCCCACTACTTTGCAACAATGTAGTAGAGAACTGGGGATGGGACAGACCAGCCACTTGACATATAAGAGCCAGTAGAATAATACGTATAGATGACCATAGAGGTTATTAGACACCCGATGGCCAACCCCTCACAATGATAGGTTTTTGGAGAAGGGTCGAAGTAATGACGGAGTAGTGACGTAGTTTTGTAGTAAAACTGGTCTGTGAGCAAGGAGACCTCGAGAACTACTGGAATTCATCTGTGTTCTTATATCGATCCCTGTTGGTTTTATTTGTAATAAACTGCAGTTTGAACTTGCCGTTGACTGAGTTCACCGTGTATACTTGGGGAGGGAGTTGGGCTCTCCAAGTCTGCAGATTTCCAGCATCGCTCTGGCATACCTGGAAGTTCATCCCAACAGCGTGTAACAGAAAGCTCTATTTGTACAAGCTGTGTATTAACTCTAAACATACATGAAAACCTCAGCTTAAGTATTTACTGCATAAGTATGTTTGCTTACATGTGCCAATCAGCCTTGGATTCTCCTTTTCTTTATCTTTTTAAAACAGAACGAAGTTTTCAACATTCAAGCTTCTGTAAATTGTTCTTCTTATATCTGATGAGTACATAACTGCTTACTATGCAATTGTCACTGAACTATCTATCCTACTAAAATCGTTCTTCACTTTTATTTACAGGGAAAGAAAATGTTGAGCAAGATTTTTTGTGGATGTGCACACGCTAGTTTTAAGTCTGTTTTCGCTTTCTATATACGTTCCGTGACCACGCAGCACGACGTGCTAGGTTCTTCTCTCTTTATTTCCATGCTCAGCTCACTACTAATGTGATGTTGCTCCTTCTCGATGCCTAGCGTGACACCATATGCCACCACCACAGGCATGCACCGCAATGTTCAGCCTCACAACGTGCACAGAAAACAAGCTCCACCGTACTGTGGCTTCACTCTTACTCAAGCTCCTTTATCTCTCACTCATTTCCAAATGCCAATCCAGCGCTGCCTCTCACTTTGCACCGTGCTGAAGCTCTATTACAAGCACTGAAGTTAGGCACGGTTCACGTAAAAGCTTCTTCCACAATTGAATTGGTTTCACTTTTTACACTCTAATAAACTGTTTTAAAAGATTTCTCCAACTAATGCTCAAAAGTTTACGACCTTTTCACAGTCTCTTTTCACTTTCCTTTGAAAATGTACTCTTCCTTCACAATAAACTCTGCAATTACTTTAAACGTAAAAGGAACAGTTCCACCAGTTGACTGGACTATGTCCCAACAAGTTGCTTAGGTATTTTTTTTTTTGGGATGTTTTCTTAAGTCTTATGAAAGGCCTAAACGCTGGAGCTTGCCAGAGTGGCTCCTTCCTCTTGAACCTCTTCTGATGAAAGACAGTTTAGAATTCTCTCAGAGTTCCAATTGGCCTACCTCACTCATCTATAGAATCTTCAATTCACTCCACCATCTTGCCTTGGGCACATTTATCCTTCCTGAAACAAAATGGTTAAGGAAAAGCTCTGCTGCGTATTACTTCCATTAACCCTTACTGCACCTAACCCGCCTAGGATTTCTGACCGATTGGAGCCTGGAATCCATTGGCAGGTCCTCCCCAAATTCCTCATTTTGAGGCCAGCTCTGGGGTTTATTCCCATGTTTTGTTCAGTCTTTCATTTTGAGCAGGAAGTTATCTGTCCCACTTTAGGTTTTTCGACAGGGTCCAAGGAAGGGGTGAGGTTAGTCCTTCTGTATGTACAAGGGGCAGTACTACAGCACCTGGCTCAGATGGAATCCGTTTCTTTGTGCAATAAACATTTAGTGACATTTGGTTGTAAGAGGAAGGGGTGTAACACAGCCATCTTCACCATCAGCTTTTGGATCAGAGTAGTGATAATGAATGCCAATAAGAGGGTGAGCAGGACCCTCCATCCCATGATTCAGGGGAGGTATACAAGGGCTATCACAACCTTTTGGGTGGTGTTACTGGCTGTCCCTATGAGTGATATGTAGGGCAATGACTTGGGCATAAGCCGCAACATTTATCGATCACTATAAGGTTTCGATTCCAGGTTCTGAGAATCAGGCAGTGAGCAGTCAGTGAGTGCTCTGTCTGGCGGTTGCGAATTCATAAATCTCGAAAGGATTGGGGTTCACTCTAATTAAGGGTGCTGCAGTGAATCATTGATCTGATATTTCTCTTGAAGCTTGATTTCCTTTCTCAGCTTGGTCTGTAGTATGCTCTCTTTGATTAGGAAGTTGACGAGAGAGGGGAGTTTTGTGTAATGTGTAGATTACACGAGGTAAACATCCTTTGTCGCCTTACGCACATCCCAACCTCCCTCCTGGGAGCTCCGGTTTGTAGAATCTGACAGGGTTAGAATACTTGGAAACCCCCTCTTTTTGGCCCAATGTAGGGGAGGTGTATGAGAAGCAGAGGAAGTGTGGAAGAGGAATTCTTACAATTATTGCTTCTATCACAAAGTCGGAGTCACCTCTTTGGTGAAGAAGGTGATGAGGATTAGTAGCTGACCTATTGAGGATTGCCCAAAGTAACTGAGACAGAGTACAGGGTGAACTAGTTGAAATCAAGCCGTATGCAGATTTCCCTATATTTATTCATAGAAATACATGAAAAGACAATAAAGAGGTAATGAAACCGAAGAGGTATAGGTTAAGGAAACCATCCAAGCGAAGGTAGAGAAGGCACAATAGGGGAGCGAGGAGGGAGCAGAAACTGAAGATACATTCCAGAATTAAAAGTACAGTTCAGTGGGAAAAAATAATACCAGAAGGCCAAGAAGAAACAAGGCACAGAAGCCAAGACAGACAATAATTAGGGTAATATTCAAAGCAGAGAAAGTAATACAATCCTATGTCAAGACCCAGAAGCTCGGATTATATGATTCCATTATACTTTACTATCTCGAGCAGCACAACAATGACAAACCATTTGAACAATAAAGCGATATAAAACTACATGTTCCATGAAAAACGAATCTTTAGTAGTTCTCTTGTTATTGGTCCTTAAATAAGCACATGACCGTATTCCTCCAATAGTCCATCAGTGCATTAATAAATGTGTCCCCATCTTCATTCCTCCTCTTTCTTTGGTGCTCGGGCAGCCCCTTAAGTACAACTATAAGTATATTTCATTCAAATTGTGCTTGATACTGTGAACGTGTGTGGCAGCAGTGCAAAGGTTAGATTAGACGTGGAGAAAGTGCAGCGTGTCAGGGAAGAGCGGCGGAGCATATCGGCAAGCAGGTTTTGTTTTATTATTGGTTTATCGGTCCACCGGATGATTGGTGGGTTGGTGCACATCATCCTATTGGATGGGGAAGCGCCTGCGTGGGTCCGCCCACGCATTCAGTAATTTAGAAGAAGAACTCCGGAGGCCACAGGAGGTGAAACTGACACAGGGGGCAGCACAGTCACGGAAATCGGGTGAGACACGTCAGGGAATACACATTTCCGATGCGACTCGACCACCGTAATTCTGTAACTGCCAGAGCTTACCCTGTTGGTGGCAGAGCGAGAATGCTCTGTGAGAGTGTACAGTTGTTTCAGGCATGAAGAGGAACAAAGCTCGAGCTTCAGAAATACAATATGCTCGACAGAGCGTAACAGTGCCACCTGCTGCTCACATAATAAATATTGCGAAAAGCAATAATTTATCTGACGGGCGCAGTCCCATGTAAAACCTGATGGGCATTAGAAGCCGTTAGAGACCACAGCCCTCCCAACTGTGTGGATAAATGGGCACCGTTTCAAGACCAAGTGCACTGTATTTGAGTTTGTTTTGTGGCAAAATACATAGGAATTTAATAACATGTGCAGCTCCAGTGAAGAGGGTAGGGCTCAAGTGAGCCAGAAGAGGAGCCACCCCAGTATGGGGAATGTCATTCAAAAGGCCCTGGGGACCAGCTTGAGGGGATCCCAGCAGCTGGCCATTATGGAGGACTGGATAAAGTTCTCTCAGGGTATGGAGGAACTGAGAGGGGCAAGTGGACACGGCACAGATAAAGGGGGCAGAAAAAGAGCCTGTAAGGCGAGAGACACCAAGACCACGCCGGGCATGACACAGAAAAAAGATATTAAGAATAAAGCTGTGAAGTCCAAGAGGAGAGTGGGCAGGTGGCAAGACTCATATTCTGAGAACACAGAGGAAGATGACGAGTGCCAAGAGCAATACTCAGAGGAGGAAGTAGAAGTGATTTCATCATCAAATGAAGAGGAAGCTCCTAAAAAAAAAAGAAAACAACAGATGTAGAGGAGTATACAGGAGATGAAGCTGCCACAAAGGGCACCACCGGCGAAAATAGCCTCATATTTAAAGAAACGGCTGAGAACACCATTAACAAAGGAGGCCAGGAAAAAACTTAGGGCGGAATGCCCAAGGTCCCATCTTCCAGAGGGTATAGCAGAAACCCCAGAGATAGACATAACAATTGTAGCATTTATCAGCAAGTATGCAAAGGACATCAAGAAGGGGCTAGATATGTAATGGCGATCCTGCCAGGACAAGATGTTGGACGTTGTGGGGCACCTCACCAAGACTTTTCAAATGGTGGCGGAGGCCAAAGAAAAGAGCAAGGTCATCGACCCTACGATACTAACAGGTTGGGCCCAGAGGCCGATATGCCTGTTAGGTAACAGGAACAGTGAGTTCTTGACAGAGAGACGCAAATCAGTCTTGTTAAAAATGGACCCCAAGCTCAGTGAGCTAGCCACATTAGATGCAGCGGCAGCTGGAAAAGGAGCTTTTTGGCGACTCCTTTATACAGGAGCTCACAGCATTCGC
Organism: Ambystoma mexicanum; assembly: GCF_040938575.1. Classification (NCBI taxonomy): domain Eukaryota; kingdom Metazoa; phylum Chordata; class Amphibia; order Caudata; family Ambystomatidae; genus Ambystoma; species Ambystoma mexicanum. The sequence continues at coordinate 328,030,585 of NC_090929.1, forward strand.
AAACTCATGCGCAGTCATTGACAAGGCGCAAGCATCACTGAAGAGGGTGTTTGGAAAGCACATTTTGGGCAGGCTGACAGACTAAGGGGCGGCTCTGCCAGCTGCTACGCATATAACATGTCCTTCAACGACAGGAGGTAGGAAGAGCAAAAGCCCAATCCTTTCTTTCCATCAAGAGGAAGGGGGAGAGGAAGAGGCTGGAGGCATCCAGAACGCCAGCAACATCCTAACTCAGGTGAGAACAGTGAGTCAGAGATCCTGTGTGATAGAGAGAGACCCTGCAGTAGGCGGGAGACTGGCACAATGCGTAGATCACTGGCACGATTTATCATCAGATAACTGGGTCAGAAATACAGTTCAAGGGTTTCTGATAGATTATCACTCCAGCTCATTGCAAACAAGATGGTCGAACGAGCTGGTACAGAACACAGCAGACAGGGAGCTCTTAGACACAGAAATAAAGGCCTTGGTGCAGAACGTGGCCATCAGACTGGTTTCAGACCAAACAGAAAGCTTTGTTAGCAATATGTTTTAAGTCAGAGGGAAACACAACCTGAGACCAGTTATACATTTAAGAGAATTGAACAGCTTTGTGCTATACAGACACTTCAAGATGGAGAGTATTCATCTCCCGAGAGATATATTGCAGCAAGACGATTGACTAGTAAGGATAGAGCTCAGAGATGCATACCTGATGGTACCAATTGCTGCAGAGCATAGAAAATACCTAAGATTCCAATTGAGGGGGCAGATATGGGAATTCACATGTTTGCCCTTCGGGCTAGTGTCAGCCCCATGGTGCTTCATGAAATTGATGAAGCCAGCAGTGACGTATCTAAGAGAACAAGGAGTAGGAGTGATTATCTATTTAGATGACATTTGCATAATGTGTCAAGGCAGAGAGATGATCAAGTAACAGGTGGACACCACTTTGGAGCTACTAGGGAGATTGGGCTTCCTGAGAAGAAGTCAATACTGTGAGAAGTCAATAATGAAACTAGAGCAGCCCATGGAGTTTCTGGGATTCTTGATAAACACCCCTCAGGGTACACTAAGTCTACCGGTACACGAGGTAAACAACATCAAAAAGGAGATCGGGAACGCTCTAACCAGAGAAGTGATATCGATCTGAGAGATAGCCAGGCTAGTGGGACATTTAGCGTCCTTGATAAAGGCGATTTTCCCAGGCCCACTCTATTGAAGAGCCATATTAAGAAGGGTGCATCTTCGAACAGAAAATTCCTCTGTTGCAGGAGGTCAGAGAGGAGATGGAGTGGTGGCTGCAGCATATGGAGGCATGGAACGGGAGGGTAATATTTAGCTCATCCCCGGACCTGATAATAGAATCTGATGCCAACAGATGGGGCTGGGGAGCCTGGTGCGGAAACCTGATGACTTGGGGGAGATGGTCAGAGAAAGAATTGGATCTACATATCAACTGCCTGGAGCTTCTGGCAGTCTCATTCACAGTGAAATGTTGGACTCAGGAGAGAGTCCAGTGTTGCATTCTCCTCAAGATGGACAACGTGTCCCCAGTAAGATACATAAACAGATTAGGCGGCACAAGATCCAAAATGCTAGCAGAGCTAGTGTAAGAGTTCTGGCACTTATGTCTCCAGAGAAGGCTATCTGTGACAGCAGAATACCTGCTGGGCCGTATGAACGAGGTAGCAGACTGGTACTCCAGGTTCCTAAGAGATGCCAGTGATTGGAAGCTGGACATGACAATGTTCCAAGGAATGTGTTACCTCGGTTTTCCAGCTGGAGACCAGACACCGAGCCAGAGGCGACAAATGTATTTCTGCAAATCTGGGGCCCGAGTTTGGAATACGCCTTCCTGCCATTCTCTATGATAGCGAGAACACTGGCTCAAGTGAGGAGGCAACAGGTATCAACAATCCTGGTGACGCTGGCATGGAGGGGCCAAGCATTGTTTCCAGACCTGCTAGAAATGGCGTAACAAGCATAGAGTAAAGTAAAGTACAACAACCCGATTGCACTGCTCATGATCGACTAGAGCATTCAGGACCCGGCGGGAGGAAATCATCCTCTAGGGAAGGGCAAGCAGCCTCAACCTCATTGCGTGGGCGATCTTGGGGGATCCTGGGATAGGCTGGGATTATCGAATGAGGCAGAACACATCATTGAGGAATCCTGGGCTCCTTTGACCAGGAAAGCATACAGGTCAGCATGGTCAAAATGGCATAGCTGGTGTATGGAGAGGAAAGTTCATCCAGCTAGAACAGATGTAGCGCATGTAGCAAATTGTTTGTCCCAGATGTCAGTGCAAGGCAAGGCATACAGTACTGTTAATATGGCCCGCTCAGGATTTCAGCTAGAAGGGTGAACAGTGGGGGATAAACCCATTGATTTGCAGACTGCTGAAAGGTGTCAGACTGATTAGACCTCCCAAAGGAAAATATGAGCAGTTATGGGAGTATTAAAGTCATTCACAACATGGCCGGACAACAATGAGTTATCAGCTAAGGTTACAATGCTACTATGTTTACTGTCATGCAAAAGAATATCTGACATAAGAGCATTAGAGGTCGATAGGAACACATTTACACCTGCAGGGCTGAATTTTTATATATCTAGGATAACTAAAACAAATCCGAGCAAGGTAGATTATACCTCATTCACGGGGCAGCCTAAGTTATGTCCAGTAAGATGTGTACAGGCAGATATAAACATGATTAAAGACATATGGCCCGCAGGAGTATCTCAGCTGCTCATTGCCCTGAGGGGGCCTTTTCGGGCAGTGGCATCAGCCACTCTGGCAAGATGGAAGAGATGGGTGATTACGGCAAGCATTGACATTACGTGTCATGGCGCTCACTTAGCGAGAGGAGCAATGGTGTCCAAGGCATTTAGGGTGGGCACCCGACTGGAGGATATCTTGAAGGCAGCAGATTGGATAAATGAGTCCAGATTCAAGACATTTTATTTCAAGGTAGTCGAAAAGGTAGCAAGCTTGTAACAAGGTGGTAAAGAAGCTTTAAACAATCATAATCCGAGCCTCCAGGTCTTGACATAGACTTCAGATTTTCAACACATTTGTTAAAGAAAGTCATAATTCTAGTAAAGACACAGAGACAAAGAATTATTCCACCCTCTTAATCGTGAAATGTATGCCATGATGTCATTTTGTTGATGCAATTGATATTGATATTGATATTTTATTTGTATTGCGCTCATACACAGGTGTTTCAGAGCGCGACGAGGCAGGGTGGGAACAAGGGAGAACAAAAACAACGATCTTACTAGGCCCAGTGACATTGAGAATGTGCAAGTGCAGGGCAGAGGGAAGGGGTAAAGTGCAGGAGGGAGGGGGAAAAGCGGAAAGTGCTAAGCAAGGGAAAGTAATAACAACAAAGTGGCAGTGCAGCCAGCAAGTGGCTCGTGCTAGGCTTAAGATGCAGACAGAGGGTGTCTGATGAGTGCAGAAAAAGGGGGTATGTAGGGTTACAGATACAGACCCAAGTGAAAGGGTTGCCAGGGTGCGTTGCAGGGTGAGCAAGTACCTGGGATTGAAATCAGAGGGTAACCAGGTGCACAATGCCAAAATAAGAACAGATCAACAGGGGAGAAGAGAAGCAAAGGCAGAAGCAAAGAGGAAGGTCTTGAGGTGCTTCTGGAACCAAAGATGGTTTTCCTCACGTTTGACAGTGGCAGGGAGGCTGTTCCAGAAGGAGGCCCCAGCCAAAGATATTTTGGACCCAGGCCCCAGATAGCCTTGTGGACAATGCAGAGGGTTTTGAATTTACTCCTTGCATCCACTGGTAGCAAATGGAGAGATTTCAGAGCTGGAGAGATACGATCCCAGGGCTTGAGGCCAAGGACAAGTCTCGCAGTCCTGTTCTGGATTAGTTGCAGAGGGCGGAGAGTAGAGGCAGGTAGATGTAGAAAGAGGCTGTAACAATAGTCCATCCTAGAGAGAACCATAGCTTGGGAGACAGTGAGCTTCTGGGGGAAGGAGAGGAAAAGCAGAGTACCTATGAGGAGGATCAGTAGGAAGTTTGACTTTTTAGAGCCATCAGAGATGTGGGCGGAAAAGGAAAGTGTGGAGTCAAAGATGACCCCGAGTTTCTTAGCGTTGCAGGTGGGGGTAGGAGGAGGGCCAAGGGAGGCTGGCCAGAGAGTGAGGGGAAAGGATGGTGAAGGTGTGCTGATGAGGAGGATCTCTGTTTTGCTGGCATTCAGACCAAGATCGTTGGCCACACCCCAATCTTGAATGGCAGTTAGGCAATCTAGAGATGAGAAAAGCCGAGGAGATGGCCGAGGGCAGCCTGAAAATGAGTTGAATGCCATCAGCGTAGCACTGGAAATTTGAGCAGAAAATGGCAATGCAGTGGGTGAGAAATGCCAGGTATTGGTTGAAAAGCCAAGGCGAGAGGTTAGACCCCTGGGGAACACCACAGGTAGAGAGGGATCCGATATCAATGGCAATGTCCTGGCCACCTGGATGACAGATCCCCGGTCAACGGTCACCAGTCAGGGAGACACCTTCGCAGGAGTGAGGGGTTCGACAGGTGGAGAGGCAAGCATTAGGCCTCAGCATGGACCACAATGAAAAGGGTCATTCACTTAAACAAAGGCCACATCAACTTCTCCTTGCCTATGTAATTTCAAGGTGACTGGCCATGAGTTGATGTTGTGGATCCTCACCCCTCCTCCCCTTGGTAAACGACCTTCCACTGCAAATCTCTGTCAAGTTTCTTCTTCCAATGATAGCAGCAGTACATTTTCTGTTGCTTCAAATGACCTTGTACACATGGTATTTTGCATGCCCACCTAAATAAACATCACTGTCCAACCTCCCTGCTATGCAATTGTATCAGACTGTCAATGTTGCAGCTACTTAGCCAGCTTATGAAGAACCATACACATTAGCATGCAGTGTGATTTCCAGAGGATTACCAATTCAAAAAGTGGTTGGACTAGGTCTCCTAAACCAGTCACGGGAGCCAGCCTTCATCCTTAATAGAAACCTTGCAAGAGGGTTTTCCCAAATTGTGCCTTCTGGTACATTGCTTCTTAACAATGTCTCCCTTTGTATTTGTTCCAAGCAGATGTCTTCGTCACAAGCGGCCACCTGAAAGGCACTCACTGATTGTGGTTGGCAAGTTCTCTGAAACAGTTTGTAGTTCTTTAAATGGTCAGGTCTTGCTTGTCTGCTAATGCACCCTCCGCCTCTACAGAGGGGCCGTAATAAGCAGTGAATTTCTTAAGATGATTGCCGTTGGTCACTTACCTGGCTTGGGGCAGCTCTTGCGATGTAGCTGTATATCATCCACTGCGATAAACGAGAGGTCTGCACCAGCTGCTACGGCTTCCAGGGTTACCTGCAGGTGGAAAGGAGATCCAGGGCATCACCTCTAGTCTAGCAAAGTGAGATAAACACTGCAGGATGGGGCAACATAAGCCGGGGCTTGCAGACTTACTGAATAATACAATTGACACGTTTTCAGAATTTCACAATAGATACGCATGAGGCAAGTTTAGATATAAGGTATTTTATTGTAGAGATTAATTAGTTTCAAATATGTTGGTCATTTCGAAAACCAGGCTGGCTGGGGTTTACTCTTCAGTGGCCCATTTCTAAGACTGTAAAATGTTCCCCCCATTGGCATTAGCAGCCTTATATACTCAGCCTGCAGGTGAAATGTCTTTCTGAATTCCTTACTGGGTATCAGGTAATATTCTCCCCATAAATAATATCACCATATATATGGTCGCTGGGAAAGGCCATAGGCAATATTATTTATGGGGATAATTTATGGGGTAAATCGGAGCAGGTGCTGTGGGGGTGTCGCCTGCTCCCTTAAAAAAATATGGGGACTACAGGGATTAATATCGCTGCAAAAAAACGGCGGCATTCTTGTATGGCGACATTTGTGCAGGGATATTAACACATGGAACCCCTCACATTTGCTGCAGTTTGGGCAGATGTGTCCAACTAGAATGCAATTGTTCTCACGGCAGTTTTAGATATGGTTATTTAAGCACAGCCACACAGGGAGATGGCTATGCGTTTTGGCACCAGGATGGCTTTCCACAGTTATAATGAGAAACAAACATTAAAATGCAGTGGCTCGGTTGATTGTCTCAATCCATTTCTAAGTAGGTAAGTGGCAGCAACATCTCACCAGGTACTATGGGTCTAATTCATGGAACTTTTAGCACTGGAGCAAAGTGACTTTGCACTGCCAGCAAAGACCCTGATTCACGGAGCGATGCAAAAGTACTCTTTGCATTGCCCATTGAGCTTCTACAACGAGTACTCTTGTAGTGCAAAGTCACTTTGCACTGCGCTAAAAGTTCCATGAATTAGGCCCTTAATACCCTACTCGCTGACATTAGAGAGACCAAAGAGAGCATGGGCATGTTGTCTGAAATGCACTTTCATTATGACAAGGTGGATGAATATTAAAGGGCAACATGGTGAAATGTAGCTTCCACTGCTCTTATCAGGTGCCCATCACAAGCACTAACACTCACGCCCAGGTTCGACACATTAACTTAGAGGCAGGTCAGTTTGTAGGGTGTGATACATGTAAGCAGTAAAAAGTGACACAGTCACACCTAGTTGAAACCACAATCTACATGCATCTTTTGAAGTATTTGAAGTATCTCTCTGTTGTTGCCACCCCCAATTTTAGATGCTTTCTTCATAGTTCTCGAATGTCCCCTGTTTTGGCATCCAATTCTTCTACTCTGGGACTGCTCTTGCTGCATAGATTTGGCTTCTCATGTGTTAACTGACCGCTGACTTCTGCAACATGTCTTTGGCATCCTCTCATCCACATTCCTGTAAGCCCATAACTTCCCTTTCCTCTACTCCGAGGTCTTCTGCCACTTCCACTGAAACACAACCTGTCCCGTTCTCTTCCACACAACATCTGCCTTTCCCTTCTCCACACCACCATACAACTTTCACTTGCACAGCGCCATGCTGTTTCTCTCCTGCATCACATTACTTTCTGTCTCATGCCGTCTTCCTTCCTCCTATCCCATTCCAGCTCCTCGATTCTTTCTCTTTTAGACCATCTTGTGCCACTGTTTCCTACACTACCTTGCTCCCTTCTCCCTCACAGCTTCCATACACCAGCATACTGACACATCTTTCATCCCCCATCCCATTCATGGTGATTACCATCCACTGAGTCTCTGATTGGATGCTGACGCTGGTGTAATGCCAGGTGGCCCCAGGGTTCTTGCTGATGCTCAGCACTTGCTTCTTCTTCTGCCCCTCCACGTAAATATTCAGGGTGCCTGAGAACATCAAGAAAAGAAGAGACCATCATTGACAAATGTATTAAGAAGAAAGGTATACCACTATGCACTAGGTAGCTTCTACCAACTCTTTACTTGGTACTATCCTAGCTGAACTTCTGTAACACAGTCTCTGTAAGCAAGAGATCCAGATGTTATCCACAATCAATTGGCCAGAATATGCTTGAATTCACATCACCTCTGATGAGCCGCAACACTGCTGCCCCCCAGTCGCACAGATAATGCAATTCAGAATAGTGTGCATTGCCAACACAGGCGTTGGGAGAGGTGTATGATTTATGTGGAGGCCTGATCCCCAATGCACACCGAGCTGAAATCCAAATTGAGCAAGGTGTGCAGGGGGAACACTATCAAGTGTAGGTCCCATGGCTCCAATCAATATCTAGGTGACCAACCAAATCTTTTCAAGAGGGTATTAAACATTTTCCCTGGTACTGTTAGGCCTCGCCTCTTCCTTTGGGAACTGGTACCTGCACTTGCACAAGGGAACCTGCAGAATCTGCATCAGACCAGATGAGAAGGACCTCTGAAGCAATGATTGCCACACAAAAGCTGGCCATTAAACTCAGCGGCCTAAACAACGGCCAGCTTGCATTGCCAGTGGCCAGAGTGGATGGCCTATTGAGTTAGGGCTGCTAGGTGTGATCATAGTCACTCTCCCTTTCCTAACAAGTTAGAGGCTCTCTCAAATTGGACAGCGTTGTGCCTTGCATTCCATTTACAGTTGAACTCGTAAACATGGCTGGTCGCCAGCCAGCTACCACCACAGAGCCCATGTTGTGGTGGCCTGAGAGCATATTGAGCTAAGGGCTTGTTTAGGTCGTCTGTGGTTACCCTGCAGGCCACAGATGCCAGTCCCAGAAGGCCAAACTCATTTTTTGGCCTTCTAGTGTTGGTAAATTGAGTATCCGGAAAGTGATTAATAATGACAACAGTGCTACAAATAAGCAAAACAAAAACCATATTAGCAGACAGATTACAAAAAACAAAGCTTTAGATATGGGTCTTTAGACATGGCCCATACTCACAACTGCTGTTGCGTGTTGTCTGATTCAGTGAGAGCCTGCATGGCTCCATTACATAATGAGAAGGACTTGTAGAAGGTTGGCGAGGTGTCTGTGTGGCACAAAAGAATTTGAAAAATGAACACAAATGTGGGCACATTTCTGCGAACTGTTCTTGCAAAGAGAATCTGAATGTGGGCGCTAAAGATGGCCACATTCAGATGCCCTTCACCCCCACACTGAGCAATGGCATAGATGGTGGTGAAATGCACACCAAGAATTAACACATGGGACGGGCTTTTGCAACGCACACTGCTCTGCGCCTGACTGAGACAGAGGCAGGTGACTGCACAATTGGTAAAAAGCTCATTTCTGACCCTTTCATGCATTTTCGTCAGATAGCAGCTGTATGAGCCACTGCTGTCCCACTTGTATTTCTATTCCCTAAACAGGGATAGAGATTTTCATTAATTTTTATACATTTCCTTTGAGTTCCAGTTACTGAGCAATGCGCTTCCAGCATGTCAGTAGTGAGAGACTTTCGTACACACTAATGTGTCAATATTGAGGAAAATGCGATACAAGATTTCCCATGACAATGCGCAATAATCATACGTCAAGTCCTCCTGTCATGCAGTGGTTTTGGATATCATGAATAATACCCTGGGCTAAAATGGCTGCTAAGAAGGTGGCAAATTTGCAAACGGTTAAACCCACTGTCTTTGAATTTGAATTTGAGCTAACGTGCTATTTAAATCATGTTAATGGCGACCGCGAATAACTGTGCAGTGATACTTTGAGAGTAGGCAAACATGGGCTTGTGACAGCATAAGGCAGTCCCTTGGCATAGATCTAAGCTGGGGAGACATTTGCTTATGCACAGTAAATGTAAAGCATCATACAAGACGCAAACAAAGAAAAATGAATTACATAAAAGATAACCTTTGCTACATAAAGGTGTTAAATAAAAGAAAAACGAATGTGGGTAGAAGCAAGGAAAGACTGGCCTGCATTATCTATAAAGAGCTTTCGTCACATAGATTTATGTCCCCTCTAATGCATCATGAATATAATCACATGATCTAATGAATGAATGGCTTAGTATGCTAACCATATATCTTAGGATTTCTGGCCTCAGGGACTGAGCATTTGCACAGCTATCCTTACCTTGAGACCCATCTAAAACTCCACACAGGAATTGGACCCAACAGAATGGCTGACAATACAGCAATTTTAATTTTAGATCTAAATCATAAGGCCTTCCAAATCAATATATATATGGTTCAATGTTACAACATTATTTATGTTAAGTCTTGGGACAAATGTTAATGGCACCAAGCCCAGTCAGCATTATGTACTTGCGATTCAAGCCTACACACCTTTTAGCACAGACATATTTGGGAAATATAAAGATTTCTGGTCATTCACATGTTTCCAGAATGCTCTTTGGTTTTAGGTGAAGCAGTCTAGGGCCCTCATTGGTACTATTTGTCCTCTTGCACTTTCTCATTGAGCTATTTCAAAAGAGTACAACAAGAGTGCACCAGGCTATTTATCTTCGAATGATAACTTTCTACCAGAAACCTATGTATCTGTTTTTTCTAGGTTTAGATAATGTGCTTCGCTCAGTAAGACACGTATGGCATTCTTATTATTACCGAAATATATACTAGAAGTGTTTACAAATGAACATTGTAACATTATAAAAATGGTCAGTTTACAATATTACAACAATTAAACCATTTCCTTTTTCGTTTTTCTTTTATAGCCGATTTTGCAAAACAAACACAGCTTCCTCCACAACCCCCATACAATCTGTGTTTTTCCTCTGGCGTGCAGCTGTCAGGAACTGCGGGAGTTGCTCTAGCAAATGTTCACCTGATAACTTGACTCTCACCCACGTAGAAAGAGAGAGAGAGCGCAACAGTGGTGGTGAGAGAGAGGGAGAGCAAGAGAGAAGGATAGAGCACAGAGAGCGCAAAGAGTGAGAGCTAATGATAGAATGAGAGAGCAAGAAATTGTGCTAGAGTGGTAGACTGACGTATGATACGCAGGGTACAGCTAGTTAGAGAATATTGTATATTTTATCTGTTTCAGATTAAAGAAAGTGAATGTCGCAGGGTTTATTTTTGTATTTTATTGACATTTATAAAGCGCTTTTGCCAAAGTGCTGTACAAAGTCTCTGGAGGATAGCTCAGGGGCAATGCGCTCACCTTGGAAGGAGGAGGACGTGGAGCAACACAGGTTTGATCCCAGGTCCGTGCTTAGAAACCTCTGGGTATTTAGCGCGTTATAAATAACCAATTATAACCGTAGCAATAATATGGTACAATTCACATGAGGAGGAATAATAAATCCAGGCAAAACACATTTAAGGGGTTGGTGAGGGTTGGTTGAGAGAAAGTGAGTTATTAGATGAGTCCAAAAAATGTGATGAGAGGAGTGGACAGGCAAGGGGAGAGCGGTCTAGAGTTTTGGGGCAAAAAGAGAGAAAGATCGAAATCGAGAAGAAGTACATGAGGGTTTTGGGATGGTGAGTAGGATGAGGAATTGGGAGCGGTGGTGCGAGAAGGACAGTAGAATGAAAGTAAAGATGAGCGACAGAGAGGCGCAAGACCATGAAGACATTTGTAGACTGCAGAGGGAAATGAAAGACGAGACGAGATTCAAAAGGAAGGAGAGAAAGAAAGAGAGAGGGAGAGAGGGAGAAACGGAGGAGCTAGGGGGAAGTTAGAAAAGGAGACAATAGCTGAGTTATAGAAAGAAGATAGGGGGTGAGTTGGGAATGTGGAAGTCTGACCAGAAAAGATGATCAATAATCAAGATGGGAGAAGATAAGATAGGAGAAGACATGAGACGCTCTGTATCATGAGAAGAGAGAAATTGGCAAGCTCGCGGAAGGTTATGAAGATAGAAGGGACACGCTTGTGCAGTGTTGGAAATGAAAAGTGGGAATGAGAGAACGGAGTGAAAGAGTACACCAAGGTTGCGGGCTGATGGAAAGGGAGGCCAGTGGGAGGATAAGGGGGAGATGAGGAAGAGAAGAAAAGGACCTCTGTTTTGGAGTGATTAAGGTGAGGAAACGGAGAGTTCGTCCAGGATTGTACAGCAGCGAGGCAAGAAGAGACAGAAGTATGGAGAGAGTCCGGAAACGAGGAAAGGGAAAGACGATTTGAGAATTGTCAGTGTAGAAGTGGTGTGAGAGGTTAAAGGAGTCAATTATGGAAGAGAGAGGGAGAGAAAAGTAAGGGCTAAGAATTGAACCTTGAGGGACACCGTAGAGTAAAGGGCAAGAGGAAGAAGAGTGTCCCACCCAAGAGGCAGCATAGGAGCGGTCAGAGAGATAAGAGCAGAGTCATTGAAGCCCAGGGTCTGAGAGGCCAAAAGAGGCCAAAGAGGATCGGAGAGTAGGGCGAACAACTGTACTGAATGCAGCTGAGAGATGCAACAATATAAGTATGGAGGATTGCTTAAACAGTTTAATTTCTTAATTTGAATGTGTGCTAGATGTAATTCAGTATCGAAACAGGGAAAACATTTTATTTGCAAAGCCAAAGGTAATATTTTGTCCAAAAAGTGATTTGAAGGTATGCCTACGTGTCTAGGATTAATGGTGATACTCACGGCACAATAGATCTACTTTGTCTGGAGTGGGAATTGTGCTAGGCAATTTTTTGATACATATGGTGCTATTAATTTGTTGGAGTTGCAACCACTGTTATGTGTGTCATGATAGCCAATGGGGAAAATAAATGTAAATGTATAACCATTAATTGGATAACAGATTTGAATATGCTGTATTGTTTCATCTTCCTTAGACCTGTCAAGTGCATGCAGAGTCATAACATAGAGAGGCACAGCTCCACCTCACTGATGAGGCCTGATTAGGCTGAAACACGTGTCTTGGGTTGCTGATCGTACTCTTGTTCAGAGGAGAATTGCCTAGCATTTCGGTGCTGGATGTCATGATGCCTACCCCCGGGGAACCAGACCAGGTCCAGCAACCCCGGAAGCAGGCATCAAGTTATTTTGAGCAAGCCCAAAAACCCCTGCTAGGGGCTGTTTGGGTGCGGTCCTGGGGCCTATGGCGCCAGGCTGATAGAGTAGAACTTACCTGATGCACACCATGCTCTAGAGCTCCAAGCCAAATGAATCTTGGAAGGGACTATTTTACCTAGGGACTATTTTTTACTCGGGTGGGGCTGGGGAGGAATACTTACCTGGGACTACTTTGGAGGCTATTTAAACCACGCCTGAAGAGCAGCACATGCTTCGCGTTATTCTGCATCCAGCAGCGTAACGCTCACCTTGTCTGCAAGCCTGCATCCAGTCTTCTGCCACGCCCACCTCGAGTCTGCACCGCCTAGAAAAAGGGAGGAACAGAAGGAGAAGAGGTTAAAATAAGAGAAAAACCTTCGATCCTTACCTGAATTCCGGATCCACTGCACCTTTGAGCTGGAAGAAAGAATCATTTTACGTGTGCCGCCTCGTCTGCTGCAGCGCCGCACTGAACTCACCGGCCTTCGCAGCATCCTCACGATCCACCGCATCTTTCTGCAGGTTCCCGCCGCACTCTGGCACCTAAGGCGAACACAAGAACAGCAAAGGTGAGCCAAGGGAATAAACAGAGGCAATAGCAACTACCCCCATAGACTTACCTGATTACCGCTGGTGGTACTATTCCTCTTCACGGGTCAGCTCAGTCTCCATTGCATCCTCGCCGTACCCCGGCCCTTATGGGGAACAAAAGGACAAGGTGAGACAAAGGGACAAACAAGGGGAACTATTCTCACTACAATTGACTTACCTAATTTTACCGCCAGAGGGATTATTCTCCGAACTTCATATTTTCTCTCCACAGCAAGCCACAGGTTACGTTCTGGCCTTATTTTATTGAACTGTGTAGGATAAACCAAATCCTTAACTGAACTTCGTCAGCTACCACGAGGAACTCTTCGCTGGGGTCAAGCTGCAAACTGCAAGGAATCGGACAAGAGTGAAAGTCAGACATGTGAACTCTTACGTTCCGGAGTCAATATTGTTCTGGAACTCACCAATTCCTTCGAGCCAATGAAGCAACTGGTTATCAACGCGCCCCTGCGCTCAGTGCAGGATGGAGAGCTCATCTTTTCAAAATATCAGGTGAGACTTTAACAGGGGACATCAAAGGTGATCTGTGGGAAGAACAGTGGGGAAGAACAGCGGGGGTGGGGGGATTTACGCTGAACCCCACGGGTGGTTAATTCCCTTTCTCCATTTACAGAAGAATATTCCTACGGGCCAAGCAAACGAAGCTAGGTGGGCCAGTCCAGTCCGTCATCTCGGCCCTATGCGTCACATTGGTGGAGACTGCAGCTGTCCAGTTCAGACCGACGCCTCTGTGGGAGCCAGGTGAGCGTAACAGAACACAAAGCCTACCCACAAATTCCCACCTGGGAGTTATGGATACCTCAGAGACTGACCAATTGGCCCAATTACTAGGAGAACTGAGGGCTGAAGTGCATTCCGCCCGTCAAGAAACCAATGCTCTTAGGAGAGAACTGATTTTGTCAAAGGAGCGAACTGATGGCCTTGCTAGGCAACTATTGGAAAGCCAGGCTGGACAAGCACCCCTACCTGGTTCCGGGGGAAATCCAGCTCCTGTGTTATCGAGTAACCCTGTGCAAATAAACCTACCAGGAAATATTCCATTAGCCCCACCCGAACGCTTTGCCAGAGATCCCAAAAGGTTTGCTATGTTTATGAACCAATGCCGCTTGCACTTTTTATGCAGACCTGGAGCCTTCCCAAACGATCAAGCCAAGGTAGCCTTTGTATTGTCATATCTCAGCGGCAGTGCAGCTGATTGGTCAATTCCACTAGTTACTCAGGATGGCTCAATTATTCAGGATTTTCAGGGCTTTCAAACTAGCATGGAAAGACTATTTGCCCGGCACTCCCAAGGACAGGCCCCGGATAACGAACTTTTGTCCCTACGACAGGGTAACCAGGACCTTCTATCCTACATCGCGACCTTTAATAGGTTAATAGTGGAAACTGGATGGCCTGAGGTAAAACGAATCATGTTATTTCATCCAGGGCTTCTAGGAGAACTCAAGGATGTCTTGGCTCAAGTCGTGAACCCACCTCAAGACTGCGCTAAATATATAGACTTAGTGGTCCAGTTAGATCACAAACTTCAGAACAGAAAGGCTGATCGAGCCAAGTTTGAGAATTGGGTGTTGGTCAAAACCCACGCTAACCCCAAAGGAGCAGATGCTTCAGAATCCATGCAAATCAGACAGGTTAAAGGACCCTTAACCCAGAAAGAAAGAGAAAGGAGACGGCAAATGCAATTGTGTCTATATTGTGGAACTTCTGGACATTTTCTACGGGATTGCCCTGTAAAACCACCCAAGAAGGTGGTAGGAGCTGCTGATAAAAGCCATATGGAGTCAGACTCGGGAAACGGCCACGCCCAAAAAGCGTAGAGGTCCGCTTGCCGAGCTTGAAGAAGGATACTCAGACCTTGCATTTCATCATACCAATGGTCCTCGTAGATCCAGGGCAGCCATCGCGTATTCACACAGTAAGGGCATACATTGATAGCGGAGCCATAGGAAACTATGTGGACTATGAATTGGCTTCCAGGATGAATCTACCTCTCTGCCAAAAAAAACCACCTCAGATGTCATCACCACAGTCGATGGAACTGAAATTGCCTCAGGGCCTGTAACTCATTCCACCGCAGAGATGACACTATTGGGTCAGGATGGGCATCAAGAGACTATTGTGTTTGATCTAATCAAAGCCCCACAGTTCCAAATAATACTGGGGATGCCTTGGTTGGAAACACATAATCCTTGTATTGATTGGCGAGAGAAGAGAATAACCTTCCTGGATTGTGCACGAACCTGTTACCCAAAGAAAAATCAGAACGCAGGCCTGGCCACAGTAACCACAGCAGTCATGCAACTACCTCCAGAATACCAAGAATTCCAGGACGTCTTCCAAAAGGAACAGGCAAACACCTTACCTCCTCACAGATCGTACGATTGTCAAATTGATCTCATACCCGGTGCACAACCCCCTTGTAGCAGGATCTATGTCCTTACGGAACCTGAGAATCTTCACCTGCGACAATACTTAGACCAGTACTTTGCCAATGGCTTTATTCGCCCATCCAAGTCCCCTGCATCTTCAGCTTTGTTCTTCGTACCCAAAAAGGAAGGTGACCTCAGAACGTGCATAGACTACCGCGCATTGAACCAGATAACTGTTAAGAACCTATACCCGTTGCCTCTGATCCCTGAACTACTAGACCAAGTGAAGGACGCTTGTATATACACTAAATCAGATCTCCGGGGGGCATACCATCTGGTACGTGTAAAAGAGGGCGACGAATGGAAGACTGCTTTCTGCACTAACTATGGGTTATTCGAATACCAGGTGATGCCTTTCGGGTTGTGTAGTGCACCAGCAGCCTTCCAATACTTCATGAACGATGTCCTTCGTGAACTCATTGACGTTTGTGTTGTCGTGTATATCGATGATGTTCTAGTATACTCCTCTTCAGAATCTGACGATGTGAAGCACGTCCGAGCAGTCCTTGAGAAATTGCACCAGCACAAACTATATGCAAAACTAGAAAAATGCGTTTTCCATGCCACACAAGTTGAATTCCTTGGGTTTATCCTGACCCCAAAGGGAGTCTGAATGGACTCACGAAAGGTGGATGCAATCCTTAAGTGGCCATCACCAAGTTCAGTTAAAGGAGTACAAAGCATGCTCAGCTTTGCCAATTTCTACCGCAGATTCATCCCAGATTTTTCACATGTCGTACATCCCATCACAGCACTCTTGCGAAAAAATAAACGCTTTATGTGGACTGAAGAAGCTGAAAATGCCTTCCAAGAGCTGAAAGCGAAATTCACGTCTGCACCTGTGTTAAAGCACCCGCGCCCTGAACTTCCATACATAGTGGAAACTGATGCATCCAGTCTAGCCATGGGAGCTGTCCTGTCTCAAAAGGACCCTGAAACTGGCCAGCTTCACCCAGTAGCATTTTGGTCCAGAAAGTTCTCGGCACCCGAGTTAAACTATGCGGTTACCGACAAGGAGTTATTAGCCATTAAATCCGCCTTCAAGGCTTGGCGGCACTATCTTCTCGGTGCCAGGCATACCATTACTGCAATCACCGGAACTTACAGTATTTAAAAACAGGCAAGGCCCAATCGTCACGTCAACTCCGATGGGCATTGTTCTTTGCCGAGTTCGATTTCGTGATAACCTATCGACCAGGTTGTAAGAATGGTAAAGCAGACGCCTTATCCCGAATAGGGATGGGAGAGACAGAAGTGAACCCAGAACCAGTACCTATAATTTCCAAACAAAGGACTCTTGGCATGACTACTCTACAGACGCTAGAGGACATTCAGGTAAAGATCCAGCAACTCGTTGATCCTACAGCCCTGCAGGACTGGGTAAAGAAAGGCCTGGACTGCTCTGTCACCAATGATCTGCCTTATTTCTAAGGGCGGCTATTTCTGCCACACAAGGAACTACAAGAGCTAGTCATTTCCCGTTATCATGATACCCTAATGGAGGGGCACCCAGGTATTTCAAAAACTGAAGCTAAAATTAAAAGACAATTCTGGTGGCCCACCTGGCAAAAGGATATTAAATCATTTGTGATGTCTTGTGGCATTTGCACCCAAAACAAAAGTCAAAAGAAAAAACCAGCTGGACTCTTACAACCTTTAGACATTCCGCCTACACCATGGCACGCCTTATCGTTAGACTTTATTACCAATCTACCTCCTTGTAATGGGTTTAACACCATTCTAGTTATTGTGGATCTTTTTTTTCCAATATGGCCCACTTTATTCCTTTAAAAGGACTACCTTCAGCCTCAATCCTGGCCAAAGAATTCCTCGAAAACATTGTTCGCATACTTGGATTTCCGTCCATGTTGATCTCTGACCGGGGCAGTCAATTAATTTCACATTTCTGGAAGAAATGTTGTCAATTGGCGCAAATCGACGTGAGATTATCGACCAGTCACCACCCCCAGATCGATGTTCAAATGGAGAGGACCAACCAGACTCTTGAACAATACCTGCGTTGTATGTTACATCAGACTGAGAGTAATTGGAAGGACATTCTTTGGATCGCCGATTATGCATACAATAATTCAGTACATTCTGGAACTGGACAAAGCCCCTTTTATGCCCTATATGGGCACCACCCTCGAACCTCAGACCTTGACTCACCCCAACACTTAGAAATGCCCGCAGTGGACCATCTACACGCTGCGATTACACAAGCCTTTAAGGAGGCAACTGGACATTTAAAACAGGCGAAGGAGAAATATAAGAAAGATGCTGATCGGCATAGAAGTGATACTCCACAGTACCAGATAGGGGACCAAGTATGGTTGGCCACAAAACACATACCTCTCAAGGGAACGCGGACCTTTAACCCTAGTTATTTGGGACCTTACTCTTAAGGCCATTATTAACCCGGTGGCCGTCAAGTTGGACTTACCTGCTAATATGCGAATTCACCCCGTCTTTCATGTGTCACTTTTGAAGCCAGTGCAACCGGGGACAAGACTAACCAAGCCACCAGACCCCATCCTTATAGACGGGGAACCCGAATTTGAAGTTAAGAACATCCTGGACTTCAAGATGGTGAAGTCAAAACTTTTTTATGTAATCGACTGGAAGGGTTACGGACCACAGGAAAGGTCTTGGGAACCTAGTGACCACGTGCATGCGCCTCGATTGGTGAAAAGATTCCACCAAAATTTCCCAGACAAACTAAAACCACAGGGAAGAACGACTTTAGGAGGGGCCTTGGGGGGGAGTGCTGTCATGATGCCTACCCCGGGGAACCAGACCTGGCCAGCAGCCATCAAGTTATTTTGAGCAAGCCCAAAAACCCCTGCTAGGGGCTGTTTGGGTGCGGTCATATGGAGAGTCAGTCCTCCATAGGCGCCAGGCTCATAGAGTAGAACTTACCTGATGCAGACCATGCTGCAGAGCTCCAAGCCAAATGAGGCTTGGAAGGGACTATTTTACCTAGGGACTATTTTTTACTCTGGTGGGGCTGGGGAGGAATACTTACCTGGGACTACTTTTGAGGCTATTTAAACCACGCCTGAAGAGCAGCACACGCTTCGCGTTATTCTGCATCCAGCAGCGTAACGCTCACCTGCAGGAAGCCTGCATCCAGTCTTCTGCCATGCCCGCCTCGAGTCTGCAGCTCCTAGAAAAAGGGAGGAACAGAAGGAGAAGAGGTTAGAATAAGAGCAAAACCTTCGATCCTTACCTGAATTCCGGATCCACCGCGCCTTCGAGCTAGAAGAAAGAAGCATTTTACGCGCGCAGCCTTGCCTGCTGCAGCGCCGCGCTGAACTCACCGGCCTTCGCAGCATCCTCACGATCCACCGCATCCTTCTGCACAAGAACAGCAAAGGTGAGCCAAGGGAATAAACAGAGGCAATAGTAACTACCCCCATAGACTTACCTGATTACCGCCGGGGGTACTATTCCTCTTCACGGGTCGGCGCAGTCTCCATTGCATCCTCGACGAACCCTGGCCCCTAAGGGGAACAAAAGGACAACAAGGTGAGACGAAGGGACAAACAAGGGGAACTCTTCTCACCACAATAGACTTACCTAATTTTACCGCCGGAGGCATTATTCCCCGAACTTCATATTTTCTCTCCACACCTGAATAAGGGAGCAAGCCACAGGTTACGTTCTGGCCTTATTTTATTGAACTGTATAGGATAAGCCAAATCCTTACCTGAACTTCGTCAGCTACCACGAGGAACTCTTCGCTGTGGTCAAGCTGCAAACTGCAAGGAATCGGACAAGAGTGAAAGTCAGACATGTGAATTCTTATGAACTACATACTTTACGTAGTCAATATTGTACTGGAACTCACCAATTCCTTCGAGCCAGTGAAGCAACTGGTTATCAACGCGCCCCTGCGCTCAATGCAGGATGGAGAGCTCATCTTTTCAAACCATCAGGTGAGACTATAAGAGGGGACATCAAAGGTGATCTGTGGGAAGAACAGCAGGGGTGGGGTGATTTACGCTCAACCCCACGGGTGGTTAATTCCCTTTCTCCATTTACAGAAGAATGTTCCAATGGGCCAAGTAAAGGAAGCTAGGTGGGCCAGTCCAGTCCGTCATCTCGGCCCTACGCGTCACATTGGTGGAGACCACAGCTGTCCAGTTCAGACCGACGCCTCTGTGGGAGCCAGGTGAACGTAACACTGGACTGCCCCTGGGCAGGACAAAAAGGGATATGCTGGGATATTTCTCCTCCGTGAAAGGGACAGTGAGCTAAAGACTTGGTTGAGACTCTCCCAGAGGCCACCCACCCAAGAACAGGTCAATGGAACGGCTTTGTGCCAGTAAAGGGACTCCCAGAACCCCCCTTGTTTTGCATATTAAGTAACTTTGGGTTTCCCCCTAAATTACTAGGGGGATCCGGACGTGGACCCCTTGCTCATTGTTCTTAGAGAGACACATCTCCACCTCACTGATGAGGCCCGACTAGGCTGAAACACGTGCCGGGATTGCTGTTGGTACTCTTGTTTAGAGGAGAATTGCCTAGCATTTCGGTGCTTGACTGCCCAAGTGGGTGGGACCAGACTGATATGCAGGGATATTTCTCCTCTGTGAAAGGGACAGTGAGCTAAAGCCTTGGTTTAGGCTCTCCCAGGGGGCCATCCACCCGTTTTCGTGCTAGTAGAGAGACTACCAGAACACTCCTTGTTTTGAAAGTCAGAACATACATTGGATATGATTGCATATTTGGTCCTGAAGAAGGTGTGGTCAATCATAAGGCTTGATACCCTGAAACAAGCAGAAGGTCGACCAAAGGTTCATGTTTTAAGAGTTTGCCTCCATAAAACATAATTCAATGAACACATTATGCATTAAATGATGCAAAACCCAACAGCAAACAGGCAGAAATATATGATTGAATACATTACACTTGTCAGCATTATGTATGTTTCATTTGTTATGTTTGGATTAGTTTAAATGGAGATAAGTGTGACAGTAGGTAATGGTTGTGGGAATACTTTCAGGTGCATCATTAGATGTTGTTTTAATTAATATGTGATATGAATGAATATCTGTCTATACATAGAAAGGAAGGTAGAAGGAGGGAGACAGGACGTGATGCAAAAATGCAACTGAAGGGGTGTCGACGTAAGAGGAAGGGGAGGAGCGAGAGAGGAAAGAGAGAAATCAATACAGAAGTTGTGATGAGGGATGATGAAGATGGTACAGTCGGGAAATCAGAACAGAGGGGTAAAATGATGGTTGATGAGAAAGCATGCAGAGGTATTTTAAGCCTTGTGGTAAGAGTGAAAAAGAGAGTGACATCCATGGTTGTAACTCAGCTGTTTAATAGAATCCCTAATTCTGCACATTATGGATGCTGTGAATTGGTAATTTTAATGGTATCATCACCCTACTACTTATCAATGGTTTCAAAGAATGGCCATGTGCAGCTTGCAGTACTTGGTAGGTTCTGTGTACCTTCAAGCTCCCAGAGAAAAGAAAATCATCATGACGGCCACCTCTTTTTCCGGGACTCACCTGCATTACTGTGGCTCAGGTGGTACCAGAGCCCAAGGCACCCATCTCCAGAGAGGGGCTCGTGCTTCTCCGAGCTCATTGTGGCCGTCTTCCCACTGGCCATTGCAGCCTTGCTCGTGTCCACGATCATATAGTGCCCTGGAAAAGAGGGACACAAACAATGGTTAACTAGCACATGCTACCCCTTGCAATTTTACCTGGAGCAAAAATGCATTGACAACATATGTTTTTTGCACTAGGGCAGTTTTTGCCCTAGTGCTTATAACATGCCCAACTGCACTTGCCACAGTAAAAAGGTTTTCTAATGTGTTCCATCATTTTTAAAAATAGTGCTGATACCAGGCAAACCTGCACTTGCACTGGTGTAAAGTTTCTGTTCTCTGGCCCCTGATGGGCTAAACCCACTTGCCACACTCACTCTGTATATTAAAACATATATCACTTGGAAACTACACAGCCTCCCACCTTGGTGGTATGAGCTCTTAAGGGGTACGTTAGATGTATGTGAGTGGGTAAGCAATGGCAAGGAAGATATTTTCCTTGTCTAAGTGTCCTTCAGGAGACATGTTTCAGTCCAATCCAAGCTGGTGGAAAAGAACCCAATGTTGAGTGTTCGGCATGTATGCCAGGCAGAGCTGGGTGTCGGGGGCGAGGTGTTGTGTGGCATTTGAAGAGGACTAACCATACTGGCTGAGTCACAGAACTTAGAGAGGGGGCATTGCCAGAGCCTCCAAGTCATTGAACCAAGAAAGACTAGTGAACTTTCTCCTCCCAAGTTCTGTATACAGTTATGCTTCATTAATTAAGCCTGAGGAAACAGGAAAAGAATTAAGGTAAAGGAATCTATCATTTCTTGGAGAGATAAAAGAAAGGAACTATCCTTACAGCCTCTCAGCGAGCACGCAAAGGCAAACAGGTATTTAAGGTTTTCAGGGGAAGGTGTTTTGCCGAAAAGGAGACAAAAATCAAAAGATTAACCAGTGCTTTGTATGTTTTACTCACTTTAATACTTTATTTGGAATAAAAACCATAAAGTACATATAAAAACAAACATACAAGACAAAGAAATTAATTAAGACATCACCATTTTACAGATTTAAAACATTTTCAATAAACTCATCTCCGAAAGTAAAACACACAAAAGAGTGGAGAGTATACCCGCATCCTCATTAAAATCAAAATTTTAAATTCAAAACCTGCCAAAGGATCCTAAAATGTAATCACTATAAAAAGGTAATTTAACTCACGTTAATCTTGTCCATATCCAATAACTTCGACCTATGAACATAATGGGCTAATGCAAATACAATGTGGTGTTCAGTAAAAGATTTGCAGAACTGCATGGCTTCGATAGTGGATCGAAGATTAGCTATCCTAAAAGAGGTCTTAAATAGCGGATTCTCAGATATTTCAGTTTAACACAGATAAAAAAAAATGGATAACAGTTTCCATGCCTGAGCCACATAATGGGCATATTCCTGATCCACCGGGACACCTGGATTTGTAAAGGATGCTAAATGAAGCGTTCCCATCCTGACCCAAATATACAGGAATTTCTCATGTGGTGGTTGAATGAAATTGAGGTAATGTCCAAAACCAAAGTCTGTCTTATCCCCAATATAAGCTGGTCCCAATTTAAGACTTCTAGCTACGATCAACATCAACTCTTTGTTTCTGTCAGGTTTCCCTACTTAAGTATGTATGAGTAGTTATTTATATTTTATTGATTTCATTATATTCAGTGAAATTTGGGTAGTTGGGCCTTAACTGGAACCATTCATTGTGTGGAAACTATCCCAGCCCAAGATAGTAGTCCTCTCATGGCATCCTGATTGGCTAGGGAGTGCATAAGGTCAGTTGCTGGACATTCTCAACTGCCTTTCATTGTCTTCTGCCCAGCTGAGAAGTTCAGGAATTAGGAAGCTCGAGGGAAAGAGGGGTCTATCCTTGTCAAGAGACTGATCAGGAAGATAAACTGGAGAATCTAGATTGCATTGTGTTATGAGGAGCAGTAAACAGGACACATGTAACAGGACTTCCAGAGCCAAAGCTAAGTGAATAAGTTTATTTAGTTTCATTTTACTTGAGAAAAGATATTCTTTAAGTAAGGATTTGAAAATCTACATGACATATGCAAGTGAAGCTGTTTTATTTGCCTGCGTATTGTTTTTATCTTTGCAAGCCTTGTTTTAGATAAGGTACCGTTCGTTCATTATGAACAGTCGTTTTTGAGGAAAGGCACTACACTTGTTACATTACGTTGCCTAGGAATGTTTTAATGTCTTGGCTTCCTCCTGGAAAGCTTTCTGTTGACACGCGAGCAATGTAGAAACTTGCGCAGGCTATGTTACTCGCTTTGGGTAGATGAAACGCTTGCACGCAGCGCATTGAGCTTTCCCTGAGGGGATAAGGGCTCTATATGTCCACGGGCAGCGTGATGGCATTACCCGAGGCAAATTAAAGCTTCATATCTGCGTGTGCAGCACAGTGACTAGTTTTTAATGATAAAGGAGAGAAAGTTAACACAGTGACAAGTTCCAGCCACAGAGACAGAGATAACATGATAGGCGGATCAAATGGTTCCATTATTGCAGAAATCAGGATTTAAGGTAAAAAGTGCACATAGCACTTTGTATATTTCGGATAAAATGACCCAGGAAGTGAAGGATGCTTTAAATATCACACACATATAATGAGTATATACATATATATTATGAATATGGGATAGAAAGGAAGAAATGCTTAAATAAATAAATAATGTTTCCCTGAAGGATGAATACAGTGGCAGACTGAGCTATATTTCATAATGGATACCTCAAGCACAAAATGGTGTTCAGCGTTAAGGCCAGATGTGAAAACCCTGCATCATGCTGCTAAGCAAAAGAGGCTTACACCTGAAATGGTCTTTGGCAGCAACTTGCTGTAGTGAGATAATTGAGTCTGAGAGGTTAAACTTGGAACTTGGCAGGAAAAGCAGACAAGATTGATGATGAGCTTAGACAAGGCAAGGGAAACTTGGATACATTTATCTATGTTATTAATAAGGAGGGCGTACTGTACTTT
This sequence comes from Ambystoma mexicanum, assembly GCF_040938575.1. Taxonomy (NCBI): domain Eukaryota; kingdom Metazoa; phylum Chordata; class Amphibia; order Caudata; family Ambystomatidae; genus Ambystoma; species Ambystoma mexicanum. Next base: position 328,054,556 of record NC_090929.1, read on the forward strand.
ATGTAGACTAATTTGAGAAGCCAGCTGCATTATTTGGCATCATATAATAGAGGTAATTTATTTCTCTACAGTATAGAGTACTAAGTGACTGGACAGGACCTCGAAGAGTAGATAAAGAATTGACAGTGATGTGATGAATTTGTTTTTGGCAGGAGTTGAGAAATGCTATAGATGTGTCTAGCCAGGTATACAAATAAGCTTATCAGCCTTGTGCGTCAGGAAAACTAGTGGATGCCAACTATGCTAATGTGGGCTTGGTGGGCATCATATAAGCCATTGTATCATAGTACAGTGAGTTTTTTTCTCTGGCTAAAAGAACCTATCAGATACATGCTCTAACAAACTAGTCATTTGCACGAGGATGTTGCATCATCCAACTAGCCTACATAAGCAGGTTGAAGGCAAAATGTTGCTGGGTGCTTTTCCAGAGTGTGTCGTGTAACCACACTTAATAAAGAATTCTGAGAAAAACTCCCAGGCGCCTGATTTTCTTTTTGCTTCTGCCTTTGCCTCTGCGAAGTGTTCACAGATGCCAGAAGCTTGATGGAATGGGAAGAGGACCCCCTGTTCAATACTGGTTTTACAGATAACAAATGTCCTGCTGGGCTAATGTTCAATTCCAAATGTAGGAGTGCTGATGGTGAGCTCTGTGGCAATAACAATCATTTTTTTAAAAGCCTTTTCTCTACTTTCTCCAATGCACCTATAATGCCGTAGCCCCAAATGTCGGCACCAAAGGTAGAAGCTGTGATCACCTGCTTTCGGTATAACTCCAGAGTGGGCGATATTGCCCCTCTCCCATGTTTTTCAAAAGAGGAATTAGTAGCCCCACCAAATGTTCCCAAATTAGAGCTGGCCTTACCAAGTTGAGAAGACCATCCACAGTTCTTGTGGAATCTAACCCGTGGCGACCAGGAGCATCACTAGGGACACCTCAGTACATGCAGGAGCATGTTTATTCAGACTGCCGTGTAGGCGACGACCTCCCCACTAAGATGTCCACCCCAGGTGCCAGTAAGTGCAACTGTAAGGCACCAGCTCTTGTGGAGCAACACGATTGGCCAGAATTCCAGCAAATAACCAGCCATGACCGAAGCTGGATGGTGTAGCCGGATGGCACTAAAGGCCGTAGCTTAAGGCTAACGGCATTCTCTGCAGCTCTGCTGCGAGCTGGAGCATCACATGGGACACCTCAGTACATGCAGGAGCATGTTTATTCAGACCGTCGTGTCTAGGCGACAACCTCCCTGTTAAAATGGCCACCCCAGGCGCGGGAAGTGCAATTGTAAGGCACTGGTCCCTGTGGAGCAACACGATTGGCCAGAATTCCAGCAAATAGCCAACAATGACCAAAGCCGGATGGCGGAGCCGGGCGACACTAAAGGCTATAGCTTAAGGCTAATGGCATTCTCTGCCTCTCCCCCCTGCTCACTGCCATTGCCGCACATCAGCCCCTCCCCACCCTGTTCGGGGCAATCCCGAGCTGAAGAACACCCAACCACGCACAGACATCCAGGCCGATGTCGATTCAACCCTACTTCAGAGACCAGGTACCAGCCATCTTTGTGAGCACTATCCTACTCCACCCTACAATGCCCTATTCCTCTGACTATGTCACTTTCCTTACCTTGCTACTTGAAGATACTTCCCTCTCTCTTCCTAACCCATGTTCCTTAAATCAAAGGAATATAGGCCAGAAATCGCGTAGTATGCAGAAATACCCTCTGCTAACAGCCAAGGCACTACCCATCCACCGAACCTCAGATACTTTCGTCTTCTGCCAAATACCACTGCCTCTGACGCGATGCAAGCCCAGAGCCTCACCTGCCCCTCAGAGCACCATAAACAGGCGCTCACATCTCCATGGCAGCAGCGTCAATGCTTCCCCCAATTGAACCATACAAGCAGCGCCTATCAGGGATTGATCCCCTTAGCACCCAGTATAATGCAGCCAACTTTCACCCTGAGCTACGTAGCCACCCTGCGAAACCACCAATCAAGGCCACAGCCACAGCACATCCTGCCGCCCCTACAAGAGACAAAGCCACAAGTAATTCAGCCCCTACAAAACACATATCAAACAAGCCCTCTGTTTTTGGCCTACTACCCATCACAAGCACAACTAACCCCAGAAACCTTGTAAGCCCTCACACACCAGGGGCCTGATTCATGGAAGTGTTTTATAATGGCACGATCCCATAGGAAAATGTTTCATGAATCAGGCCCTAGATCTCTCTGTCTCTCAGAACATTAAGACATCACGCACCTCAGAACTTGTTGCACCCAATGCCTTCAAAGTTGTAGGTACACATTTCTGTATCATATGCTTCCTTAAGCACCACAAAGATAGCTGATTTATCATTCACCCTTGAGCCTGATGCCAATACTCTGCCTGCCTATTGTCTCCACTATGCCTGTTGCCATATGTATTAAGGGGCCTGCTGCCTCTACTATGCCTGCTGCCATATGTATCCCGGAGCCTATTGTCTCCATTATGCCTGCTTCCATATGTATGTCGGAGCCTATTGTCGCCACTATGCCTGTTGCCATATGTATTCAGGGGCCTGCTGCTTCTACTATACCTGCTGCCATATGTATGCCAGAGCCTATTGTCTCCACTATGCCTGCTGCCATTTGTATGCCAGAGCCTATTCTCCCCACTATGCCTGCTGCCATATGTATTCATGGGCATGTTGCCTCCACTATGCCTGTGCCATATGTATGGCTGAACCTACTGCCCCCATTATGCTTGATACCATATGCATGCCTGTGCCTGCTGCCCCCACTGTGCCTGCTGCCATGTGTATTCAGGGGCCTGCTGCCTCCTGCAGCCATATGCACACCTGAGCATATTATCTGAACTATTCCTAATGCCTCCAGCTGTTTATAACCCAGCGCCCCGGCTATTGCATATGACTCACACTCATCAAAGCTCACCACCTCTGCAAGCAAGAACAGGTCTAGCAAACGCCACTCACCTGCAACCCCAATGTAACAGCCAAGGCTATCCCTGTCCTTAGCGAGACCAAAACAGATGCACCTACAACGCACCTCAGAGGAGCACTTAGCAATATCAGATCCCTCCTGGCCCATGTCCTTGACATATCTGATCTTATCATGGCAAACAATCTAGACCTATGAGCCATCACGGAAGCCTGGATGCATGCAGCTGCAGGACCTTCCCTCTGACTCGCCATCCCAAACAACTACACTGTCTTCTGAAAGGACAGACTGCTTACTAAAGGAGGAGGTGTGGCTGTCATAGCCAAGAATTACTTAGATATTAGAGAAATGCCAAACCAACTATTTCGCTCCGGAGGACTGCTGTCTATCAAATTATCCCTATCCAAGACTATCAGACTAACCATCCATACCATCTACAGACCTCCTAGCCCTTTGCTTTCCTTTGAGGAAGACATTGTACTTCTACTCTCCAACAACACTAAGCTTCCCTCTAAAATTATCCTTTTGGGTGATGTAAATTTAGGCCTTAACGACCCTGCCGAGAACAATGCACTGGCCATAGCCAACTCTATTGAAGCATTGGGTTTCACACACTGCAATATAACATCGAACGCCCTATGCCCCTTGACTGGCCATAATGTTATCTCGTTCTCTTTTCCTAAAAATAATCAATCAAGTGCAACTCTGCAAGCTGCACCAGCCAGCCTCTCAAGAAATGCTTGCAACATCATGCCAGCGAACATGCTCCCATTATTGCAACCCATAGTGAAATACCAACACTCAACTAGCGATCCTAAATCCATGGGAAAGTTATACAAACAAACACTCCTACTAGCCATCGACAAAGTAGCTCTCCTGAGGACATGCAAACCTAAAGCACTAGCTCACCTACGTGCTTGGTATACCCAAATCTCAAAGCTATATGCTCCACCAAGCGAGCTGCTGAAACCTTGTGGAAAAAGTCCCTGTCAGCTGCCAACAAGAACTCATTATTTCATTGGCCAAATCCTACAAACAGGCCATCCTCGCAGCCAAAAGCTCAACCTACAATGAGCAAATTCAAAAGGCCAATTCTGGCCCTAGAGAACTCTTGGCCATCCTGTGAGAACTGGAATCACCAGTCACTTCCCCAGATAGCTGCCTTAAAGACCTCACATGGTGCTCCAACATTCAAAAGGCCCTAACGGAAAAAAATCCCTTACTCCTAACTAAAATTGAGACAAAAAATGATAAACTACCACTAACTGACACATGGCCCACCGCCCTTCCACCACCCCATCGATTCTTGGAACCATTAAAATTCAAGCTAGTATCTACGCCAGAAGTCACATAAATTATCCAAGGCCTGAAGCCCTCCAGATGCCAAGGCAATATCTGCCTACCCTCCCTCATTAAAGACTGTGCAACGGAACTCGCCCCCTTCATCGCATCGCTCATTAACAACTCCTTCTCCTCCAGCAACATCCCCACCAACCTAAAAGATGCATGGGTACTTCCACTCCTAAACAAGCCTAGACTATATCCAAACATCCCCACTAACTACTGTCCCATTACAACAGTGCCCTTCTTACTCAAAATACTAGACAGAGCAGCATACCTACAAATCCATAAACACCTTGAAACCAACAATCTCCTTGGCCTGCGCCAATCTGGTTTCCGCCCAGGTCATGGAACTGAAACAGCACTACTGGACCTAAAAATCCAAATGGGCGAAATCATTGACAATGGTAATCTGGCCATCGTCTTTCTACTCGACCTTTCTGCAGCATTCGATTTAGTGGACCATACATTCCTGTGCCAACACCTCTATTCAGCATATTTCTCGCCCAAAGCCATAACCTGGATAGAATCCTTCCTCTCCAACTGAATAATGCGGGTTTTCTCCAATACTGCTACAGCCCCCCCAGCCTTAGTCACCTGCAGGGTCTCACAAGGCTCCTGCGTCTCCCCAACTCTGTATAATAGTTTTACAAAGCCACTCTTGGACTTACTGGACGAGCAGGGTATCTTCTACACTAACTACGTGGATGACACCCAGATTCTCCTTCCCATCACAGGCAATTACAACACTGACTCCACTGCTCTGAGCAAAATTGACCAAATCATCCAAGTCTGGATGGCTGAAGATGGACTATGCCTAACGACAAAAAAACAGAGTTACTCCTTGTAGGTACTCAAACATGTCTTAATAAACTAAATTACGACTACAAATCCTTTGTCATAGACGGGAACAATGCCTTAAGAGCAGCCTTGAATATTCCAAAAAAGAGCAGATCTCATCAGCCAGACGGAATGCCCACTGGCTGCTGGTACGCGATCGTATGAGGTTTGAAATTCTCTCACTTATGCATAAATATCTAATCAACACCGCCCTGTTATACCTATCTAGCCAATACACCACATATCAATCCAACAGACCCACCCTGGCAGCTTACTCACACCTCTTTACCATCCCCAAACCTGGCTATTTACACAAGACTCTTAAATACTCAGAGACCACTTTTCTCCATCAGGTAGACCAATTGTTCACTTACATAAGTGACAATACCATACGTCTGGCCTGCGCCTTCCTGTAACCAGCCAACAGCAACCAGCAACCAGACACATGTGAAATGTAATTTGCTTTGTTATCATGTCTATAAATGTAACCAGCGAACAGATGCTTGTGGGCTAGGAGCGCTATATAAAGGTCAAATACATAAATAAAAATTCCTAAATAACCGTAAAACCTCGCCTGTTCTAGTTTTACTTTCTTGTACATAGATATAAAAATGTGTATACTTTGTGAACTGTGGTTTAAACGGTATTTGCATATTGTTCATTTTTATTTGACCGAATGTTACATTTGAACGGATTTGGCCAGTAACATTCGATCTAATAAAAACGAACAATTAGGCTAATACATACCAAACATGTGGAGCAGTAGGGTTCTGGGGGTGTTCTCCTCTCCCTATGTTCGGTATTTGTTAGTCTTGGGGGGTTGCAGGGGTGTCCGTCGCTTCCTCAATATTGGAGGCGGGGGACCGAAAAAAAAGAGGAAAATGGGACCCTGCGGTGTAAGATCTGACCCGCGTTAGAGGGATGGATCTGACGCCGCAGGGCAGAAGTGGACCAGGCGACGAACATAGAAGTAAGCAGGGAAAGGGGACAGTGAGTGGCGGGTGGGTGGTGGGTTGGTATGAGCTTGTTTAATCATCTGAGAATTGATCGTATGCGGGCTGTTTTTTTCCGAACAGTTTGCCTCAATCAATTCTCAGGCGATCAAACACCCCCAAACTGTTTAAACACCAAGATGTTTGTTTTATCGGTGTTCAGTTGTAATCCCAGGGTCTCAAATGTATTTAGAAATGTATCCAGTGTTGTTCTTAATCCTTGTGCTGAGGTAGACAATATCACTGCATCATCAGCATAGAATAAAGCTGGGTAGCTGTCATTGCCCATTTTGGGGTAATCCATACAATGTTGACTCAAAGCCTTAATTACGTCTTCAATATATATATATATATATATATATATATATATATATATATATATATATATATATATATATATTGAAAAGGAGGGGTTCAAAGACACAGCCTTGTCTTACCCTCTTTCCCACATCAAATGAGTCAGTTAATTCTCCGGCTAACCCCAAAACGTACAACTGTCTTGGTATTAGCATACAACAGCCAAATGGCAGTGATCAATTTTCCCTCATAATCCTCCACAGGATTTCCCTTGAGATACTGTGAACCGCTGTCCTGAGATCGACAAATATAGCATATAGCTTCATTTTCAGCAACATGCTGTACCTCTGGATCAACAGGAACAGACAAAAACTTTGGTTGACAGAACTCTTATGTTTTTTCAATCCTGCCTGCAGGTCACTAATAGTTTTATTTTCTTCGACCCAGGATTTCAGTTGAGGTAAGATTTCCCTAGCGTATATTTTCCCCACACTATCAATGAGTGAAATGGGATGATAATTAACTGGCACGGCCATCCATCCCTTTTTATATATCAGTAAAAATACTGCTTTTCTCCAAGTGGCAGGGACTGTCCCCAATCTCATTAAAGCATTGAAGATTTTACACATTATTGAGCCCCAAACATTACCTTTATAAAGGTCAACCGGTATCCCATCTGGCCCAGATGCTTTCCCACTCTTTTGACTTAAAATTGCCCTCATCACTTCCTCATTATTAAACTGAAGAATCTCATCCCCAGTGCTAGCTAATGCACTAGAGTTCAATATCACATTCCAAATCTCTTGAGATTTGCCATATAGATTTGCAAAAGGCTCTCGCCAGAAACCTGCCGTAATACAACACTGCAGACTTGTTTACCCATTCACCTCTTTCCTGCAATCAATTTCCAATAGGAGATGAGATCCCCTTCTTCCTAGGCCTTAATGAGTGTCTCCCATCTTTGGTTAACATAATCTTTCTTTTTTATTGCTACTATAGATGTGTAATCATTTCTATGCGCTCTAAGATGTAATTTATCCAGTACCATTAGGCAGACCATTATCCTATTATTTGCATCCCTGCAAGTTTGATCATACCAACCAGATATGGCTATTGCAAGTTTCTTTACTCTAGAGGCTGTATAAGTCATAAGCGGGGCCAGGTTCTGCAACATTTTATTAATCTCAGTCAGCATCTCCCAATCAAAGGTACTGTCTGAGCAAACATTTGCAAGATTTTCCAAAATGGCATTGTATATGGAGGGCTTTAAGTCTTGCTCAATCACTCCAATCCACTTCAATGATTTATGTGCATGACAAGTAAGAACTATAGCTTCTGCCATCCCCTGATCATCATACAGTGGATTCATTATTTTTTCAAATTGGATCAATACACTCAAGGGTTTGTGGTCACTTTCAACTCTGTCATGGATTCTAAAATTACCTATCCTCGCCCAGCCCGTAGCCAAAGTCAGAATGTAATCTATAATGGATACACCATTATGTCCGACGAAGGTCAGTTTTGCTGGTTGTTCTTCTAAAAACTGACCATTGCAGACTCTGAGCTCCATGTTGTTCAGATAGCGGGCTGTATCCATACCACTTTGGTGCACCCGCTTTGGCCGCTGAGTTATCAGGGTGGGGATATCCCAAGCACTCTCCTGGTCTTCCCAGAGCCCCTCTAGCTCCCTTATGGGTTCTAACTGCATATTTAGGTCACTTGCTACAATTGTGCGGGTCTTTCAGTGGTTAGACCCCTTCCAAGAAATAACCATTCATAAATCTTTTCTACCACCTGTAGTCCAGTGGATTCAGATGGTCTATTGTAAACATTAAATAAGTGGATCCACTTGTCATCTCCTGCACAGATAGCCAAATGCTGGAGTTTCCCAATACCTGTTGCGCGGACCGTCGCTTCCCAATTTAATGTAGAATCTAGCCAGATAAGAAGCCCCCCACTTGGTCTACCTTTAGGGCCTTTTTTAGCCGGAACATGAAAAAATCGATATCCCTGCAGATCTACCTTATATATAGCCCATGTTTCTTGTAAGAGGACCAGCTGGAACTTCCTCAGAAATTCAGCCCAGCATATGCCCTTCAAATTCTTTGCCATTCCAGCTATGTTCCATGAGAGAAATTGGCAGCATGTATCTAAGTAAGGAGTACAACAAACCCACTCCAGTCAGTCCACCTCCTCCAACCCTCCATCGACCGACATCCCTCCTTGTGTTCCCCCTCCTCTGTGGTATACTTAGTACTGAGGGACAACTGGCTGCTAGTGGGGCAAGATATCTACAATCTATGTTTCCTTGATCTTTGTATGTAGGGGTATGGGGGCTTATGAGAATCGTGGTCAACGCTGGGGGAAGTACTCAAACATCTATTGCCAAAATTCCATCTACCAGATCCCAGGAGCGCCAAAACACATGAATATAATCAGCGTGGTGATTAGGCATTGAAACCCGAGAGCATTGTACTATATCTGATCTTATTATGGATAGACACCCCTTGATGTGTTTTATCCAATACATGCACTTGTTTTCAATGCCTTCTCATCCTCAAAAGCATTTCGTGAATGTTTCAGGACATTAATGATTGTTACTAAAGGTGATTTTCTGAGGCGGCCCCTACATTTGTCCTCCATACTCCTTACTTTCGGTAATATAGGGATTCCCAATTCCATTATGCATATTATTAACTCTCAGAATCCCCGAGCAGGATAAGGATTGTGGGGCATTATGTTTATGTACCAAGCTTCTGTAAGGGACCGAGGTACACTCCAAGAGTTTTTGATCTCGATTACGACCGCCCCCAGACTTACCCAAAGTACTTTCCAGATTATCACGAGTAATAAGTATTAAGTAATCTTCTTGATTGTAGAAATTGTTAGTCTGAGCTTATTTAGGGGCAATGCACCTTTAAACTCCATATTATCAATCCTAGATGACAAAGTAACAACATTTTCCTTTAATACTTTTATCTTGCCGACCAGATCTCTCGGGCAATTACCCAATTTCTCTGCAGCTAGTGACCTGATTTCTACTAGAAAATCCCTGATCTCTGTATCAAAAAAAAAAAATAATTCACATAATCAGGACATAACTCACTCACACGGGCTGCATTATTTCCCATTATAACCTTGGTATCGATTTCTGGGGGCGGGTGGGGTCCACCTGATGGCTTCCTCCCTTTTGCTCTTTGCTCTTTTATTTTTAGCAACAAGCCTCTTCTTGTAGGCTCTCTTGGGGCCTGTAAGGAGGGCATGGTATCAAAGTAAGACAGACACAAGTGATCAAGGGTGTTTATTGAACTTTTCAGGGGTGTGAAATACGCCTATTTAAACCTAAATCTAAGATGGGAGCAAGCTACGACCATCAAATAATAAAATACAGTCCTAGGAGAGTCTAGTCAAATAAAAAGGGCCTATACTAAAATAAAACTATTGCCAAGCCTTACAGCTATGCTACAAAATAGTGTGGGATAGTATTCACAAAAGGAAAGAAGTGTTCACAAAATGATAAGTCAGGATGTTTAGGCCATGGGCATCCTTTCCCCATGTTTTAGCACAGGACAAGGTGGGTCGCTCAAGCACAGTACACTCCTGGGTTTCTTTGGCACAAGGTCACAGTTTCTTTCAGTCGGGTTCAGACCAACTTACATTTTTAGGCATCCCTCAATCGGGTTCACATTTGCCCCAACAATCTTCTCCGGTGGATTACTGTTCACGCAAGATTCCTCTCTTCCGGGCTCAGATCCCTTTTCTACAATTATTCCCCCTTAGTCGGGCTCAGACCTATTTGAGTTTCTAGACAATCGAAGACTTTCAAATGTGCACAGGATTTAACATAACCTGCCACAGGACCTCTTCGCCATTCACAGGTGGGTACCAAACAGAGACCATTGAGTGAGCACCCACGTGACGCCGGGCCACTCTGTGTCTGGTGCCTATCTTGGTTCTACAAAGTTCAATTGTATACACATTCTCTTTCTTCATACAATGTTGCTGCTTGCAACCTTGAGCATAACACAGTCCGGTCTGCTATCAGTTTTGCCAACTCACCGGCTGTGCTGAACTCGTTGGCGATACTTTTCTGTCGGAGTCAAGGACAGTACCATGGTGAAAATCGCTTCTCCACACCTTGGCGATCATTGCGGGAGGGTCTTGGGCACCTTTGACACACACTACACCGTTCATCAGCTGAAATACCCATTCTTATGTTTCGTTTCCTTGAGGCTTCTTGAAAGTCGCTGTTCTGTGTTGAAAAGGGCAAGGGTAATTCCCTCCTTGTCGTCATCTCTGATGTCGCCACCTTTCTCCTCGGGTTAAACTGCCATCTTGGAATTGCTGCTTCCTTCTGCGTTTTGCCTTGCTCAGAGTGTACTTTTGTGGTCCGCTGTTTGGACATGTCAGGTATACAGCTCTGGTTTTAGTCCGTTGTCGCTCGTAATGAACTGTCCATGAGAAATTGTGTCGGAAAAGGGGTGGGAGGTTGAGTTTCTAGGTATCCTACCTGGTAGGATGGGGAAAAGGTGTTATAAGGAAGGGGATACCATGTCTCACCCTTCAGTGTCCCACTCCCACTCCCTTAAGACCCCCATACAGGTGATCTTCCCACACTGGACCACCCCCAGGAACTGGATCCAATAGCGATGCCTGTGTCCTGGAAAACTGGTTGACAGATCCCCGGGGACTAGCTGGTGAGACACCTCCAGGTTTCTCACAGGCCCTTGACCGGAATTGGGGTTATTTCTTCTTTGTCCTTGAGAGCAGAAAATGTGTTTCTCAGGGGGATGCCAGGGTCTATCGCAACCACATCAATGGGTTCCACTACACTTCTTAACACACTCCTAAGATCTTGAGTTTCAATTCTAGTTAGTCTGCACTCCCAGTTCAGATATTTCAATAAGAGAGCCCACCTTTTCTCCATGTGAATGGCATTCAATTATGCGGTTTGCTTTACTTTGGGAACCTTGCCCACCCTACCATCAATAGGGAATATATAGTTTTCCCTGCTGTCCTACCTAGATCTTATTTCCACCTCAAAAAAGTCTATTGGGTCCTTACTTGGCCTGAATGATCGCGTGTTATAATAATTTGGCGTGCATAATGCAGGTTCAGCAAATGAGATCAGCGGATGATCACAGTTCCCATCTGCTGCCACACTGTTAAACCCTGCCCCCGCTATAGTTCCTTTTTTAACCAAAGTACCTTTTTTATCATTGAGGCCCTCAATTTCATTTAACAACCCCTCAATCTCAAATATGAGATTATTAACTACCTTAATTGGCTTGACCATTCTCGTTATTTGTTTTTGCGTTTCTTCAGGAGAAATAGAAGTGGCAGCCTTCCTCTTAGACATAATTATTAAAATCAGCAAATACTAGTTTCTCTTGATACTCAATATGAGATATTGTACTCAATTACACAGAGAACACTTCTTATTCTTCTATAGTACACTGCAATCCCACTTAAACAACACAAACTACATCCTATCTATAACAACAGCACAATAACAATGTAATAGCAATATGATAATGTCCAAGAAAAAAATGTCCAAGAAAAAAATGGTGTCTGCAAAATCAGAAGTTCAAAGAACAGCACCAAACCAGTGTTTAAAATTCCAATCTGAGCACTTTTAATACACTTTTATGGGTCAGTATTGGTGAACGTAGGAGTATTTACTATTAACTAGTGACTTCAGTGCTCTTAACAGTTAGTTTCGTATGTGCACTAAAGCACTCTGTTTTTACGTCGTAGAGTAGGCAGGCAGCAATGAATAAAATCAAAAGGCTGATTCTACGTGGCTTGTCACTTGTTACAATACAACTTGGAAATACAGGTAGCCGCGATGAGGAACAGAAGACGAGGAGCGGGGATGAGCCTGAAGGCTCAGCCCCACAGGCACACAGTCTAACCTGCCCCTGAACGACGTGAGCACTTAAACACTGTAAGCACTGGACCTTTTCCCACAGCTCTCCCTAGTGCACCCAACAAGATCCAACAGTCAGAAAAAGAAAATACACAAATCGAGTGCATTCACTTACACATTGGAGATCACCCGGTGCCAGGAGCCGAAAGGTTCCTCCTTGGGATCCACTCTACCGGCAATAGAAGATTCACACTCCATACCCCCTCCAACACCGAACACCATGCAGCGCCAAACAGTGTACCCTTTCCCCGCGCGTGCGTAGCCCGTCCGGGGCAGTCAAGCTGGATTTAAACATAAGGGGAGGGGGGGTTGCCACAGATTTCTTCCTGCTCCAGAAGCTCCTCCAAACACTGCACACTTTCCCTGTATGTTTTACAGATATCCAGTTTGTGAAGCTGAGGGCGCAAGGCAGGGACAATCGGGAGCTAATGTTTGTATTTTTTTTATCGATGAGTCCTTCCGTCTGTGATTGGTTTTGCATGCAACTGAAAACAAACAAGTAGCAGACAGGGGTGGAGGGGTTCAGTAACTCCCACAGGATCAGGGAATTTGGATCTGACATTCGCGCAGCGCCTCCACTAATAAGGCGTTGCTTGTTCCTCCTCCACACCAGGGTTCTCCATGGGCTGTACATTAGTACAAGATGAATACTGGAGTACACCCAAAATAAAATGTCATTAAATGATAGGGAAACTCAGGTGGGTCTGACTAATGCACAGACAGAGGTGCCAGGCTTTATCAACATTAGGTAGACTTATCGGTGGGTACTACCCACATTCAAAAGAGAATAGGTGCAGTGGTTATTATTTGATTGGCCTGCCACACTGGTCTACTCACATATGAGGAGACTAGATTGGACCAGGTTTCAGAAAAACTGAATGTGTAACTGCCATGTGGTGATCGCTGATGGCGAACATTTCTAAATTATTTTCAACTGGTTCTGCATTAAGCGCTCTGTTGAGCATGCTTATAAATGTAATGTATTATGGCTACACAGAATTCACGAACTACTTTGTATTGTAGGATTAGTTATGCAGAGTCACATGAGTTAACCCCTGAAGAGTGTACAAACTGCCCAGTGGTAGCTAAGACTATTTACTCCAATGCTTACCAACTCTTAACAGCAGGCAACATTTGCAGGTTCTAACATGCAGGCAAACATCCCACGCATTTTTATAAAATTAGGGTAATAACCTGATGAATGTTATAAAATAACAGCAAATACCTTATGCAGGCAGTAAAACCAACCACTCAGAATAGCCAGAAAATAGCCCAACAATAGATGGGGTAATGGTTGGGATATAGACACTGAACTTAGAAAGAGGTGTTGGTCAATAAACAGTTCCTAAAACAATGCTTTGAATCGGAGTTTTATGTCCTATCACTCTAGTCAAGCTCAACTGCTGTGGGGTGCCCAATAATGACAGGGGGATTGGTCCAAGGGGAAATGAGTAGTATTATTTAAGGGCTAGTGACCTTTAAAGCACAACAGGGCTCGGGCGCTGGCACTTTGGAATATGGCCACAAATCTCAACAGGCGGGGACCACCTGTGAATGGGCAACACTAGGATTTCGACCAGATTTGTGCTTGAAGTTGCACAGGCCAGTACGTGTATGAAGAATGAACACTAGGACATCTGCAGACCTTCAAGTACCATTAACACATCGATGTGAAATCTTTCTCAAAAGCCTACGTCTCATTCTTTCTAAGGCCTTTGTGACTATACTTCCATCCACTTCCCTTCACCATTGGCCTGAGCCACTCGTACCCATGCTGGTCTCCGTGGTGTGATCTGTGGAGGGGCCATTTTTGGTGGTGCCACTGATGCTCTTCATTCGGACCCATGGATTCTTCCCCTGGATGGAATACCCACACAGGCCAGCCTCAAAGGAGCAGTCAGTCTGGGCTATGCAGGACCCAGAACGCAGGTTGATATCGTCGAGTGCAATGGCGCCAGAGGACCCGCCACTCAGCGATTCAAAGATCAGCTGTGGGGGAGAGGTAGCACAGAGTGTTAATCATTCAGAGATTTTGAGATGGGAGACACACAGCACTCAACCAAGGAATTCTGAGAGGAAAAGCAAACGCAGTCAATATATACCTTGGTTATCCAGGGCCAACCACTGAACACGTGCCTCGGCACCTACTTCATTGTACAAGGTTCCTCGCGGCATCCCACAGACACTTACCTTGTCTGCATGTGCCATGCAAGGAGTCAAACCTTTAATCTCAATAAAAGGACAGCCTGGTCAAAAATCGGTTTGCAAACGTTTGGTAATGTGACATTTTGAAAACATTCTTAGATGGACAAGTTAAAAGTGGATATAACATCTTTAAAAGTATCCAAAAGTTTCAGGCATTCCACTGACCCTAGCCAAACCAGCACCTTCACAATATTAGTTTACAAAAGGAACATTGTACAGAGATTTAAATTCTGGGGTTCCATGTCTTAAAATCGCAGCAAAAATGGGCGTGAATGCAAAATATGGCGGCAAAAATGCTGTGGTTTTGCCGCCAAAATCATGTATAGGATGCAGGTGACACCCCCGCAATCCCTGGACCCATTATACCATGTAAGGGGAGCGGGGGACACCCCTGCAACACCCGCTCCCCTTAAATGGTATAATGGGGTACACCTTTACAGAGTCAATCCACAGCATTTTTGCTGCGATTCTTTTTCCGCCTACATTTTTGCCGCGATTTTATTACCTGATACCAATTCTGGAATGTAACTCATTGGTAACTTTACAACTTGTACCTATGAGGTTTTGTTAGCTGGTTTATTTGCAACTTCTAATATGATTTGGACGCATGTGACTTTCAGGAAGGAGGGGTTTAAGAATAATAACATGGTACAGAGCTGGACTAGGACCAACATTAGAATTGGGCACACAAAAAGTGTGGCACACATTTGCATACTGCAATTTGTGAACTAGCAAGAAAAACTGTTTGTGTTTTACCTGGGGATGCATTTTTAGGAGAATGTGTGGCAAATGGTGCATTTTAAAGAATAGTTGGCTAGTAACATTGGTCAAAGCTACCAGAGGCACAGAGCGCCATTCATCAAACTGGCCCACATTGGCTAACTAAACAAACCTACAATGTCCTGCTGGGCTGATCCTTCTGGCATTGCCCCATAGGACAGTCAGAGCCTGATATGAAATCTAAGAATATGACAGAGAGCCAGGCCATTAGCCCTTTATGAAGGACAGTGCTCTATGCAGTATTTGGCATTAACACTGATATTACTCTGGCCCTTTTACCTTTGGGCAATGGAATATTTAGAAGCACTTGCATTTCCTGGTTCAGCATCAAAATGACACAGTGTGTACCACACGATGAGACTGCCCTTTGCCATCCAGTCATTCTATTTTTTTCAAATTGTCTTTGACACTATTGGGGCGTGCATTCAGTGTGCCAAATGCAAGAGAAAATTCAAGTTAAAGAAGTCCCAATTACACGAGACAGAAATCACACAGAAGGCCAGGCACCTAGCCAATATGCACTCACACGCTTTTTTGCAAAGCAGACAAAGGGACAGATACATTTCTGAGAACCTCCCATGAAGAAATGTAGACGCAACGTATAGCGCGCGCGCGCGCACACACACACACACACACACACACACACACACACACCCACCCCCCCCACCCCCCATAGCTCATGTAGAATAATGACGGAGACGAATGTGTAATAGAGTATTAGGCTTCAAAACACACATAAGAGTAAGCAGGATATAGACACAGTGCATACCCCAAACAGTAATGAGAACTTTTATTAGAAACACTAAAGCTAGTGATCACATAAACATAATATAAGTGCATCTGACATTTGTTAGTTGTTTGACATATAGAGTACACCTTGAGGCAAAAGGCTGCTTCGTAATCCATCCAGTATTAGTAGGCCGCAGAAACACAGATTATTCAACACAATAAAATACACCCAGTTCAGTTTTTCTCAGAGATACACACCCATGTTCAGTGGCCTCGGACAGGGTGTAAAGCCATACTGCGATTAGTCAGGATAGAGAGTTGCAGCTCATTCCCAGGCTTTGAATGGGAAGCAGTGATTCAATTAGATGTTACAATCTTGAGCAGATCCCACGAGGGAAGAGGGAACAACTGCACAGGGATTGGCTAGGAGTAGGAGGTGCAGCAAGTTCCCAGGCATGGAACAGGTGAAACATGTCACAATCAATGTGCCTTTCCATCGCTTCAGAAACTAACAAGAAGAAGGCCACAGCCTGGCGAGAATGAGGTAATGAGCAGAAGGGTGCACAAGACAAAGTCGATCAAGGGAAAGACACACACTGCCCCCTGAAGGAAGACATCCACCCAGGAGTGAGATCACGAACACTGAACATGAGCACTCCAACCCAGTAAATGAGGAGATAGGTATTAATGATTACAGAAGTAAAGAGTTAATTAAGTACTATAGGGAATGTAGTGAGGAAGACATAAGACGATCTGACATCCATTAAATGATATCTGTTCATAAGCATTAGGATCACTCAAGCCCACCCACACATAAATACACAATTTACATGTGCACATGGTCCTAAAGCAAAAGGCCAGAAGTACACCCCATGAGGTCATGCACACACGTCATGGGAAAGGAAGCAGAAGGGTTGAAGACGGGAAACATGTTTCCAACGAGAAGTCACAATATTGACTGTCAGTAGAACAGTCACAAGGATGAGAACAGTAAGTTGGTGCCAACCTTTGGGTTCCATGAAAAAAGGATGTGAAGTATTCTTTTTTGTTACCACACTGTCCACACCTCACACAGGGATTGGTTGTTTGTGGTGTAAGCAACCCACCCATGGACGTTTGAGATGAGACAACTAAAGAATAGTCGAGTTATATGCTGCAACTCTTCAACCTGTCTGCTCTCCAATCAAAACTGAGAAACTAGATGACCCCATCATTAGCTCATCGTCAGGAGGAAGTCACTAGCACTTGGGTTCCATGAAAAAGGATGTGAAGTATTCTTTTTGTTACCACACTGTCCACACCCCACACAGGGATTGGCTGATTGTGGTGTAAGCAACCCACCCATGGACGTTTGAGATGAGACAACCAAAGAATAGTCAAGTTATATGCTGCAACTCTTTAACCTGTCTGCTCTCCAATCAAAACTGTGAGAAACTAGATGACCCCATCATTAGCTCATCGTCAGGAGGAAGTCACTAGCATGGTCACAAGGGATAGGATGGCCAAGAAGGATAGGTATTATATAGATTCACCTACAGCACAGCCAATCAGCAAATGTTAATGTACTTGTATCTTGTAAATCATTTTGAAAATCAACTCCACTTCTCACTATATAAACCGTCATTTAATGATGTCATGTTGAACGTTTCGTGACCGAGGATACATGTAATAAACTTTTGTTTTTCTTGCTCATTGGATTATTTCATATGATTCGGGTTTTTGTGCCTACAGTACAATATTATTTTCTTCCTTTTAAAATTTGAGAAATATTGTTAGGAATGTATTAAAACAAAGGATGTGAGTCACAATATAGAGAACAATTAAGTGTGAAACACATGTTGACCAGTATATTCTAAACATAGTTGCTATTAAAATGGAAAGGTTCTTGCACTTTATAGAATAATACTTGTAACTGTGGGAAAATATCCAAGGTCTCGGAAGACAGCAAGAAATTGGTGTATACATTTGTTGGGTTTATTTAGAAATAAAGAGTTTTTTTCTTCTTTAACACTTCTTGTTAGTGAGCATGTCAGTAGATATCAATCTTTCTCAACTGTGCATTCTACCACTGATTTCAGAATGGTGTAGCACATGGTATGTTTTCGACATACAACCTTCTCAACACTTCCTGGATTGTGTTACTGATATTCTGGAAAGTTCTATGTACTGCTTGATGCAGTCGTTCTACTGCATGTGTGTTTGCTCGATGAACCAAACAATGAATGCCGTCTAGGTATTATTTGAGCATTACCTGGTACTTGGCTTCTTTGGGGTTGAGGGTTTGGTATCCGAGGTGCCAGGCATTCCCGTGGGTCCCTGTCCTGGTCCAGAGGAGACTCTCTGCTTGGCCATCATATCTGATCATCAGGTTCAGTGTGCCTGTGACAAAACAAAAGGGGCTCAGGTGATGATTCAATGAGTCCTAGTCTGAGGCAGCTCTTTCTACATGGTTTGTGTATTTGTGTACATCACTCCGACCCAATCACCAGCAAATACTATATACACATTTAAGCAGCTAATTAGCATACACAATTGATGACATGACACATTTTCTTTCAGCCATGGGATGAATGGGATATCTATATTGAGGCGCAACTGGTTGTTGCGACGGATTGAGCTGGCCAGTAACGGGCCACTTGCCCACGTTTATAGGCTGAGCAAAGCAAGGGTCTTCAAGGTAAGCTGAGGGCTGTCACCTTCCTGGTCTGACGGCAACCAATAATACCATTAGAACCTACCAGGAGGTGGGTGCGTGGCGAGAGTCAGACAGTAACTTTTTTTAAAACAGAGGCTCGGAGAAAGGCTGAGCGGGGTAGGAGGGCATCTGCAGCATATTCACCAAATTGAGAACTCAGACTGGCACGGAGCACAGGAAAAGTTGGGGCACAGTATGGAGAGTAGGCTTGTGGCAACACTAACCCACTGCTGGTATAATGGGCCCCTACTCACTGTAAAAGAGGATCTGTAAATTTCATAGACTAGAGGGAGGCCAATGAATGGCGAGAAAATTGTAGCAAGGGCTTGGAGCAGAGCAGGGAATGTGGGTGTTTATTGCCAGATTCAGCCTCTGTTCCTGCTTCCTGATTGGTCAGTGGAAATTCCAATCGTGCTAATATTGCAGTATACTAGGTCAAATGATGCATGAATAATTTTCTTCCCTGTGAATGGGACATCTGCCAGGACATGAAATACACATCTTTTACTTTGAAAGTATGAGACCAGGTTACATTATGGCATTATCGGCCTAAGTATTTGCTGGGCAGAAGCCAAGATTGTCCCCATGGGACTGGTAGTTTGTACTGCCATACACTGCAGTGTACCTCATAGCTTGTTAGTGTCAAGTTTCTATATTTTGCGGTTTAACCTTTTTTCTCACCTCTGTGAAGACAGGTTTTTGCTTTAAAATCTGTATCCAGTATTGTTTTCAGAGTGATTTTCAGTCACTGGAATCGGAGGCTTGGTGCACCGGATGTATAGTTAATGTGTATGGTTACCAAATTCAGGTTCAAGTTCCAAGCTCCTGACTTTCCCCAGACCTGGGTTCAAGTTCCACACCCTTATCTTTTCCCTTTCACTCCAAGCATCTCAGTTGGCCTCTTATGGACAATCAAATTGACAAGTGTTCCCAATCCCCCCATTGCTCCAAATTAGTGATCAGGTTTTGCATGCACGACCCTCATGGAGGCACTGGCATATGCTCTTACTGTTGGGAACTGTTGTGATCGGAGGGCCCACTGTGGTGGAGTGCGGGCCCCTCCTAGATCTGGGCCCTGCGCGCTGATGGATCGCGCAAGAACGGACACTGGAGACGTCCGCCTGTTCCGGCGCTCCGGCGCGAACTGCTGCCGGGCGCCGCCTTTATTAACTGGCGCGCATGCGCCGGCTCGCGGGCCGCGCATGCGCGTTACGTGTACCACGTACACAACATCCCTCCTTTTTCCCCTCAAACAACAAAACATTAAACATGGGGAGCCAACATGGCTCAAAACATTTTATACTTAACAGACTTGATTGCTCAGGCTGCTGAGTCCATAATGAAGTCTTGGAACCTTTGTGGGGGGCGGCGCCCTTCCCTGCGGGGGTACCTGGGCGGGCTCCTTTTGAGGTTCTCTGGCCTCCCAGGATCTCCGGGTGGTTCAACGTTTTCCGGCGGCGCTTTTGCCGCCAGCCTTTGGCCGGGATCCGGTTCTTCTTCTGAGGCTATTGGTCCTATGCGTTTGAAGAAGGACACATTTCTGGTCACCGTCCCACGCGCGTTCGCCGCCGTGATCATGGATCCTTTGCCGTGAGTCACTCCCATCGGTTGTGTTTCATAAGTCATTGAGAGTTTCCCTTCCGGCTTCCTGTTTCGGACAAGGACGGTGTCTCCTACTGCTATCTCTTTCTCCGGCAGCCTCCGCCTCGTTGTCTCACTCTCGTTTCTCGCGGCCCTGTCTGCTGCCACCTGTGCGTCATCGATCATCCCTGGGCATCGTTCTCCCGCTTCCGGTATCAACCCTCTGGGTATTCGCTTGAACAGTGCCTCGCGGGCGCGATTCCTGTGGACTGATGTGGGGTGGACCGGTACTCACGGAGAAAGTCGATTAGGTTGTGGCGCAGGTCTTCCCCACCATTGACAGAGATGCGAAAATTTTTGTTAAGCGTCCGCATGAAACGCTCAACCTCTCCATTGGCCCTCGGCCACAGCGGGGTCACCTTTCGGTGCTTGATGCCTCGTTCTGCGCAGTATCTGGCAAAACGCTGTCCTTGGAACGGGGCTCCATTGTCTGAGCAGATCTCAAGTGGGAAGCCGTGGGTGGTGAAAATTTTGTCCATGGCCAGGATGGTGTGATCGCTGGCGGTGGATTCCACGAGTTCCACCTCCGGGTACCTCGACCACTGGTCTGTTACTACTAAGAAGTATAGGCCTCTACCGGTCGAGCCGAAGTCTGCGTGAACATGGCTCGAATGGGCGGGCTCTTTTCCGCCGGACTCGCGGCTTGGCAGGGGATGCAGGTCCTCACAAATTCGGTCACCCTGTGTTCCAGGTCGGGGAACCAGACCTTCAACCTTCAGCCTTAGGCGCGCCTTCATCTTAGCCATGCCTTGATGCCCTGTGTGGGCTAGCTGGAGGACTCTCGTGACCAGGGACCTGGGGATCACGATCTGGTCTCCACGCAGTAGCAGGCCGTCCGTGGACACCGAGAGCTCGTGTCGAGCCTTACACAGTAGTTGTAGGTCTCTCTGCACCTCTGGGTTTCTTCTGGCGTTGTTCAGGAGGACGTCCCGCCATTCCCCCGTGGCTACCGCTCTTTTCACTCGCAGGAATGCCTCGTCAGAGTTCGAGTCATCCGCAATGTCCTCCCTCGACAGGGCCACTGGCAGGGCTGATTCAACGACGAGATGCACTGCGTCCCCAGCGTCAGACAACTCCACAGGATTCTGGGCGTTTCTCGTGCCTGGGTGGCGGGACAGGTAGTCCGCGGGGTTGTGGGTGCCTGGGCGGTACACCAACCTGACGCCGTATTCGATGAGTGACAGCATCCATCTTTCGATACGGGGAGGTGGCTTGGAAGATGTGCCAGACAGGATGGGAATCAGGGGTTTATGGTCTGTGACCACGACAACAGGTTTGCCGAGGATGTATATCCTGAAGTGTTTGCACCCCCATAGGATGGCAAGGGCCTCTCTCTCAATTTGTGAATAGCGCCTTTCCGTGTCGGTGAGGGCCTTGCTGGCGTACGCTATGGGTCTCATGGCCCCCAGTTCGTCGGCCTGCATGAGGACTGCCCCTAGTTCTACAGGGCTGGCGTCAACTATGATCTCTGATTCCCGGCTGGGGTGCAAATAGACCATTGTCTCCTGCTCTGACAGGGCCTCTTTGATGGTATTGAAGGATCTTTGTTCAGACGCTGTTCGTTGCCACGGCACGTCATTTCTGGTAAGTGCCCTCAGTGGTTCTGATAGGGAGGCCAGGTCTTTGATGAATCGGCCGCAGTAATTGACCATCCCCAAGAAGCTCCGAACTTCTGCTGGAGATGTGGGTGGAGGTGCATCTCTTATGTCTTTTACTTTTCCGGGGTCTGGGGAAATGCCGCCCGCATGAAAAGTGAACCCGAAGAATTCCAGCCGGTCTTTAAGGAACTCGCACTTTTCTTGGTGCAGGGTTAGGCCTACCGCCTGGAGCCTCTCAAACGTGCGCTCTAGCCTTTTAAGGTGTTCGCTCTCCGACTTGGCGAAGACTAAAATGTCGTCGGACATGTTAATGACACCCTTCAGACCGGACAACGCACCTCTTATGGCGTTCTGGAAGACCTCAGCCGCGGAGGAGATTCCAAAGTTAAGTCTCTTGTACTGGTACAACCCCTCGTGCGTCGTGAACGTCGTAATGTACCTCGACTCGGGGTGTAGTTCCAGTTGATGGTAGCTGGATCTGAGGTCCAGTTTGGAGAAGACTTTGGCGCCTTGGAGTTCACCGACGATATCATCCAGGGTGGGTGTGAGGTGGCGCTCCCTTTTGATGGCGGCATTTGGGAGCCTCATGTCCACGCAGATACGCACAGCCCCTGGTTGTTTCGGCTTTGGGGCTACTACGATGGGCGAAACCCAAGGGGTGGGGCCTTCTACCCGTTCGATGATGTCTCGGTCAATCAGCTGTTGCAGCTCCTCCTCCATTTGGGCCCTCAGGTGAAATGGAATTCGGCGGTGTTTGAGGGCTGTCGGCCTTACAGACTTGTCGATGTGCAGGCGGATAGGGTCTGCGTTCAGTTTGCCGATGCCCTTGAAGAGACTCCCGAACTTGTGTAGCATGCTTTTCAGATCGGCGTGGTATACCCCAAATGTGAAATGGACAATGTCGAGCGCTTCCGACGCTGCACAGCTCAGCAAGGAATGTGGGCTGGCGTCGGTGACGAAGAATCTTGCTTTGATGGAGTTTTGCCCATGAGAGACTGGGGCGACAAACGCACCCTGGATGGGTAAGGGAGTGTCTCCACCGAATGCATATATCCTTGCTGTGGATGTTGACAGTTCTGGTGGGCCTGGTAGGGCTACATAATGTTCGGTGGCTAGCACGCAGACTGAAGCTCCGGTGTCAATAAGGATGGGGGTGGGAATGTCATTGATGTTGACGGTGCACGTGGGTTGGCGCCTCGTGCTGGGACCTTTCGCGATGCTGGAGATGAAGAAAACTTCTTCCTCCTCCTCTTCTTCTTCCGCGAGGTCTAGGTCCTGCAGGCCCTGATCAATCGAGGAGATGCCTCTCACTCTGCGAGTACCACCTCGCCCCACTCTCTCTGGTCCTCTCGCAGCTGCAAAAGGGGAAGCCGCACGGCACATTCTGGCAAAGTGACCCGGTGTTCCGCACCGGGCGCATGTCCTCGACTTCGCCGGGCAGTCACCGCTGTGGGGGAGGTCATACCCACAGTTCGAGCATGATGGGGCGTTGCTTGGTGTGGACGTGGCGTCAGGCCTTTTCGGCGCCCATCTCGACCTACCCGCAGCTGACCGTCCTACTGCGAATGCGTCTTCGTTGTGTCCTGGTCGCGAGGCAGCGTCCATTTTCGCGCCTCTGGCCTCTGCTAGCTCATGTGCTCTGCCCAGGTCTAGAATCTGCTGGAGGGTCAGGCCGGGCTCCCTCAGTACTTGCCTCCGAAGTTTTCCGGAGCTGCACCCCTGCAGTAGTTGGTTGCGGACCATTTCCTCCTCGTTGGCCCATCTGCAGGAGGTCGCCAGGTGTCTCAGGCGGGCGCAGAATTTGTCTAGGGGCTCATCGTCCAATTGTCTCTCAGCGCCCATGACAAACCTGTCAAAGTCTACATTGGCCATGGGTAGGAAGTGGTCTTTGAGTGCCTGCTTGACTGCGTCGTATGTGACCACGGGGATGACGAGGGAGTCGTAGATCTTGTGGACTTCTGCGCCTGCCGAATAGATCATGGTTGCAATCTTTTCGTCATCATCGTCTACCCCAGATGCCCTAAAGAACATGTCCAGTCTTTTGACCCACAATAGCCACTTCGGGCCTAGCTTGGAAGGGGGGCCAGTGGCATCGAATTCTGGCATGGGGGCTAGGGAGCTGCGAGCTCTGCGGGGGATTGGGGCTGCGGCACCCTCATCGTCAGCACCTTCACCCATATCAGTGCCACATACTCACAGTTGGCTGTCTCGGGAGAGGATGGCTTATCTCGGCCTCGTGGTAGGGTTGGGTGCGAAATCCCCTTCTTTCTTCTCGGTTGCCACAGTCTTGCGCCTGCAGGACTGTGGGCGTTCCAAAAATTATTCTTTGGTGTCTTCCGACGCCGTTGGCGAGTGGCGCACGAGCACCCTGTTGGGCCGCAACCACTGTCGCCACGTGTGACGGGGAGCGGGTGAAAGAAAAATGTCCGCCGGTGCTCCGTGGGTCCGTGACACGGCAGACTTCCGTCACTCCGTGGTCGTCAGGCACGGAAGTGGACCGTACCTCCTCGTCGCCAGTGTTGTGATCGGAGAGCCCACTGTGGTGGAGTGCGGGCCCCTCCTAGATCTGGGCCCTGCACGCTGATGGATCGCGCAAGAACGGACACTGGAGACGTCCGCCTGTTGCGGCGCTCCGGCGCGAACTGCTGCCGGGCGCCGCCTTTATTAACTGGCGCGCATGCGCCGGCTCGCGGGCCGCACATGCGCGTTACGTGTACCACGTACACAACAGGAACTCAGGAAAGACACTATGTTCTGGGGTACCGCAAGTAAACAGGGATCTACGCCTTAAAAGACTTCTAAACTCATTCTAGACAGCATTTTTCCAAAATTTCAGAAAAACACCGTGACTATACGTTTACTGCACATTTGGCAGTAAACAAAAATGTTGAAATGCCATTATACCGTACAGGGGGAGTGGAGGTTGAGGGGGTGTTCCGTGGTCCCCTTGCAGTGATAAGGGGTTCGCAAAGGCAGGAATTGTGGCAGTAAAACAAAGATGTAATCACTGCGCGCCTGCTTTTTAGCATTCAGAATTTTCCTTTGTGGTATTTTCGGCCACGCAGTGATCACATAGATCCTTCTAGACCAGGTGACAAATGGTTTGAGTAATTGAAGTTAGGTATTTCTGTTCCAGAAAACATCACAATAAATGGCTCATCATCACATAAAATCATAAAAATGGCAGCATTTATATACGTTAAATCAAAGGAACAGAGAATAATACAATCAAGGAAAAGTCAAATGGAAACAGTTGGTCTTCTAAAATCTGTTTAAATAGATCCCTGGTGGTTGGGTGGTTCAGACTCTAAGCGCTTCACTTCAGAAGACAAGCTAAGAGAGGAACAGTAGTCAAGGCGTAAGAACACAGGAGTAGATATAAGTCATTTTATGGCATAAAAGTTCAAGTATGACACGAGGTTAATGAATTTGTGAGTCAGGAACACTTAGAAGAGTAGTTTCTGCAGAGTGGAGTGGGCACAACCTGATTGCGACTTGGGGAGTACAGAATTACTTTTTGGATAGGAAGAGATATGAGAGTAGAGGACTCGTTGAAGTATTTTTGAGAGAGAAGAGAGATAGGGTGAAAGTTAGATGATGAAGAATCAAGTAAGGGTTTCTTAAGAATAGGTATGATAACAGCCTCCTTAAAGGCACATGGAAAGATAGCTGAGGGGAGGGAAGAGCCGATGAGAGAAGTGAGAAAAGGCAGTAGCAGAGGATAGCTTTAAGGGTTGAGAGTGAAAGGAAGGGGGGTTAAGGGGAAAGCAGTAGTGTGGTCTCAAGTGAGATAACAAGCAGTGTTAGGGTTGGAGAGATGTGAGAAGGTGGATAGCGAGAAAGTGGAGTAAAAGGGGGAGGGGAAGAAGTGTTTACAGACCGAGAAGAGCAAAGTATTGTGACTTTGTGAAGAAAGGAGATAGAAAATAAATAGAAGGAACTAGGTAGTATGCTAGCATGAGATTGGAAACGTAGTCCTTTCTTGCAAGTAAGAGGTAATAATCATAGAAAGAATGCAGAGAAGAGAGTAGAGTAAGATTAGTAGAAGATGTCGTTTTCTTCAAATTCCGTTTGGCTCGATGCAAAGAGGGACACAAAAAGAGAAGGGGAGGGGTACGCCAGAGCCGGGTGGAGTTTACACGAAGGAAGAAAAGGCCGAACACGGTAAAGGGAATCAATGGTTGTTGCAGGACAAGACTTAGAGAGGATAGTACATAATTTGTTGGAAGAAGAGAGAAGTCAGTAAGTGACAGTAGAGCACAGAAGGGAAGAGATACAGTTTGAAGTTTTGTAAGAGGAACATTTACGAAGGTTAAAGAAAGAGGGTGTGGTGAGAGGGTCAGAAGGGTTGGGACAGTAAATGGTAAATGAAAGAAGATGGTCAGATGTGGAAAAGAAGAAGCAGAGACGGGGCGGAAGGGGCAATTGGGAAAAAGATTAGGCTGAGGTTGAATCTTGATGTATGAGAGGGAAAGGAGTGAAGCTGGGTAAGATTGAAAAAGTCAGTTAGTGGAAGAAATCTTTAGGTTGAATGGGTAGACAAGAGATGAACATTGAAGTCTTCAAGAGGAAAGAAATGAAAGGAGGAAGGAAGAAGAGAGGAAAGAAGGGAGTCATGGTCATCACATAAGACAGAAAGGGGACCAGGTGGGTGATAGCTAATTAGGAAAGTGAGGGGTTGCGGTTAAGAGGAGATGTAGTTATATTCAATCGATGAGAAAGATGGAAGAAAAGTAGAAAGAAGAGCAATGGTGTAAGAAGAATAGAATAGAATACCAGAACCACTGCCTCTGCCAGAGGTACGGGGAGTGGTAGAAATGTGCAGAGCTTGTGAGAGATGTAGAGGTAACAGTATCTGAAGGAGGATCCAAGTTTCAGTAATACAGAGAAAATGTAGGTTAGGTTTAAGAAAACTGTCTAGCATTTTTTGCGTTATATTGCAGTCAGATTGTGTATTGGGAAGCACAATAGACACAGGGGAAGACGGAGGCACAGGAAGTGGAATAGAAATTAAATTGACTGGATTACGCGAACGAGAAGAAATATGCCTTGCAATCTGGGGGACCAGTAGGCTGGAATAGCAGTGGGCATTAAGGAAAGAGAAAGAAGAACAGTGTGTCAGAATCTGAGCAGCCATGTTCTGCACTACTTGGAGCCTCTATCCCGACACACATAGAGTTATTGCTATTATTGGAATGTGTGAAGCTGAAAGCAGGGCATATTCAATTGGAACTCCGAGTCAATAAGAATGGGTGCAATAGGGTAACAAGGAATGTCACCACAGATGTGATCTGGACTGCATGTGATATTTCTGGCCCAACAGTACTGGCCAGCCTTAGAAAGAGGAGCTAACAATTAATTATTCATGATATGGCCAGTTCTCCATAAAAGTGCTCGGTGGGGCCAACTGTAGTTAATATGCAGGCCACAGAGTTGGAATCCTGGAATGACTGGCTCAGACTTTCATCCTCCCCATGGCATTATAAAAAGAACCTTTGAGTTGAATACCAAGAACAACTAATACCGAGACAGTTCGGTGTGTGATGTGCACTATAGAAATGTCCCATGTTGATCTTAGGGCCCTTTAGGAATGTGGATTCAATGGATGGGTTCGGAGAATAACTCTGAGTCCAAACAACCAAACCAACTCAGGAAGATGGCAAAGTACTCAGCTACAACGAACATCAAAGGACGGATGCTCGATTTCTCTCAACAATCACTTCATAAAAACATGATTATATACTCAAAAATATGTCAGAGGTGATGTCATACTACGTGGCAAATAATGAAAAACCTACTAGGGATGGGATAAGCTTAAGGGGAACATCTAAGTGCACATTATATAGGAACTATGATTGTGATTGGCTGCCCACTGTCAGGTGGACAATATGTGCCTACCTCTAAAACATGTCATCTTCAAAAACATCAAGTACACGGTTTCTGATTGGTTTCTCAAACTATAAGGTCCTTCGTTATATGGACCACTACAATTGGTTGTCACGCTTGTGCCATGTGTGGAACATTCGGTTCACTTAGCAGCATGTAAGCTCAGACCCAAGTGTAAGGAGATGGGGCCTGACTCTACCTCCCCAACCAATTAGCCCAGCATTTCTCATCACCCAAGCCTTCTGCCATGGAGATTGTCTTTGAACTTGGCCTTGCAAAGTATCATTTTCTCTGAGAATACATGGGAGTGTTCGGGCACTCACTATCATTGTTCTAGGACTCCAAGTTCAACTCTATTTTCATCCTTGGCTCACGTGACAGGAAACCATGATCTGGTCCATTGTGCAGGGTTTGAATGTCTTAAATAAATAAAACTTGGCATTCTTGGTGTTCTTTCTTTGCACCTTAACTAGAGATGATTCATTCTTTGCATGTTCACTCCTTTCTAGAATAGATAGCTGACCTTGGCTGCTTCAGTCTTTACTCCAGGCCAGACAACCTCGCTGTGCAGCTTCACTATTCAGCTTATTCTTACTGCTACACAATTTCACTTTCTTCTTCATAGGTCCTGGTTTACTAAAATTCATGATACCGATGTCCAGCTTCTATACAGTGGCAGATTCGCCTGCATTCTATTCACTACATATAACCAGCTTCTATGGAGACTTTTAGGGTAATTCATAGAATTTCGCACAAAAGTGGCGCATGCGGCTGGCGCACAGTGTCCCCATGCGATACACTGCGCCAGCCGCGTGCGAAAAAATCAATTTCATTGCACAGCGTATTCATGGATTTTAGCCTCCAAAACCAGCCGTGGCGCAGCGTGGCGCAGCGACCCTGCAGCAGTGCCAGTTACGCCCCCAAGAACGCCCTCGCGCAAGGAAAAGCCATCAAAATTCCCAATTCATCGCAAATGTCTGCGCTAACCCTGGACCAGTTCACAGGGCTGCCAAACAGCAAACGCCAAGCGGGGAACGTGTATTTCAGTGGTTCGCGGGAAGTTTCACACGCGAATGTCCTGGGTACATGTACATCAGGGGTGCGCGTGAAGTAATACACGCAAATCCATCAGGGCACGTGTATTCCAGGGATGCGCGGGAAGTATCACACGCAAATTCAGCAGGGTACGTGTATTTCCGGGGTGCGCGGGAAGTATCACACGCGATTCCATCAGGGCACGTGTATTTCAGGGGTTGCGCGGGGAGTACTACACGTGAATTGGCCGTGTGGGTCCTCCCAGGTGTTCCCTCTACACCCTCCACGGCCCCTGTAGGCAGCCCACACCACAGGGGACTGCCCTGCACCCCTGCTCATGTCCCGCAGGCAGCCCATCCACCATGGGCATGCCCCCCAGCCAACCCACATGTCACCTTGCACCACAGATCAACAGCGCATGTCTCCCAGCACCCTCACCCCCCAGCACTGTGGGGCACCTGCCAGCAGGCCCCCACACATGTCCAACTCATGTCCCGCTGTATCCCCACCCCCCAGCACTGTGGTGCACCCTCCACCAGGCCCCCACTCATGTCTCCCAGCACCCCCACCCCCCGCAGTGCAGGGCACCCTCCACCAGGCCCCACTCATGTCTAACTCATGTCCCCCTGCACCCTCACCCCACTGCATCCAGGGCCACCCTCCACCAGGCCCCCACACATGTCCAACTCATGTCCCCTGCACCCCCACACCCCCAGCATCCAGGGGCACCCTCCACCAGGCCCCCACTCCTGTCTACCACCCCCTCCTCCCCCCCAGCAGTGCGATTCGCCTGGGTACGTGTATTTCAGGGGTGCGCGTGTAGTCTGACATGCAAATTCATCAGGGTACGTGTATTATGGGTCCGCGTGAACTTCCACACGCGATATCAGCAGGGTACGTGTATTACGGGGTTCGCGGGAAGTTCCACATGTGATTGCCCTGGGTACGTGTATTCCGGGGTTGCTTGGGAAGTTCCACACGCGATTGCCCTGGGTACGTGTATTTCGGGGTGCGCGGGAAGTTCCACAAGCGATTGCCCTGGGTACGTGTATTTCGGGGTGTGCGGGAAGTTCCACACGCGATTGCCCTGTGTACGTGTATTTCGGGGTGCGCGGGAAGTTCCACACGCGATTTCAGCAGGGTACGTGTATTCCAAGGTGCGCGGGAAATTCCACACGCGATTGTCCGTGGTGCGTGTATTTCTAGTTGCGCGTGAAGTTTCACACACGATTTCAGCAGGGTACGTGTATTCCAAGGTGCGCGGGAAGTTCCACACGCGATTGTCCGTGGTGCATGTATTTCTGGTTGTGTGAAGTTTTTCACATGCGATTTCAGCAGGGTGTGTGTATTCCAAGGTGCGCGGGAAATTCCACACACAAATCCAGCAGCCTACGTGTATTCCGGGGGTGCCATGGAGTCCTACACGTGAATCGGCTGTGTGGGTCCTCCCAGCTGTTCACTCTACACCCTCCACGGCCCCTGCAGGCGACCCACACCACAGGGGACTACCCTGCACATGTCCCGCAGGCAGGCCATCCACCATGGTCATGCCCCCCAGCCAACCCACATGTCACCTTGCACCACTGCCCACCAACGCAAGTCTCCCTGCACCCCCACCCCCTGCATCCAGGGGCACCCTCCACCAGGCCCCCACTCATGTCTACCAACCCCCCACCCCCCAGAAGTGCGATTCGCCTGGGTACATGTATTTCAGGGGTGCGCGTGTAGTCTGACACGCGAATTCATCAGGGTACGTGTATTATGGGTCCGCGTGAACTTCCACACGCGATATCAGCAGGGTACGTGTATTACTGGGTTCGCGGGAAGTTCCACACGGATTGCCCTGGGTACGTGTATTCCGGGGTTGCTTGGGAAGTTCCACACGTGATTGCCCTGGGTACGTGTATTTCGGGGTGCGCGGGAAGTTCCACACGCGATTGCCCTGGGTACATGTATTTCGGGGTGTGCGGGAAGTTCCACACGCAATTGCCCTGTGCACGTGTATTTTGGGGTGCGCGGGAAGTTCCACACGCGATTTCAGCAGGGTACGTGTATTCCAAGGTGCGCGGGAAATTCCACACGCGATTGTCCGTGGTGCGTGTATTTCCAGTTGCGCGGGAAATTCCACACGCGATTTCAGCAGGATACGTGTATTCCAAGGTGCGCGGGAAATTCCACATGCGATTGTCCATGGTGCGTGTATTTCTAGTTGCGCGTGAAGTTTCACACACGATTTCAGCAGGGTACGTGTATTCCAAGGTGCGCGGGAAGTTCCACACGCGATAGTCTGTGGTGCATGTATTTCTGGTTGCGTGAAGTTTCACATGCGATTTCAGCAGGGTGCGTGTATTCCAAGGTGCGTGGGAAATTCCACACACGAATCCAGCAGCCTACGTGTATTCCGGGGGTGCCGTGGAGTCCTACACGTGAATCGGCCGTGTGGGTCCTCCCAGCTGTTCACTCTACACCCTCCACGGCCCCTGCAGGCGACCCACACCACAGGGGACTACCCTGCACATGTCCCGCAGGCAGGCCATCCACCATGGCCATGCCCCCCAGCCAACCCACATGTCACCTTGCACCACTGCCCACCAACGCAAGTCTCCCTGCACCTCCACCCCCCTGCATCCAGGGGCACCCTCCACCAGGCCCCCACTCCTCTCCCCCTACACCCCCACCCCCTGCATCCAGGGGCACCTTCCACCAGGCCCCCACTCCTGTCTCCTAGCACCCACACCCCCCAGCACTGTAGGCCATCCTCCACCAGGCCCCCACTCCTGTCCCCCTGCACCCCCACCCCCCTGCATCCAGGGGCACCCTCCACCATGCCCCCACTCCTGTCTCCCTGCACCCCCACCCCCCAGCAGTGCAGGCCACCCTCCACCAGGCCCCCACTCCTGTCCCCCTGCGCCCCCACCCCTCCACCCCCCAGCACTGTAGGGCACCCTCCACCAGGCCCCCACTCCTGTCTCCCTGTGCCCCCACCCCCCAGCAGTGCAGGGCACCCTCCACCAGGCCCCCACTCCTGTCCCCCTGCACCCCACCCCCAGCACTGTAGGGCACCCTCCACCAGGCCCCCACTCCTGTCCCCCTGCACCCCCACCCCCCAGCACTGTGGGGCACCCTCCACTAGGCCCCCACTCATGTCCAACTCATGTCCCCCTGCACCCCCACCCCCCTGCATCCAGGGGCACCCTCTACCAGGCCCCCTCATGGACAACTCATGTCCCCCTGCGCCCCCACCCCCCAGCACTGTGGGGCACCCTCCACCAGGCCCCCACTCATGTCCAACTCATGTCCCCCGGCACCCCCACCCCCCAGCACTGTGGGGCACCCTCCACCAGGCCCCCACTCATGTCCAACTCATGTCCCCCTGCACCCCCACCCCCAGCACTGTGGGGCACCCTCCACCGGGCCTCCACTCATGTCCAACTCATGTCCCCCTGCACCACCATTCCTCAGCACTGTGGGGCACCCTCCACCAGGCCCCCACTCATGTCCAACTCATGTCCACCTGCACCCCCACCACCCAGCACTGTAGGGCACCCTCCACCAGGCCCCCACTCCTGTCTCCCTGCACCCCCACCCCCAGCACTGTGGGGCACCCTCCACCAGGCCCCCACTCATGTCTCCCACCCTACCTCACCCCCCAGCAGTGCGATGTGCCTGGGTACGTGCATTCCAGGGGTGCGCGGGTAGTCTTACACGCAATTTCATCAGGGTACGTGTATTATGGGTCCGCGTGAACTTCCACATGCGATATCAGCAGGGTACGTGCATTCCAAGATGCGCGGGAAATTCCACACGCGAATCCAGCAGCCTACGTGTATTCCGGGGGTGCCGTGGAGTCCTACACGTGAATCGGCCGTGTGGGTCCTCCCAGCTGTTCACTCTACACCCTCCATGGCCCCTGCAGGCGGCCCACACCACAGGGGACTACCCTGCACATGTCCCGCAGGCAGGCCATCCACCATGGCCATGCCCCCCAGCAAACCCACATGTCACCTTGCACTACTGCCCACCAACGCAAGTCTCCCAGCACCCCCACCCCCCAGCATCCAGGGGCACCCTCCACCAGGCCCCCACTCATGTCCCCCTGCACCCCCACCCCCCTGCATCCAGGGGCACCCTCCACCAGGCCCCCACTCATGTCCAACTCATGTCTCCCTGCACCCCCACCCCCCAGCACTGTGGGGCACCCTCCACCAGGCCCCCACTCATGTCCAACTCATGTCCCCCTGCACCCCCACTCCCCAGCACTGTGGGGCACCCTCCACCAGGCCCCCACTCATGTCCAACACATGTCCACCTGCACCCCCACCCCCCAGCACTGTAGGGCACCCTCCACCAGGCCCCCACTCCTGTCTCCCTGCACCCCCACCCGCAGCACTGTGGGGCACCCTCCACCAGGCCCCCACTCATGTCTCCCACCCTACCACACCCCACAGCAGTGCGATTTGCCTGGGTACGTGCATTCCAGGGGTGCGCGGGTAGTCTTACACGCAATTTCATCAGGGTACGTGTATTATGGGTCCGCGTGAACTTCCACACGCAATATCAGCAGGGTACGTGTATTCCAAGGTGCGCGGGAAATTCCACACGCGAATCCAGCAGCCTACGTGTATTCCGGGGTGCCGTGGAGTCCTACACGTGAATCGGCCGTGTGGGTCCTCCCAGCTGTTCACTCTACACCCTCCATGGCCCCTGCAGGCGGCCCACACCACAGGGGAATACCCTGCACATGTCCCGCAGGCAGGCCATCCACCATGGCCATGCCCCCCAGCAAACCCACATGTCACCTTGCACTACTGCCCACCAACGCAAGTCTCCCAGCACCCCCACCCCCCAGCATCCAGGGGCACCCTCTAGCAGGCCCCCACTCATGTCCCCCTGCACCCCCACCCCCCTGCATCCAGGGGCACCCTCCACCAGGCCCCCACTCGTGTCTCCCAGCACCCACACCCGCCAGCACTGTAGGGCACCCTCTACCAGGCCCCCACTCCTGTCCCCCTGAACCCCCACCCCCCAGCACTGTAGGGCACCCTCCACCAGGCCCCCACTCCTGTCTCCCTGCACCCCCACCCCCCTGCATCCAGGGGCACCCTCCACCAGGCCCCCACTGCTGTCTCCCAGCACCGCCACCCTCCAGCAGTCAGGGGCACCTGCCAGCAGGCCCCCACACATGTCCTCCAGCCAACACGTTATCACAATCTAGATCCCTGGCCCTTATGGGCAGCCTCCACATGCCAAACACCCACCCAAGTATTGCATCCACCCACTTAGAAATGCCAATTACATGATACAACCCCAATGGCAAGTATGTAAATGAACACATGTCCCTCACATACACACAATGGGTGTCAGTGAATGTCAAAACCCATATCATGACAAGCATGAAACCAATGAGATGATACTACACATTGAAGTATGATGAAAAAATATGTATTAAAAGCAATATAAATGGAATCAAAAATAAACAAACGAAAATGGGCATTAAAAACAAAAAGCAGCATGTCCGTAAAATAATGTAAAACCACAAATCATAATCCAAAGGAAAGGTGTCCAAAGTCACAGTTCACAAAATTAAATCCAATGGAAAATTAAAGCCAAAAACCATTGCTCCATGGGTAAAATCAAAATAAAAATAAAAATTCCCAACAGTCAACTATATACAGATAAACAATCTAGGGTCCATGATCCCAACAGAAGAAATGAAACCTATCTAATAACACTACCTAATAAAAAAAACTATATACAAAAATGTGGTCCATTGTCCAAAAGGTCCAAAAAATATAAAAAAGCAAAGGAAACCTAACACTAACTACAGAACTATTTACAAGGGCAGCGGGCCAGTCCCACGGCTCACTTTGGGATGTTCCGGGCCAGGGCATCATCAAACTCCTGCTCAATGTCCCGGAGGCGGTCCTCCTCCATGGCCCAGAGGGTCTGCAGGGCCGACGACATGTTCACCTCCAACTCCCTGCGGATTGCCTCGAGGCACTCGGCCCGCCTCAGGGCCCTCTGCATGGAGTTCTCCGCCCTGACCATCGTGAGCCGTGCCTCTTCCGCCCGCTGCCGCTCCGCATCTATGGCGTGGCCCAACCGCTGCCACACGGAAGACACTTCCCGTCCTGGGTCCTCCTGCCCTCCGGCCGATGCCTGCCCCTCCGATGTCGAAGGCCCCGAGCCATCATGGCTCCCACCTCGTTGCTGCTGCTGCTGTGCCTGTGCCGTGCCCTGGCTCTTACTGCCTGCACATCCTCCACCGGCTGGGGTGCAGTCGTTGATGTGGCCACTCCTACTGGACGTCCGACTCCCGACTGTGGCAGGGATGCCTCCTCCACCAGCCTGGCCGCACCGTCAGAGGCAGCTCCACAGGGCACCCAGGTGACAAATGGGTGGGAAGATGGCACGGAGGACGACTGGCGCATAGGGTGTTCAGCTGAGCAGGGGGTCGGAGCAAGCTGCAGCAAACAGAGGAATCCAGCCTGGGTGACCTGTCCCAGTAGGCCGACGCGGTCAACAAGCCATTCAAGATCACGTGCAGTCTCCTCATGAAAAGACTGCAGGTCACCTCACATGGCCCGTTGACGCAACGCCACACCAGTCAGGGCAGGCTCAACCCGTACCTGGATAGCCATGTCCGCAGGCAGAGGAAGGCCAGTTGTTGTGAGCTCATCCCCTGCCTGAAAACGGGTCTGGACATAGGCATCCCTGCTGGTGCAAGATGATGCAGTGACAGGATCAGGGACAGGATTGCACACATGCACCTCTGCGGCGGCCTGTGCTGCCTCCTGTCCCTGGTCCTGCACTGCACCACTAGCACCAGTGGAATCCCCACCTCCAGACCCCATCTCTGTCGCTTGCACGGCCTCCTCCTCCACCAAACCCCCCACCAACCTGGATGACTCCGTGCCATCTTCCCCCGTTGGGCCCTGTGGGGTCCCAGCTGCCCCTTCTGCTGCCGAGGAGTCCAACTCTGACCTCCGCCTCTTGGACCTCCCCCCGGCAGCTGCGGCCTGGGACGCGGCACCGGACGCCTCACTCCCCGACGAGATCACAACCTGGGAGGGGAGCCGGGCCTTGCGTCTCCGGCTGGCGGTGCGATCCCCGCCGCTGTGCTCCACAGCACCTTCTCCGCCCTCTTCATCAGTTGACGCTGCAGATAGGGAGAAATAAAACACAGGAATCAGGGCACTGTACAATGGACACATACACACATGACAGTTGTACATGAGTGGCATTGCCAAACCTCAGACATGGCATCACAATCGCCAACACACATGTCATTTCAACTCGCACACATGAGCCATACCACAGCCATATCGCAACAGCCAGCACCATCCATACACATACAACAGCATGAGCAGGCAAAGGTGAGCCAGACATCACATGCAACACAGGGAGTGCACTACACATGCACACACACCACCACACTTGCATGCATGTGTACACCTCTGCCAACTGTCGCAGTGTTCAGATTGGCATCCATGTCACATCTGCCAATCAGGCTTCCACATCCCGCTGTCACATGCATCCATGTTGCATCACTGTTGCACCCTTGTCAAATCCACACACATGCACATGTACACAGTGCTGATACATGCAGCTGAAAACAACATCCATGTGTGACATCACGAACATGCCTACTTACATACACATTCATCCAAACATGTGTGCCCACACAACTGCATTTGGCATGCAAGCCTACACACACAAGCACCATCCATGTCTCACACATGACAGCCCTCGCATGTGTTAGCCTCACGGCCCTGTACACCCCCCCCCATACTTGGCCCCATAAAAACACATGTGCAACCTGCACACTACTGGCACATCACCACACGCACAGCTCACAATCATGATGCATGTACACTTACCGCTCGACTCCAGACGGGTCTGCCTCTCAAGGACCAGGATGTGGAGCGCTGGGGATATGCATTCCAGGACCCTCATCTGATCGTCCGACAAGTGGCCCCGGCACCCCTTAGCATCCGCTGCCTTCAAGAGGCGCCGGGCCTTGTTGAGGGTCCTGAACCTGAAGTCCTCCCAGCGCTTCTTGACATGATGGAATAGTCGGACTGCCACCCCCTCCGCGTTGATGGCAGTCACGATGTCCGTCCATATCCGAGTACGTCCTTCCTTGTCGGCGCGCAAACTTCCGAAGAGGGCATCATACTGCCCCAGGACTTGCTCCACCAGGGCACCAACTTCGGTGGCAGTGAAGCTGGTGCCCCTCTGCCTCTCTGGCCGGGGGTTGTTAGTGGTGCCAGATGCTGCAGTGCCCGACATGACAACCCCAGAGGCAGGAGTGGGTTGGAAACTGTGTTCTGGGGCTGGTCTGTGGAGCGATGGAATCCAGGTCGGGAGTCTTCGGTTCCAGCAGGGCTGGTCACAGCAACAGCACCCCTGGCTGATGTGCAGGCAGCAAATGGCAGGGCACGTGGGCAGCAGGCAATCAGGCAGCAGCAGATGGCAGGTGGGAGCATGCTTGGGGCTCTGGGGGGCAGTAATTCGCCCTTCTGGGCAGGAGCGTGGTCTTGCGTGTGTTTACGCGTGGCCAGCTTGATACGGAGTGATTTGGCACGTGAAAATCGAGCACGTCTGCGTGTAATTCGAGGAAAGGGCCTTAGCGCGTAAGCGCGTCAGCACACGTACGGGAATTCATTGGCCCAAAGGCTACATCACACTTCAGCTAATGCCTGCACCAAATCCCATGGTGAGTGTTCATTCCCATACTCCTAGTCCACAGTCCACTGGGGCTCCTGCCCCTAGTGTCCAGAGTGGCGTAGGACACTCAGTATCACCACCACCTTCCAAGCAGAAGAGGAAGAGTGCTCGTCCAGGACAGACTGATGCCCCAGACACGGCTACACAATCCGGCCCACCAAGGAAGCCCAGCTTCAATCAGGCCAAACTTGATGCACTTGTGGAGTATGTGTCCGCACATGACAGCAAAATGGTGATTACTGCAGGATGCAAGACCACACCTGCACAACGTCAGGCACACTGGCAGACCATCGCAGAACTCATAAGTGCCCTTGGATTCATGAGGCGCACAGCTAATGATTGCTACAAGCGCTGGAATGACCTGAAGCGCAGGGCAAAGAAAAAGCTGGCCTCAAATAATGCCGCAACTCTAGTGACTGGAGGTGGGTCTCCAGCAGAGGACATAGAACTCACTCCACATGAGTATGTTGCTGGGACCTACGTCACGGAGGAACAGATCCAAGGCGTGGGAGACCTGCCAGATTACGAGGCATTGTCCGGTGAGTGCACATGCATGTGTGTGTCATCCATGTGCATGGTGTGTGTGTGAGTGCTTCTGATTGAGTGCCAGGTGAGGGTGTGTGTGCCTGAGTGGTTTGGGTCACCCATGTGCTTCATCCAATACATTCTGCACACCAGGATTTGGGTGTTGCAGTATCCCTTCTGGGAACAGTAGACATTCAGCCCAACCTTACGCCAGTTGCCCTTGAAGTATCATCTTGCCACAACATAGTTGCATATTATTCTGTGTTCATTCAGGCTGATTGTCTATATTCCACCACTTTCACTAGGCATTTCTCAGTCCTATTGTCACATGTGTGACATGGCTAGGGTACATGCCATCTGTGTGATAGCATGTGTCATGTATGTGTATTGGACATGCCAATCACAGGCCAATGTGTGATGGCACTGCTAGCCAGCATGCATCAAATGTGTTGGTCTTCCATCTTAATGTCATCAATGTGTGCCATTTGCCTCCCCTTCACACGCAGTGACAGTGCATGCATGGGAGGGTTATAGTCATGTGGGACATGTGTCAATGAAGTACTGTTTCTGTTGCTTCTCAGCCCTAATTGTGTGCCATGGTGCTAATGGCTGTTCCCATTTCTTTTCTTTCATGTCTTTGCAGGGGATGACGCACTTGATACTGCTGGGGTTGTGGAGATGGTGCAGACCCAGGAGGGGTCTCAGGCCCGACCGGGCACCAGTGAGGGACGTGGTGTGGTGATGGCTGAGAACCCACACTTGCTGCAGACCATCATCTCTAGGGGTGTCTCTGGGTGCACCTCCCCCGAGCACTATTCAGGTGTCGATTCAGATGATGAGACCTACGTGCCGTCGCAGGTAAGTGTTTCTGGGATGGATTCTGTACTGTCCAACCCACCTGCACCAGGGGTAGAACCCTCAATGGGGATGTCAGTGGTAGGTCCGCCTTTGGTGGTTACGGATGCAGGGTCACACTCCGCTACATCTGATCCTGTTCCTGGGCCAGCAGATCAGAGGGGGAATGCAGTCCTGCAGCCTCAGGCAGTGCCGGCACAGAAAGGCGCAGTTCGCCTTGCCCCAGACAGGTGTGGTGCCCGTCGACTGGCAATACCGCATGGGAGCAATCCATATACGGTATGGCATACCAACAGGCAGCATCAACTGAGATGAGGGCTCAGGCCATGGATAGGATGGCCACTTCCATTGTCCCCCAAGAAAGGCTGATTGAACAACTACAGCAGGCAACAGACTCCATTAGCCAGTCACACAGGGAGGACATGTTGGCGTCCAACAGGGACAGGCAGCGGGCGGCACTGGAGACTCTGCGGGAAGCCATTTCTATTGAGTCCCAGGGCCACAGGGAAGCCCTGAGGGTGGAACTCCGTCAGCTCAGGGTAACTCTGGTTGAGCTTGAGGCTTCAGCTAACACAAGGACAGAACAGCAGCTGGAGCGGCTCACACGTATGCTCTCAGCTGAGATGCAGGCAACTAGGGAGGAGGTCCGGGCATCCCGTGAGTTGTTGCATGGGGACCTCCGCACAATTATCCTCCAGAACCAGACCTTCCACACCCGCATGCTTACAGCCATGGAGGACCAGACTAGGGCTTTGCGTGGGCTGCCTCCCATAGTGCCACCACCTCCTGATGCAGCTGCAGAGGGTGAGGAGAGCGACAGCAGCGATTCTCCCAGAATAGGGTAGCCGTGCAGGCGATGAGCCCATGGAGGTGTTTTTTTTCCCGCAAGATCCACACAGGTGGGTTTTGGTGTGCACCCTGTCGTCGGACCTCCTGGGTGGCCTCCCCCACCCCCTGGGGCCCATTCATGGCCATTTTTTATTTTTGATTTTTGATTTTTTGGACAGTGTGTTGCCTTGTGTGGCTCCCGTGGGCATACGCTGTATTGTGGCTGGGCACATGCAGGCTTGTGCTGAATTTGGGTCAGATGCTTGGGTTTGTGTGACACACACCCCTCCTGCTTCCCGTTTCCATGGGCTTGCAAAGGGTGTGCCCAAGTGACATTGACTTACACGGTGACGTTGGACTCCCATTTGATGTGTGGGCAGTCTGTAGTCAATACTGTGTATACATTCCTAGTGCATATTGTTGTTGTATTGTACACTGCATGGTGTATTGCTATGTGCCTCTGCATCCATCTCATCCTCCTAATTTGCAGGTCCATTTGTCATGTCTTCACAAGGCGGTCTACCTTGGAAATGGAGTCCATGTTGTAAGCAGTGCACCTACACTTTTGCGTGGCGCTAACACTGTACAGTTGGAAGTGTTCGAAGTGCTGGCATTATCAGATAGTGAGGCTACCAATTTTTTAAGTCTGTACTGTCATGTTTATGGTAAATTGGAGGTTGTGTAGGTGATTAGTATTATTGGTAAGTATTTGGTAATGTGTGTTGTTGGTCCTGCATTACTGTGAGCATTTCATGTGTGTCCAGTTTACATTAGGGACACTGTAGTTTGTGACACTTGGGTCATGTTGTGGTGATTAATTTGTTTGCTCTCACATAGCATGACATGCCATGGTGTGTTGTGTGGCCGTGCCGGGGAGGGGTTGGGTGATATGGCACTGTTCTCATGTTGTATTTTGCAAGTGGGTATTCATTTTTGCTGCATGGAAGTGTGTCTTTTGATGACACTGCATTGGTGGTGTTTGTGTAGGTAGGGATGCACACATTGTGACACTTCCAGATGAACAATCTCAGGCTGCTATGGTTCTGACAGTTGACTGTCCCTTAATTCATCATAATTGTCAGATTGAGTCATCATTGATTGTCAGATGGTATGTGCCAGGGCTGTGTGCACTCCACAGGGGTGTGATTTCTATGTGAAGTAATTAGCCACCAGCTGCGTACAGGCTGCCTCACCCCGTGCCCTTTCCCCTCCCATGCGCAGCGGGCCTGCATGTGGTTGGGGATGTGGGGGCACCACCATATCCACAGCCAGGCCCCGGCGTGTTGCAACATTGTGCAGGACACATGCTGCCACTATGATCCTGCACACTACTGGGGGAGCGTATAACAGCTGCCCGCAGAACGGTCAAGGTAGCGAAAGCGTGACTTGAGCACTCCGAATGTGCGCTCCACTATGCCCCGTGTTGCAATATGGGCTATGTTGTATCTTACCTTTGGAGGCGTGATGGGGTTCCGAATTGGCGTCATCATGTGGGTGCTCAGAGGGTATGCACTGTCCCCTGAGGAGGTGGTGATGGGGATCATTAGTGGGGTATTGACATTACTCTGTATCTGTCATGCATGCGTGTGCTGTGGCATTTATACTCACCAAGCAGCCATGCATCGCCATATCGCCCAGCTTCCATGTCCCGGTTTAGGGTTGACATCCTGTAAATGAAGCTGTCGTGGGTGGACCCTGGTTAGTTGGCACATACTGAGGTGATGATTCCCTTGGAATCGCATACTACTTGGACGTTGATGGAATGCCAGTGCTTGCGGTTTCTATAGATGTGCTCAAATGCCCTGGGGGGACGTAGAGCCACATGGGTGCAATCAATGGCACCTAGCACTTTGGGGAATTGTGCCACCCTGTAGAAATCCTGGCTGACAGCCTGCCTTTCTGCATGTGTTCTGGGCAGGTATATGTGCCTGCGGACTGATGGGTGTGCAGTGATGATGGCCAACACTTGGTGTAGGCACCATGACTGCGTGGCCTGTGACACCCCCCCCCACTATGGCACTTGTCCGCTAAAATGATCCGGTAGCCAAGAAGTGCAGTACATTGAGGACCTTCTCCAGGGGGCTGAGTGCTTGGGAACACAGGGTGGGTGATGTGAGGTCATCCTCCCACTCACTGACCAGGTCGAGTATTATGTGTGGTGGAAACCTGTACCTCCCATAGACCTGGTCATCAGGCATACCAAATAGGATGGTTCTGGGTGTGAAGATTCTGGCCCTGACAATCCTTCTCCTCCTCCTGCGGTATCCCATGGCCACTGCTGCTAGGAACGGTATATTCATCCTGGCGTCTGAGCTTGTTTGTTGTTTTCACACTCTTTTATGCTGCGCAGGACATGCGTCTGCTTCATGCTGGCGTACGTGTTTCCGGATTGGACCTTTTTCTTTTTTGCGCGTTGTAGGCGACCGTGTAAATCTTCCCGCCCACGCCAGGAATACACGTAACATGCTCTCCCAGGCCCAGTCGCGAGTAAATATTCCCGCGCACCCTGAAATACACGTACCCAGGGCAGTCGCATGTGGAACTTCCCGCGAACCCCGTAATACACGTACCCTGCTGATATCGCGTGTGGAAGTTCACGCGGACCCATAATACACGTACCCTGATGAAATCGCGTGTAAGACTACCCGCGCACCCCTGGAATACACGTACCCTATCGCACTGCTGGGGGGTGGAGGGGGTGGGAGGCATGAGTTGGACATGAGTGGGGGCCTGGTGGAGGGTGCCCTACAGTGCTGGGGGGTGGGAGTGCAGGGGGAGATGAGTTAGACATGAGTGGGGGCCTGATGGAGGGTGCCCCTGGATGCAGGGGGGTGGGGGTGCAGGGGGACAGGAGTGGGGGCCTGGTGGAGGGTGCCCTACAGTGCTGGGGGGTGTGGGCGCTGGGAGACATGAGTGGGGGCCTGGTGGAGGGTGCCCTACAGTGCTGGGGGGTGGGGGTGCAGGGGGACAGGAGTGGGGGCCTGGTGGAGGGTGCCCTGCACTGCTGGGGGGTGGGGGTGCAGGGAGACAGGAGTGGGGGCATGGTGGAGGGTGCCCCTGGATGCAGGGGGGTGGGGGTGCAGGGGGACATGAGTTGGACATGAGTGGGGGCCTGGTGGAGGGTGCCCCTGACTGCTGGTGGGTGGGGGTGCAGGGGGACATGAGTGGGGGCCTGGTGGAGGGTGCCCCTGACTGCTGGTGGGTGGGGGTGCAGGGGGACATGAGTGGGGGCCTGGTGGAGGGTGCCCTACAGTGCTGGGGGGTGGGGGTGCTGGGATACATGAGTGGGGGCCTGGTGGAGGGTGCCCTACAGTGCTGGGGGGTGGGGGTGCAGGATGACAGGAGTCGGGGCCTGGTGGAGGGTGCCCTGCACTGCTGGGGGGTGGGGGTGCAGGGAGACAGGAGTGGGGGCATGGTGGAGGGTGCCCCTGGATGCAGAGGGGTGGGGGTGCAGGGGGACATGAGTTGGACATGAGTGGGGGCCTGGTGGAGGGTGCCCCTGACTGCTGGTGGGTGGGGGTGC
Organism: Ambystoma mexicanum; assembly: GCF_040938575.1. Lineage (NCBI taxonomy): Eukaryota > Metazoa > Chordata > Amphibia > Caudata > Ambystomatidae > Ambystoma > Ambystoma mexicanum. The sequence continues at coordinate 328,097,928 of NC_090929.1, forward strand.
AGGGGGACATGAGTGGGGGCCTGGTGGAGGGTGCCCCTGACTGCTGGTGGGTGGGGGTGCAGGGGGACATGAGTGGGGGCCTGGTGGAGGGTGCCCCTGGATGCAGGGGGGTGGGGGTGCAGGGGGACATGAGTTGGACATGAGTGGGGGCCTGGTGGAGGGTGCCCCTGACTGCTGGTGGGTGGGGGTGCAGGAGGACATGAGTGGGGGCCTGGTGGAGGGTGCCCCTGGATGCAGGGGGGTGGGAGTGCAGGGGGACATGAGTTGGACATGAGTGGGGGCCTGGTGGAGGGTGCCCCTGGATGCAGGGGGGTGGGGGTGCAGGGGGACATGTGTTGGACATGAGTGGGGCCTGGTGGAAGGTGCCCCTGGATGCAGGGGGGTGGGGGTGCAGGGGGACATGAGTTGGACATGAGTGGGGGCTTGGTGGAGGGTGCCCCTGGATGCTGGGGGGTGGGGGTGCTGGGAGACATGAGTGGGGGCCTGGTGGAGGGTGCCCCTGGATGCAGGGGGGTGGGGTGCAGGGGGACATGAGTTGGACATGAGTGGGGGCCTGGTGGAGGGTGCCCCTGGATGCAGGGGGGTGGGGGTGCAGGGGGACATGAGTGGTGGCCTGGTGGAGGGTGCCCCTGGATGCAGAGGGGTGGGGGTGCAGGGGGACATGAGTGGGGCCTGGTGGAGGGTGCTCCTAGATGCAGGGGGGTGAGGCTGCAGGGGGACATGAGTTGGACATGAGTGGGGGCCAGGTGGAGGGTGCCCTACAGTGCTGGGGTGGGGGTGCAGGGGGACAGGAGTGGGGGCCTGGTGGAGGATTCCCTGCACTGCTGGGGGGTGGGGGTGCAGGGAGACAGGAGTGGGGGCATGGTGGAGGGTGCCCCTGGATGCAGGGGGGTGGGGTGCAGGGGGACAGGAGTGGGGGCCTGGTGGAGGGTGCCCTGCACTGCTGGGGCGTGGGGGTGCAGGGAGACATGAGTGGGGGCCTGGTGGAGGGTGCCATTGGATGCTGGGGGGTGGGGGTGCTGGGAGACATGAGTGGGGGCCTGGTGGAGGGTGCCGTACAGTGCTGGGGGGTGGGGGTACACGGGGACAGTAGTGGGGGCCTGGTGGAGGGTGCCCTGCACTGCTGGGGGGTGGGGGTGCAGGGAGACAGGAGTGGGGGCATGGCGGAGGGTGCCCCTGGATGCAGTGGGGTGGGGTGCAGGGGGACAGGAGTGGGGGCCTGGTGGAGGGTGCCCTACAGTGCTGGGGGGTGTGGGTGGTGAGAGACAGGAGTGGGGGCCTGGTGGAGGGTGCCCTACAGTGCTGGGGGGAGGGGGTGCAGGGGGACATGAGTTGGATATGAGTGGGGGCCTGGTGGAGGGTGCCCTGCACTGCTGGGGGGTGCGGGTGCAGGGAGACAGGAGTGGGGGCATGGTGGAGGGTGCCCCTGGATGCAGGGGGGTGGGGGCCCAGGGGGACAGGAGTGGGGGCCTGGTGGAGGGTGCCCTACAGTGCTGGGGGGTGTGGGTGCTGGGAGACAGGAGTGGGGGCCTGGTGGAGGGTGCCCTACAGTGCTGGGGGATGGGGGTGCAGGGGGACAGGAGTGGGGGCCTGGTGGAGGGTGCCCTGCACTGCTGGGGGTTGGGGGTGCAGGGAGACAGGAGTGGGGGCCTGGTGGAGGGTGCCCTACAGTGCTGGGGGGCAGGGGTGCAGGGGGACAGGAGTGGGGGCCTGTTGGAGGGTTCCCTGCACTGCTGGGGGGTGGGGGTGCAGGGAGACGGGAGTGGGGCCCTGGTGGAGGGTGCCCTACAGTGCTGGGGGTGTGGGTGCTGGGAGACAGGAGTGGGGGCCTGGTGGAGGGTGCCCCTGGATGCAGGGGGGTGGGGGTGCAGGGTTACATGAGTGGGGGCCTGGTGGAGGGTGCCCCTGGATGCTGGGGTGGGGGTGCTGGGAGACTTGAGTTGGTGGGCAGTGGTGCAAGGTGACATGTGGGTTGGTTCGGGGGCATGGCCATGGTGGATGGGCTGCCTGCGGGACATGTGCAGGGGTGCAGGGTAGTCCCCTGTGGTGTGGGCCGTCTGCAGGGCCCGTGGAGGGTATAGAGGGAACAGCTGGGAGGACCCACACGGCCAGGTCACGTGTGGGACTCCCCGGCACCCCCGAAATACACATAGGCTGCTGGATTCGTTTGTGGAATTTCCCGCGCACCCGGAGTACACGTACCCTGCTGAAATTGCGGGTGGAACTTCACACGCACACCGAAATACACATACCCTGCAAATTCACGTGTGATACTTCCCGTGCACCACGAAATACACGTACCCAGGGTAATCGCGTGTGGAACTTCCCGCGAACCCCGTAATACATGTACCCTGCTGATATCGCGTGTGGAAGTTCACGCGGACCCATAATACACGTACCCTGATGAAATTGCGTGTAAGACTACCCGCGCACCCCTTGAATACACGTACCCAGGCAAATCGCACTCCTGGGGGGTGGGGGGGTCGGAGACATGAGTGGGGCCCTGGTGGAGGGTGCCCCACAGTGCTGGGGGTGGGGGTGCAGGGAGACAGGAGTGGGGGCCTGGTGGAGGGTGCCCTACAGTGCTGGGGGGTGGGGGTGCAGGGGGACATGAGTTGGACATGAGTGGGGCCTGGTGGAGGGTGCCCCTGACTGCTGGTGGGTGGGGGTACAGGGGGACAGGAGTGGGGGCCTGGTGGAGGGTGCCCTGCACTGCTGGGGGGTGGGGGTGGTGGGAGACATGTGTTGGTGGGCAGTAGTGCAAGGTGACATGTGGGTTGGCTGGGGGGCATGGCCATGGTGGATGGGCTGCCTGCGGGACATGTGCAGGGGTGCAGGGTAGTCCCCTGTGGTGTGGGCCGCCTGCAGGGGCTGTGGCGGGTGTAGAGGGTGTAGAGGGAACAGCTGGGAGGACCCACACAGCCAATTCACGTGTGGGACTCCCCGGCACCCCCGAAATACACGTAGGCTGCTGGATTCGTGTGTGGAATTTCCCGCGCACCCGGAGTACACGTACCCTGCTGAAATTGTGTGTGGAACTTCACGCGCACACCGAAATACACGTACCCTGCAAATTCACGTGTGGAACTTCCCGCGCACCCCGGAATACATGTGCCCAGGCCAATCGCGTGTGGAACTTCCCGCTAACCCCGTAATACATGCACACGCTATTTTTCACACAGCGGGTGTCCGTGTTTGTCGGTACCCCTTTGCACCTCATTTGTCCTAGAGGGCCACAGTATGGCTCATTCATCATAGCTGCATATGGGTGCTTTTTGTTAGCGCACATTTTGGCGCACATTTATTTCAGGCGCAGGGACGCTACCACCTGCTTTCTTGTGGTGTACTTGTTTGGCCCTGTGCGCGTCTTTGACTGTGCGCTGGTTTGCCCTATTCGATTCCATGAATACGAGTTGTAGGCGAGTGTGTGGGCGTTCCGCGCACTTGCCTCCTGTACTTCCCCGTGACGCCCATATTTTCACGCGTTGTTCCCCATTCCGATTGTTACGCCCCGTGTTCCGCCTACTTTTGTAATGTGCGCCGCGCTATGTGCGATTTCGCAGCGGCCGTGGCGCACGCCATTGGATGGCCTGTGCGCCGGCGTGTGTCGCGCACTTTTTCAGCGCACATCCAATATTTTTCTCGCGCACGGACTTCCATGAATCGATGTGCGCTGGTTTCCCTGCGATTTTCGCAGTTGCACTGCGATTTTCGCACTTTTACTGCAAATCGCACGTTTTGGCACCTCTGCGCCGGAATTGTCGGCGCACATTAATTCCATGAATCGGCCTGTTAGTCTACTTGTGTTTCAGCGTCTGTACAATTATTGAACTGTTGATTCTCTGCAGTACCTTGTGCACATGTAATCTTCCTTTTTGTATTTAAATGTTCTCTTGATTCTTTACTTCGTCATACATTTTTGTAAGATCCATACATCCTCTACAGCCAGTATCATGAGACATCGTTCATACTCTCTTATGACATCACAGGCTTCTTTCTTTACTCTTTTTTTATATTCCTTCAGGGAGTTCCTCCCTCAGATTGTCGTCCCTTTGGGGATACATTCAATAGGGTTGTCTCAATGGTTACCTCTTTTTGAATTTACGCTGCAGTTTTGGCACAACAGCTGGTGTCAAACACGGCACGATCTCAGGCTTCCAATATATGGGAGGTAAGGGGGCGGAATTTCCTGCAGAGGCATGCAGCTGCTCCTCTACATTCCCCCCTCTGGTCGAATCCTCAACCACCTCCTCAATCGTTTCCACATCCTGATATTTTCTCTTGAAAAAGTGTTTCGTTGGCGTCCATATCTTCATCACCTCCCTCAGTGTGCCGGCTGATTTGACATGTTCATATACAATCCAGGTCATGCAGTTATATTGTCCATTCGGAGTACAATAGATTCATCATCCCACATACTTCTTATGAGTCTTTGGATATAGGAATTTTGTTCCTTCAGGTGCTACAATGCTGGCCTCTATGTAGTTCCTGACAGTGTCATCAGTCAGCCCCTTGGCGTTAAGTTCAGGTTAGATATCGATCTTGATCTTCATTCCCACCACTTTGTTTGCTGTTTTCTTGCATAGGGCAATCACTATCCTGACTATACAGAATCCAACATCACCAGCACCAATATTACGCCAAGAATCTTGGATATATTTGCCAATCACTGCGGAATCCACGAGAACAGGGAGGCAAACCAACTGTCATCTTCAATGTATTTCGTCTCATCTTCCATCTTGTTATGTAGGTCTGTCAATAACACTATGGCCTCTGTCAAGTGTCCCCTTTTGTTGCTCATGAGAAGGTATGAATGTGCAACATGATGGCACCGATTTTGGCACAAACTCCTCCTTCCATCGGTGTGATCATATCAAGGACATATCGGTTATGGAGGGTCATCAGTCATACAGCTCTCAGCGCTTTCTTAATAGAGTTAAATCCCTTTATGGTAGCATTGATTGTCTGCAGAAGCTCCCATCTAGTGATCTGTAACCACTTGACTTGGTGTTTGCCACTGATTGGATCCCATGCATGAATATAGTCATTAGTATTGTGGCAGTCTTGCTGAACAACCTGTGTTCTTCAGCAATCGAATCATACGCTGTTATTGATTTGGCTGAGAAATATTTTTCTATTTATGTCTGACGGAGAAGTTCAAGCGATCTTCTTTTTCTCAAATGGGAACCCACATTTGGAAATTCACCAATGTTCAGGTCACTCTAATGAGTCACTAGTGTCAGAACATGGATGAGCACCAAAGAACACACTACGTCCCAATCATTGGGCAACCTCATATAAGCTCTAGATCCACCAGCCCAATATCAATCCATAAGGATGGCTGTCCCTTCTCCCATCCTAGAAACATCAATTGTGGATTTACATTCTCTGTTATATCTCACGTGATTCTTCCCGTGTCTTCGGAAGCACAGTGTCGGATTAACTAATGGGATTACAACTACTGGGCCTGATTCATCTTCAACCCATGTCAACAGTTTGGAATGCTTGGCCCATGACTTCAAGCATCCATTCACCTTCTGTACTTCTTGTACGTGATCTGTTTTCAACAGATGAGCTGCGCAAGACATCATTCCTTCTTCCCAACCCTTCTTGGAATTCACTCATCCATAGATCAATATCAAGTTTGTTGACAACATCCAGGTGATCTGGCTATTTCTGTCACATTGGGGCAATTCATTCTCTTAAGTTCTTGAATGAAAAACTCATCCTGCCCTGCAGCAGGATACACAAGCATCTTGCTCTTCCATACAGGCTCCTTTTCCATTTGTAATGTGTTGATGTAGCCATCCTGGTATGGAAACAACCATTTTGCTCTCCATCGCAAGGTCGCCCAACTTCCTTGAAATTGTCCTTGAGTAGTACATGTTGCAAGGTGACTGGGGCACCTTGCATTGTGCTCTGGAACCTGTCTTGCAATGAAAGTCCTAACTGTATTCATGGCCTAGGGAATGAGGGAGCAGACGTAGCAATCATCCTTAGATGCTTTTTCCCCAACCTTTATCATGTGTTGGTACCACATGTTTTTCCCCAGGAGAGCTTTGTTATCTGGATATGTATTTATCCCTTCACTATCTTCTTTTGCATCTCTTTTATGTCTCCCAAAATACATATAGTAAACGTAAATCTTGTCATGTATACATTTCATAGTGGAGCGAACCATAAGGACCTTTCCTTCGGCGGAAGTTCTAAGATGATAGAGACTGTGAAAGATGAGGACCAGAAAGACAACGAGAACAATCATGCATCTATATATCATACATAAGAATCTGGGCATCCATCTCTCACGCCACCCTACTTCTTGTTGAATTTGTTCATTCTCGATAACTGTGCCATTTTATTCAATAATCATTTTTAATACAATCATCAAATTCCCTTATATTTACAACTGTAAAATGTGTTCAATTGTAGCAATAAGAAGTCTTCTTATCACTGCACCGTTTTTAGGATCTTGCAAGAAAGTGTGAATATTAACGTCTCTTCTAACAAGAGCAGGGTAAGACTGAAGTATGAACACAAATACAGCAAGCACAAGCCGATGAACGTCACTATCGCCAGGTACCATATGTTTGATCGCTTAAAACAAATATTCTCCACAAAATGAATCTGGATACTGATCTCGTTTCCAATTTCTGATCAAGAACTGATGTTTAGGCATAACTCTGATGTATTATTTTCTGCTTCCATATGTATTTCTAAAAGTTCCTGGAATTCTCTGCAAGTCTTTTCACTCTCTGCTAAAATATCTATAAGGTGTGTCTATTGAATTCCAGTCCAAATAAAGTATATGTTAATCACTTGTTGCTTCATTGTCCTTCTTCTTAGTAATTGATGGGGTCTGCACACGTGGACATTCTTCCTCTTGTCTTGCTTCTGGATCAGCAGCGGTGTGAGGGAAGGTCTTACCTTTATAAATCTTCGCATAACCCAGCTGCAGCCAATATCTTCTTCCTTGTACCTTGGCAGTAGACGGGGACACTTCTTCGATAATAAAAGGGCCATAAAAATGTGGCTCATGCCACCTCCTGGTAAAAATGTAATCAATGCAAGGTCCCCAGCATATAATTTAGGTGGTGGTAATAGTTTGCTTGGATTGGTTGCCAAATTAACTTCTACTGTGTTCTTAGACCGACCCCCCCTGGTGCTTGACTTGATCTGAAATTAAAGAAATACTAGGGGTCATACATGTAAAATAATCATGCATCCCATCACTTAAAGACTTAGCTACACTCTGGGTATCCATCTTATTCCTATACGGAGATGTAGGGGCGTTCTCATTCAATGTTGTGTCAGTAGTTCATGCGGGGTGAGGTGGTGCTCTGATCTGGGCTGATTCCAAAGGGCATATAAGGCTACGGGTAGGCAATACAGCCATCCCTTTTTCAAAGTAAATTTAATCTTGGCAATCCTTTCTTTGAGGGGGCCGTTGAGTCTCTCACATAACCGGTTCGCTCGCAGGTGATAAGCAGAAGAAAACGTATGCTTTATGTTTAATACAAGCCCTATCTGTTCAAATAGCTCATTGACAAAATGCGGCCCATTATCGGATCTTAGTACTTCACACACACACCCCACCTGAGGAACTCTTCACACACTAAAAACATTGCTGCACAAGTGGTATTAGGGTCTGTACACAGACCTGCTTCGATCCACCTAGAAAAGGGACACACCACCACTAATAGATACCTATATCCATTACATGTCTGCAGCATATCGACATAGTCAATATCTAAATGCTGAAACAGAACATTTGGTCGAGATATTACTCCTCTAATCATTCTAAGCGCATGCCCGGCAGCAAACTTTTGACACATGATGCAATTTACAATAAATAATGCAAGGTTTTCCAACAAATTAGGAATGAACCTGTATGCTGAAATACCAGCAGCAAGATTTCTCTAGTTACATACGTGGTGTAATGCAGCTGTTCAAGTGGGACTTTCAATAAAGTTACTGGCATCACTGGCTTTCCAGTGCTGTCCTGTCACCATAATGCTTCCATGGGGAATAAAGAACACCCCCCTCGCTTCCATATTTCTTGCTCTTCCTGGGGTGCACTTCCTTGAATCTCTGTTAACTGGGTTATTGCCAATTTCTTAAACCAGTCTTGTTCTAACATTGTTGTAACTGAATTTTCTTTGATACTCTCACTATCAAAACCTGACATTTCTGGAGAATATTCAACCGTTTTGCCTTCTACATCTGCGGCTTTGTTCCCGCAAGAGATCATATCTGTTAGCTTAGTATGAGCTGCGCATTTAACAACTGCTATGACTACTGGGAGTTGTAGTGCCTTAATGAGCCTATCCAATAAGGGAGCATGCTGCACTGGAGAGCCATCTGCATGGAGGTAGCCCCTCCTTTTCCAATGTGACAATCCTGCGTGTACGGTTGAGGTCACGTAGGCGGAGTCACTGTACACTGTCACTTCCTGCCCTTCATGTTTTTTAAGTGCGACAATAAGTGCTACTAATTCTGCTGCTTGAGACGGTAGCCTTGCATTTGCTACTACTTCAAACTCTCCATTTAATCTGTCTTACTAATGCTGCGCCTGAATGCCTTTCACCACTAATCTGGTCAATTTTCGAAGAACCATCAATGAAGAGACTTTCCCCTCCTGCTAAAGCATTCTCCTTCACATGATGATATCATCATAAAATTCAACATAATTAGCACAATCATGCACATGATCGCCTTTTCCTATTGGCTCAGATATGAACGTAGCAGGGTTAACTATTTTACAGCTTACGATTTCAATCACTGGGTTAGAAATAATTATCTCATAAGCTGAAGTTCTTTGGTATGTCAATGTGCCCCTGGGTTTCTCTAGGAATAGCAAATACAGCATGCTCCACGAAGAGGGACATAGAGCAGCACATAATAATATTTGTGGACTTCTCGATTGCGAACGCGGCAGCTGCCAAAGATTGTTCACAAGGGGATTGTCCTCTCATAACAGGGTCTAAAATCCCACTGTAATATTCTAAGGTTTTGTACCCCAATGTGGTTCCTTGTGTAAACACTGCTGTCATGAATGTCCCATTTGTGTATGAAAACAAATATAATTGCTCAAACAATTGCTCAAACAGGCTGTGAAAACTGCCTTTTTCAACTCTTCAAATCCTTTCTTCATTTCTTCAGTCCATTCTACTTTTGTTTTACGAAGGTGGCCTTCTTTAATGCTTGCAGAAGCGGTCTCGTGTATGTGCTATAATCAAACACTCAGGCTCTTACATAGTTGCACGAACCCAAAAACGGTTGCATCTGTCTCACTGTGCTTGGTTTTGAGGTTTTCATAATTGCCTCAGCTCTCTCAGGTGTCACTTTCTTTCCTTCATGTGAAATCAACTGACCTATGTATAACACCTCTTCATGGCCATTGTTACTTCTCCTAGACATCTACCTTGTATCCCTTGTCTGCTAGAATAGTAATTAATCGGATAGAGTTGTGTCTGCACTCATCTTGTGTGGTGCTGCAAATCAATATGTCATCTACATACTGTATCATCTCACTTTTGAGATCATCATTGCCTAGATCCATCTGTAGGACTCTTTTAAAGATCGATGGGGACTCACAGTACCCTTGAGGCAGCCTAGTATGTTTTAGTCTCTTTTGGCGAAACGTAAATGAAGTCAAGTCTTGTGAATCCTTGTGCAATGGGATCGAGAAAAACGCATTTTTCAAAACGATCACTGTGAAATATCGAGCTTCCATTGCAATACTGTCAAGAATCACTGGTGGAAGCTGTGGCATTACTGGAGACATTAGTCCAAGGAACTCTCTACCCGCTCTAGTCCTCATTCAAGGTGGCGGACTTAGGTATTTAATCAGACTCCGCCCCCTACTCAGTGCGTTGTATCTGTTTTCACCCTTACAGTGCTCCGCTGCTTACTCTGTTGATATTCTACTTGTGCCTTTCTTCTGTACTTCTAGTTCTTCACTTGGTAGTTCCGCTCTTGTACCCTCTCTTGTTTCATTCTACTTTACTTTTCGTATCTGTTTGTCTGTTTTACTTCGTTCTATCTTTTGTCGTTCTAACGGCATTACTCGCCTACCTTAGCCTCCTTTCGGTTTCTTGTTTCTTTTCCGCGGCACTCCTGCGATCCTATCGGCATTCGTAATAGCTTCTTCTGTTCCGGCGCTGTCTGTGCTTCTATCCCTTGGTGTTCTACTGCCATTCTTTTCTTACCTGACTCATCCTTCGGATTCAGGTTTCTCTCTGCGGCGCTCTGCAGTTCCATCTGTGGGAAGGACAGTGTGCATGACAGCTCTCTCTGTTCCTGTTCAGCCCATTTCGTTTTCTTTCTAGCTTACCCTACTTACAAGTTCGGAGGGACCAAAAGCCTAAAGAGAAACAACCATCAGACAAGAGGAAGTCCCGTAAGAAGACAACTTCCACTACCAAGGACAGGTCATCCGAAGAATCAGGTGACGAGGAGGTTTGGGAAGAAGGGCAGAGGCCTGACAGATACTACACAATATTGTCGCCGGGTTGGGAACTAAAGGAAACTCAGCATCTACAATCTGGTTAAGAGGTCTCATGTCATGGATAAATCTACACGACACCCCTTTAGATTTCTTAATCGATACACTACAGTATTACACAATGATTCTGATGGCACCAGCATCCCCTGTTCCATTAGTGCCAAAATAGTCTGAAGTATGCCTTCATCAGCTTCTCGAGACATTGAGTACTGTTTTGCTCGAGGTAAAATAGCTCCTGGCTTAAGCTTTATACCCTTTATACCTCTTCTATACTCTTCAATAAACCTACGTCATAGGGGCCTGTGGTCCATAAGGCACCCGACACCTTTTCAAGATCATCCTGAAAAAATGCTGGTCGTTGCCGCATTATCCCCATTCACTGTGGGACTTTCCTTTTCTCTATCCTTATCCAGTATGTAATGCTCACAAAGAACACAACTCCATCCTGGAATGGAGCACACTATTCCTCGATCAGTAAAAAAAAATTGTCATGTTAAGTTTTGTCATTAAATCCTGTCCCAAAATATTAACTGATGTCTGTGGTGAATATAACAAAGGAACGGACATGTCATATTGCCCTATGCAGACTGGCAACTTATCAGTAAAAGGAACTCAGCTCGTAGCTCCAGAGAACCATTGACCATTCATGGCAATACCTGACATTGGATATTTTTCTTCTCGTATACACGAACGAGTTGCTCCAATGTCTACAAGAAAAGAAATGGATTTGCCTCCTATCGTCACATCGATCCTTGGTTCCTCTTGGGGGTCTGGTGTCACAGATAGTACTGAACACATCAAGTCACCCTGTGAGCTGTCCTATTGTGGATACAAGCACATCCCCGTCTCTGTGAAAGGATTTCCTCCTACCACAGTGACACCTCCTATTCTGGGTGTCAATACTTGTCCTGTGTTTGCATACTGCTGTGTCTGCAGAGGGGCTTGTTGCGACTGCCCTTGTGGCAGATTCATTTGTATTTGTCCCTGCTGTTGTACTTGTTGTACTCACGCTGCTTGTGTCTGATAAGATGTGTGATCTTGGGCAAAGCTCTCTCTAATCTGCGTGCTGTATGGTGGAGGATAAGCTGTCCCCCTTTTGGAGAATTGTCCATATTGCACACTCCCTTGGCTCCCACATATGAGCGCAATATGTCCAGTCATTCCACAACTCCAACATACTGGGGGAACTCTTCTGTTAATTCCTCCTTGATTATATCCTCCCTTAGTACTCTGGTTCTCATTCTGTATATTTTGAAATCCACCTCCTTTTCCTCTATAACCCATACCTCTGCCTTGTGGCGCAAACCCATATCCACCTTGGTCCATCGGGTGTGAATTATTTGCCTGTGATGTACCCATTGCTTCCTGCATTCCCAAGTCTTCTCTGCTTGTCAGTACCGCCCCTTCTATGGCAAATTTTGTAAATGTTTTCTGAACTAAAGTGAAAAAGTGACATGAAACTGTACAGATGGAAAAGTTGTTATGATGTGAACTGTTTACTATGCTGTACGGCGAAATGTTACAACATTTTATAAAAATGTGTTTAAATAAATACAAAAATTAAAATAATAAAATAAAACACTTTGCTTCCTTGGTTTTCTTATTGTCATCTTTCTTCTTGTTTTTCTCTTGTAATAACCGACAATGAAGTACTATTGTAACTGCATTTCAGCCCATGGCTTCGCTTCCATCCCTACTTGTTTCTTCATCTGCCTCTGTACTGGCTCAGGCAACCCCCGACATAAAATCATGTAGAATAATCCCGGTGTGGGAGTTTCAAGCTACCATTTCTCCTGAATATCCTGAATGTAAGCAGGATTACTCATCTTCCTTCATTTAAGTGTCATAATTGCACCCATATTTGATGTATCAGGATACTGTACTCTGAGAGCCCTCTACAATTATTGAACAGCACTCCATCATGCGCTGTGTTCTGTGCAGTCACACTGGAATATCCCCCTCTTCTCCATATGTCATCAGCCCTCTCTCCAAGAATGGCTTCCAGGAGACCCTTTATTTCCCCTACGGCCAGCGTATTTCTTCCTGTTATTTTCTCTAATTCATTCGTATATCAATTTCCCAGCGCCCAAAGTCAAACTAGGGAGCTTCCATTTTAAATTGTCCTTGTCCATCTGTGGCCATGGAATGCATCGCGTTTTTGCACCCCCTTTCTCCAACAAGGGAAACTGTTTGAGCCCTGTCCTATAGTCTGATCCCACTATTAGTCTATCCATGGCAGGGATAATCATCCCTGTCTGTCTACTAGTCGATAATGACCTTAACCTGCTTACATATGGTGGCAACACTCCCTTCTCACTATATGATCATCCTCGGGGATGCTCAGGATATGCTATGGGAACTGGCGTTCTATCTTTAGACTGTTCCAGATCCGACATCTCACTTCCTTATCCATTTGCAGACTTCCTTCAAGGGCGCATGCACTCCCTCCTTCTGCCCCAAGACTGGACTCTCTTTCCTTGTCTGACATGTCTAGTCCCCAACTACTATGACTGTCAGCCCCTTCACACTTATCTAAGTTCAGCCTGCTCAAAGACAATGCTTGACGTTCATCACTGAACAGGTTTCTCTCCTCACTTTGTATTTGTGGTACTGGGGATCGATCACCGTTCCCTCGAGTTCCATACTCGCTACTTCACCTTAACTGTTGATAACCATATCGATCCTTTCTCCAATACTTTCCGCATCAAATCTTTCTTCTTCTAACGCTACTCTGGATACTGCTGGCATTACTTCCTTTATTGGAAGAATCCCTTCCAATCTGTCCCATCATATTTCTGTGCTCTACCTCATTTGTTCTTTACAAATGAGACTGGCAACGAGACCTCGCTGTCTCCTTTTTCGTTCTATTTCTTCATCTACTTCACTTCGCTTTCTCGCATCCCTTCTAATTCTTTCTTCCACTTGCCTTCGTTCTTCTCTCTTCCTTGCTCCTTCCCTTCTTTGCTCTTCTTCCCTTCGTCTCTGTAATCTTTTGTTCCTTAGTCTTTGTGCTTCTTCCTCCTCTCTTTTTCCTTCCTTTCTGTCTCTTTCTTCTATCGTTCTTTGTCTAATATTGTACTTTCTTTGTTCTTCTGCTTGTTCTTCTATTTTCTCTTGTTCTTCCTGATATATCTGCTCTCGTCACTACCACCTTTTCCTTTTCTGCTCATCTTCTTTTAATCTCTTCTCTCATTCTTTAACTTTTCTTTCTTGTTCGTCCTTATCTTCTCTTTGCCTCACTTCCTCGATACTTTTCCCATCTATCTTGAGTAATATCTGTCTTCCCATCCATTCATTCTGCATGAGCGCTACCTCATCAGACTTATCCTTTTCTCCGTTCCATCTCTTAATCTTCCTGTCTATTTCTGTTGACAAATTCAACCGCTCTCTCTTTTCTTCCTTGTCTTGTATGATCATATAAATACTTCCTTTCTCTTATTCTCTTCCAAACTACCATCACTTCTATAAGTGGGGGGTCCATATATTGGATTACTCTCCCCTGCCGCTGCTTTCAATTCCTTTATAGGATAAACTGCTATCTCTTCCGTAGCAACCACCTTTGCCTCAAGCAAGGTAAGGGGAGCTGAGGGCTCAACGTCTTCTCCCTTATGCTGGTTAAGCATCCACTCCTCAGGTGGTGGGTCTTCTCTTTCCTCTTGATACATCTTCCAGAGGTCTAAAATTGCTAATCTTTTCTCTAATTCCTTCCCTTTGTGCGCAGCGTGCAAGTATGTGGTCATGTGTTGCAATACCGCTCTTGACAATGATCCCCCTTGTGGCCACAGCATGAACATTTTATCTGCTGTGCCCTTTACCCATTCTGCACTATACTGTTTGAGCTTGGGCATATGCTTTGGCAGTGTCTTGCATAGGTGCATAAGAGGAGTATCCCCCATAATGACAAGCCCCAATTGACTGTTGATACTTAACAGACTGTTAAATAAAACTTTTACCTTTGCTTGAATCAACATTTTTCAAATGTTTTAAAACAACAAATATGAGCAAGCACCATCAATCGCTGCTCAATCATCTTATTTCAATACCCTATCTATTCTCTTGATTGGCACCAATCGCTTTGCTATACCTCAATTGCTGTTGCTCCTCAAAGTTTTACATTTTTCACAATGTCTATCGCTCTTCGATAGTTTACTCAACAAACAACATTCAGACCAGCCAACATTACACATTTTAAACACTGTAATCACCTCTTCCCTCGCCTTTACTTTTTACACTGTACAGGGTTTGAGACATCACCTTATGTAATCCTGATTACGCGTTTTATGTTTCACTCTTCTCCCGTTGGGATTTGAGATGTCTCCTTCTGACTCCCTTGAATTAGGCCTTCCTAGGTGGTCTCTCCTATCTCTACAATTATTTCCTGTTACTCAAAATTATTACAATACCCTCCCGTTATTTGCCATAACCCTTAGTTTACTCACCATTCGTTAATCAACTTGAGGCCTTCGGTGTAGACTGCTCCTTCAATCCAACCGCTTCGCCTTCTGTCCACAGAGCGCCTGTGGAAACCGGGCAGGAGTTTCTTCAAAGGGCGACCTGCCCACCGTCTCAGTCCTTCTTGCAGGTTTATTTCTATCGGCCGCTCTCCACAGGAAACTCTACGATCTTCCAGCTAATGGTGGAGGATGCCTGATCATCCAAAACTCTGGAGACAAACTAGTTTGGATCTTTCTGAACTATCCACTGCTACCATGTGAGCTTAGGCTGCTCTCAGAACCTACAATAATGGTCCCCATCACAAAGGGATTAGGTTTCTCCTCGCAGTAGTCTACATATGCAGCAACCTGGGCCTTGTCACCCGATAGTAACGAGAACTCAACCAGATAATTATTGAATCTGTAGAGCAGAGGACACATTGTTTCCTAGCAGGAAAAATGGTCATTGGTCCATGACCTCTTGAGCAATATTACATTGTAATATCCCAGCCACCATATATATGCTGTGTTACAGCATAGACAATCAAGACCCTGCAGCAGTAAACTCTGGCTTGTGATTGATCTTTTACTGATCTGCTAGGAGGCAATGCATTTGTTTCAGTTACTTGTTTTCAGTTTTTGGATGTTACCTTAATTCAAAGGTTACTGCAGCCTTGCCAACTTTGGAGAACATTTGTTCGGTTTCTGTCCCCAAATAGAATTAGCACTGCTGACTCCTTTGAAATGAAATTATATTTTATTTATTTCGCACTCGTACACAAGTGTTTCTTTGGCGTCACAAGGCCCCACCATGCTATCTCTAAGTCACACTGTAGAAAGAACATGTAATGTATCAAATGATATGATATTTTATTTGTATCGCACCCATACACAAGTTTTTCAGAGTGTGACGGGGCAAGAGAGGGGAACAAGGGAGGACAAAACAACGATCTTACTAGGCCTAGTGACTTTGAGAATATGCAAGTGCAGGGGAGAGGGAAGCGGGAAAGGGTGAGGGGCAGGGGAGGAGTGGAAAGTGCTGAACACGTGAAAGAACAACGACAGGTAGTGCGGCCAGCAGGTGGTAAGGGCAAGAATAGGTGTAGACAACAGGTGTCTTATAAGTGAAGGAAAGGGCTGTAGCATTGCAGATACAGACCCAAGTGCAAGGGTTGCCAGGAGGCAGTACGGGTGTGCGGCTGGGCAGGGTTCTGGGCCAGAAATCAGATGGTAACCAGGTGCACGGTGGCAAATAGGTCAGCAGGGGAGAGGAAAAGCGAAGGCAGAAGTATAGAGGAAGGTCTTGAGGTGCTTCCGGAACTGTAGACGGTTCTCCTCAAATTACAGAGAGGCCGTGAGGCTGTTTCAGAGTGAGGCCCAAGCTAAGGAAAGAGATCTACCCCCAACTTGTTGCTTGATGAGGTTGGATGAGGTTCCATCCGGTTCCTGAAGTGTGTGCTGTATGTCTTTTAAATAAAATCATGATTGTGGGATTAAGATGGAGACAGTAGTGGCACTCTTTTGAATCTCAGCGCTTCTTTGTGAATCATGCAATTTCCTTGGTTATTACACCAGCACAAGTCCACAAATCCTAAAATGTGTCCTGCTTGAGGAATCTCATTAAAGTAAAGATTACATTTTAATGAAAACACTAAGGTGTTCATTTTGACATGACCTGGGATCGACCTCCACCTGCCCATAACACCCTTACCTTATGCCATATGGATGGCAAAACAGAAGAGCTACTTCTATCCTGATGGCTAGCACTTGGAATAGTACAGCAACACTGAGCTGCTACCATGGATAGTCTCAAGGTGTGTCCTTTTCCACCTACATAGGCCAGTGGAATCCCAAATGTTCCTAGGGGCAGCCAGTGGCATGGAGAACCTGAGGCATTCCCCTCCACATGGCACACGCTTATCCAGGCATAAAGGAATTCTGGGGATTCTCATGAGTATGACACACATGCACAGGAGGGCTGGCGGAACACCTGTAATTTAATTTACACACAATACCCTTAAGTTTAAGCCAATTTCCCCCTGATATTCAGGTGACTTTGCCCCCCACAAACCCTTCTGCTGTGTCTGGTGGTGTCCTTGGATTACTGGGTGGATTCAGCGGGTCGGAACCACAATACAGTGGAATCCTGTTCATCCCAGAAAGGGGGGCAACTATGGCTCCCACCACCACCACTTGCCATGCCTGACTGCTATATAGCTAATGGGGTGTTAGCTGATACAACAATTAGATGCCAGGTTCTGGCTTTGGAGGTATCCTAGAAGACAGGCAAGGGTGTTAGTGAATCTAGAAATACTATAGGATCTAGGAAGGAGTCTTGGTGGCGGTTTGTGTGAGAGCATGGGGAATGATACATGCTTTCTCATTCAGGGAGGTGGGCCAACCCCTTTCCAAGATGGTGGAGACTCTTCGCAAAACTGATTGGATGAGAAACTCTGATGAGCTAATTTGGAACATTGAAGACAATTCTAAACTGCCTTTCATTCAGATCAGTCTTTGAGGAGGTCGCAGTTTTCAAGACTTCAGAAGAATTGAAGAAAGTAACTAAGAACAAAAGTATTTAGGACGATGAAGAAGAGAAAGAAATTCAGAGAAAGACACTCCATCAATCAGAGAAATAAGTGAATCCAAAACCCATGCTATTTTCAAAAGACATTAGTTGCCTTCAGCTGAAACTGTAGTGCCTAACTGTATAATAAGTTAATTACAGGGCACATTTGTAATGTTAAAAGGGAGTTGTAAAGTCTAGAGGGGGATATCTGTACTTCTGTCCTCTATATGGTAGGGTAAAGGCACAGAACACCCCAGCAAGGGTCTCAATTTGGTAGCAATGGGCGAGCAGCGAGGCATAAGCTTTCAGGTGGTGATGCAGGTTGGTTCTTAAGTACACAGCTTCTTTATGTAAAATAAGGGTTCAGTAATATATACACATATAAATAATAACACTTTGTACTTGGAATACTTATTCAAAGAATGTTAAATACATACATTCTATGTGGTATCACACATGACTTAAATCCAGTAATAGATGCATTAACTGAAGATAGTTTTAAATAGGCAGGTAGATTCTTAAGTCAGGTATACCAGCATAGAATAGGGAAGAAAGGCAGGTTAGTTATGAATAGTGGCAAGTGGCAGAATGGTTTCTTAAGACTAGACAAGTAATTCTGAGTGAGGATCCCCCACCTGGGCAACCTGTAAGGGAAAAGTTAGGGAGTAATTTATGTTGTCTTTTATAGCCCAGTCCAATAATGTTCAATAACCTTGTGCTTTCTTTTAAAATGTTATACCACCCTAAAGTACCTGAGAAGTCACAGGAGAACAGGATCCAAGACGAAACCCGGCCCCCTGGATGTCTCCTGAGGCTAGAAGATGCTTTTCCTCGTCAAAGTATGTTTGGTGCCTTGGCAGGCGAAGTGGCAGAGTTTCTCTGCTTTACTCAATGATTCCCTTCAAGGATGGACCCCCTTTGGAAGATGGAGCCACTGGGATGCTGAGTCCAAGAATAAAAAGGAACCAAAGTCTTTCTGAAGTGCAGCAGTTTGGCTCCTCGTGGTGCTCTCCTTTGGTCGACGACTTCTATGACTGTAGAAGTCCTGTGAAGAATAAACTTGTTGTGGGCTCCTTATAGGGGTGGCAGATGAATGTAAAACCACTGCGATCCTTCAATGACTTCTCGTGGCGACAGGTGCATAGGTCACTTTTGGTATCGGGATATTGCAGTTATCTGACCTTTGGGTCTTTGGTGCTGCAGCCACAACATGGGCCTCTGGATGGCTTCTGGCAATGTGGACTCGACTACTGGAGTGGACCTTGGACCCTCACCAAGTCTGGACCCTCAGGACATCTTCATTAGCTTCTCGTGTCGGGAAACCCACTGATGGACCCTCCTCTACTTCCAGCGACTCTGGGCTCTCTGGTGGGAAAAAGTGGTCAGGGATGATGGCAGGGATGTCCTTTGAAATGTTCTTAGGCAGTTTGGAACTTTCTCTGTTCCAGGTGTCAAGCAGCACTATGCCAGGGTACCCCCTCTTCTGGGCAGCGGTACGCATCAACGCCTTCCAGCAGTCATGAAACGATCCTCCCAACCCTGGGCAACACCAATGGACTTCTCTGGCTCGAGATGTCCGGCACTCCTCTTCTAGACTTTGAATACCCTGTTCTCCGGACGGCAGACACAAAGGAATGGCTTCCAGGATACTTCGATGAATAGCAGCAGCTTTGCACAATGGTCCCTCATAGCTCAGGGAAAGGTCTAATTTGCAGGTCATCTCTGGATCAGTCCTTAGGAGACACAACAACTTTCAGATTAAAGTGAAGAAATGCAGCAGCAGACTTATCCTCCAGCTGGGCTTCCAGGAACAGCTTCTTCTTGCTTGAGATTCGTTTTCAGTTCTGAACAAATTTGTAATTGAGAGGTCCCCAGATATTCACTTCTGTTCCCCATTCACTCTGGCTGAGCCAGGCTCAGTCAGCCAATCACACAGAAGGACATTCATGCATGCAGGCAGCCAATCAGGTTCACAGGCATTCAGGCCATTCACTCTGCCCAGACAAAGAATGTGGAGTGGGGCAAGTAACCAGCCTTTCAGCACACTACACTGCATCCATGTCAGTTTCAGTCAGGGCTGTCTCATTCATTGTGTCACACGCACAGAAACCAGACAATCACAATAGAGAATGTGAATTGACTCCCAACTCCATTCACCACAGAGATCCACACACCTGGGAAGGCTCCAATCAGTCTGACTGTAGGCAGCCCCAGCGACATATTCCACTCAACAGCCAGTAAGGAGGAAATGGATCAACAGAGACATATATGGTGTTTCCACCCAACAGCCATTCAGGAGGAAGAGACGGAATCACGGCTTCCCAGGACTTTTGGAAACAAGGTAAAAGTCATTAGAAACCAGGAGGCCACAATGACCATCTTGCCTTTGTGTTGTAATCCATTGATTCCTATGGCAGGGCCTGGGTATCCCAAAAATGGAGGACACTCAGAGCCACTCAGAGCCACTGCCCATTCCTTGCTCTGTGGGCAACACACAAGTGCCAAGAAACACACATAAGTGGTACAAGGGTGTACCTACCCATGGGTACCATAAGGGTATCCGATGGGTGTTGTTCACCAAAAGATAAAATGAAGAGCTGCACCGCCAGAGGTCCAGGCTGGACTTCAGTGCAGAAGACATAAGGAAAACACACGCAGAGAAGTGGCAGGAGACGGACTGGAGGCCTTGTCACTCCATAAGGCATTTCCAGCATCATCACAGCAGTCATTTTAAAACTAAACTGCAGTGTTCTGTAAAGGGACTGCTTTCAGGAGTGAAGATGTGAACGGAGCGTGTTAATACATCAAGGAAGTGCTTAGAGCACATCGCTAACATCAGGATCGTATTGCTGAGCAATTAGGAGTTAAGACTTGTTGGGCAAACCTTTGTGGAAGCTGCTCGTAGAAACGATCTATGCTCAAGGGTGATAGCAATTGATTGCGCTGCGTGATGAACGCTGGTGGACTAGAGAAAAGAACCTAGTAGCGTGGGAAGACCGCAGTGGCACGCTGTCTTAAAACTAGACAGTGTGGCGAGCGTGGTGAACATTAACACATCATCATTGCCTGGCAAACAGAGAGCAGCACGCTGAAGGTCGAATACTATGCCAGATAATAGCCGCACTGGAACACCGTCTTTTATTTTTGAATACAAAGTGCGTCGAAATTGTGACTGACAGCACGGGAAGCGCAGTGATATTTAGAAAGGGAAAATAAATTCCAACAGTAGTCTGTGAATAAAGAATTTACAGGAGATAAGTGACTCCACGTTCTCTGGAACCAAATTGCATGCTGTGTCAGTACTTACTGACATTTTTTCAAGCCTTCCAGTTGCTCTTAGGTGGCTATCAGGAAAATAGGAATAAACATAGTGTGTATAACAGTGACTTAGGGCCTGATTCACCAAAGCGTTTTATAATGGCGCAATCCCATAGGAAAACGCTCTGTGAATCAGGCCCCTAGAGTATAATGTTCAGAATAGGGAGAGTCATTAAATCTTTGCATTACTTCAGTTGATTGAATATCCAAGGCTGAGGTGCGAATGCTGAGAGGTGGAGAACCATGGAGTCGAGAGCTGCAGTTTGTTATTTTGTCCACTTTCACTCCCCCCACCCCCAGACGTGCCAAGTCTGCAGTTGTTTATGAGCATAGTGGGCTGCGCATAAGACATTTCCATAGGAGTTAGTGCAATTCAACAACCCTCACAGGACTGGCAAGCTGGGACCTTGCAGTAGACCTGCCTCACGATGGTGGAAGGAGCAAAGACTCTGACATGATGGCCTGACGGATCTCCAACCCTACCTCTCTTGTTATCGGCCAGGGGTGCAATTGTCAGGCCAGAGGGACAGGCTCCTTGCCCCAAGATTTTAATTGTGGGCGAAATACTCTATAAATCAAGGGACCACTAATCTCCCTTTAACTGGGAGTGTCAAGATCTCGATTTCACAGAGAACAAGAGAAGACGCTTACCAATATGAGGTCCATACATGTGATACCAAAACGAGAGACACAGGGTGCCCTGATTTTTCTTTTGCAGAGAGGTGTGAAGTCGGGTTCTTGTGCCACGCTGCAGTCCAGAGGAGGCATCCGCATATACAAAGCCACCTAAAACAAAACACATTTTATTCAAGTCCCACAGGATTGCAAGTCGGGAAATGTCCTGATGGATTTACACTGGAAAGTGGAATTTAATTTTTCTCTAGGCAAACAACTTAGATCCAGACCCATTTTCTCCATGTGGTTACCATTTGATGGCTAACTTGCCATGCACTATGGGGTTTAGCAGGAGCTCTCAGCCTGGTAAACCAAGGAAGGAAGCCTATAATACACAGAAACATAACTACACTGGACACGCACTTCCTGTGTCTTCGCAAAATGCAGATATTGACCCTTAGTATTATCATATTGACTGCATGGCACTTTGTTTCGAATCCATAGCCTTCAACAAAGTGGGCCAAATTCAAACCAGGCCTGTAGTAACGGGAAGTAATGGAAAGCTATAACCATGAATGAAAAAATACACTCATGTAGTACAGGTATGTTAACGCAAACATATGGCGGCTGTCCAGTATCCCTGTGTAACCTACGTGCGTGATTTTGCTTCAGTTACAAGTGGGAAGGTATACACCAATTGGTACCTGCATTGGTACGTGTGGTGCTGTGGTGTGGTGCTGAGGCCAGCGAATCAGCAGTCAGAGTGCAGTTTCCTTGAACCCCTCAAGAGGCATGTAGGCAGGTGGATGTAGATGGCCATGCCAATATCCTTGCTATAGGTAATGGGAGCACCTCTTCTTTCAGGATTCCTAATCTGATGCCCTTCTCCAGCAATAAATCCTCACTTGTGCGGAACAGTTCTGCAGAGTAGGCATCACTGGCACACGGTTTCCTTCAGCACTGCCCACCCATGTTAGGTATTTTATTGCCAGAACTCAATAAAATGTAGCCGTGTGGCATACGCATCGTGACTTGAGGCCAGAGCCCCATACACCTACAGTGGAGGAATCGTACATCTTCCTTTATGCAGAGCTGTGGCATGTAGCCTTCCATAACATCCGACCTCAAACACATATTTCCTCTTGTAAAGACCTTTGTAGCATTTGCTTTGTTATTGTTTTAGCTAAGCCAGATCCTATTGGATTGTAGCTTGTATTCTGTAATTATTTATTTCTTGAATTGTCTACTTTTCCAACTGTTTGATGGTTTTATCAAATCCAAATAAACATGTATACATGCAAGTAATATAAGTAAGACCATATGACCTGTTATAGCTCAGAACTCCAAAGAGCATCTCCCAGAGATGTTACGGGCATAAACCTACCACAGAGCTGTAGCACATGGATAGATGATATATATGTCTTTGCTGAGACAGATCACACAATGTAGAGTCGCGTAGCAGATACAACAAGCAAGCAAGTACATTAACCGGGGTACAAACTGAACTGGCACTAAAGCTAATGACTCTATAACGTACCCTCTCCCACTGTCCCTAAACAAAAATAGAGGAATCTTAAAGAAATGTCCTCCCCTCTAACAAAGCCACAACAAAGGAATCTTAAAAACATAACATCCACTGGGCCACATCACTAGCCCCGAGATCTTAAAACATCATTTTCTCCTCCAATTCATAGATGTAGCACACAGATCTTAAGATCACAACTTCCTCTGGCCAGGGCTGTAGCATGAGGACCATGGGAACCTAACGAAGGACTATTGAATCGCTGACGTCCTTCCGACATGCAGAGCTTTCCTCCTTCCCCCATTTCTGTAACTCTGTACCAAACCCCTTTCTTGCAGAAGACTGTGGTGCTAGCCAGCTAGGGTGGTGCTACAGAACTCCCATATATGCTCTTGTAGGCAATGGCAGGCCATTCTGCTATTGCCAGAGGCTATGGGAAGCTGAACCATAAACGCAGGACCTGTAAAACATACATACCACTGCCAGTAGTGTGATCAAATTGTGGTTTGTTGTTAGAGACAGGACCTTGTTCCCCTTTGGCAAGTGCCCATTCAAAGTCATCCCTTTGGTCCTGGTACCATCCACACATATCCGTCTCAAAGTTGCAAGAGACTTCAGCTGCTGATAAAACAGGAAACAAATCTCATCATTTGTAGAATATATACATTCGGTTCACCAACATCCTCAGTGATTGTCTACAGTTGGTTATCTGGTCCAACTATTTGGATAGTTATACAATGTACGCCAATCTCAGTACTTGGTATACCCAAAGAGGGCCATATTCTATGTGGAGTACAGTAAAAAGCATGAGTAAAATGAATGCATAAAATTATTACGAGTGCTTCATTTTCATTCATTTGTGCGGTGGGGAGGGGCATGCCACAGAATTACTGTTCCTGTCTCCCCGTACAAATGCGGAAGCGTTTACACCAGCATGCCTATGTATTCTGTCTGCTTCCATAAAATTCATTGTAAATGTTGTTTGGCCGACGTAAATGTTAGGTAGCATTTACTCAATGTGTACTTCTAAGTGTAAAAACAAAGGTGTGCAGGCCGTTATGCAGTTACACCTTTGGCCCTTCATAGTACCAATGACTAAAATTGCATGGAGGGGGCCTGCTTGCAACTAACAGCAAACGTAATAAGTCCCCTGTGTAATTTAGTCGGACCTGGATCATGAGCTCCACAGTATGCACACCACCAAATGTACATATATTGGGCATCATTACAAGTATGGAGGTAGCCATGGTGCTATTAGCGCCATGGCTACCCCCATACCTCATAACGGGTCCGGGTTCCCTGAATGGGGACTTACCGGGTCATTCCAACCTTAGAGGACCCGGTATTTCCCCATTCAGGGAACCCATCCCCATTCCCATTCGAGCCCCCGTAGGGCTCAATGGGAATGGGGAGGGAGCTAACAACGCGGCGGTAAGGGGTTACCGGCACCAGCATCCTTACCAGCGCCGTTAACCCCTTACCGCTGACCTCATAATGAGGCCCATTGTGTGAGTGACCAATATCTAATCTAACCTATCTCACCATTGATGAACTAACTACTGACTCACATGCTTAGCCTGTGAAATTAATGTTCTCTAAAAATACAGTTTGTGATCTACCACTTCCTCAAATAAGTCACTAACTACATGTTTATCATGCAACCTACTACTGACTACATAACTATGTGGTGGCCTAGTACATGCCGACATGTCCAGTAGGTGGCATACCCTTCACCACCCTCATATGCATTTGTGAGCCACCAATGACTGTCAATTACTTTGTGGCTTATCATTTACCCATATATCCACTTGCCCAGCCTTTGGCCCACACATTCCCATGGGGGCTTCCCATTGACATCCATATCTAGTCTTTGACGTACCATTGACACACTAGTACAGTTTGTGGTTTATCAATTACTCACATACAGTATCCAGTTTGATAATGACATTTTGCAAATTTTTGCAGCCTGTGATCTAACATGAAATCAATCAAATAGTCAGTTTCTGACCTATAACTCGCCCAAATATCTAGCCCAGGGCTTGTCAATGACCTATATATTCAGCATGTCACCTACCATCAACCCTGACATCCATTATGTGGCCGACTGATTAGCAACATAGCCCGTTTGTGACTAAACATTGCGGCAGTTTATGGCTTAGCCCTGACACATATCTATTCTTTGCTGTACCCCAGCCCCGAATATGCCGTTTGTTATTTTTTTGTTTTACCAATTGCCCAGACATTCTTCTAAAATGGTACCATTGATCCACATATCTAATGCATGACTACCATGGCTACCATGCAGGCACACAGCTGGTTTTAACCCAGATATCCTACATTCCCAGTTGTGGCCATGCACTGACCCATGTATCCAACATTAACATGTCAACATTCCCACAGTCCATACAGTGTAAAGAATACATTGATAGAAAACCTCTTACATATAAAGAGATAACCATTTGACATTACTTTGTGACACTGATCTATGTAACTAGGCCATTGGCATCAGTGGGATAGTGGTGCCATTATTTTTTGGCATTGTTTCATAGGCAGACGGGAGTAAAGCAAATAATATAAGCACAATAACTGTCCTTAAACATGAGGCAATTGAACGTGATTTCTGTTAGTACAATGGATATTGTTATGTGTAAACTGGTGCTAGACAAGTGGGCTGCAACCTTCGGCTCTCCAGATGTTTTGAAATACAGCTCCTATAAACCTTAGCTAGCAAAGTCAATAATGAGGGATACTGGGAGTCATAGTGCAAAACATATGGAGAGCAACAGGCTGCAGACCCCCGGGCTAGAATAAAGCAATACATTTTCAGTGAGGTTGATCAGTGCCACCCTATAATTTCTTTGCAGATGGCACACCTCTCTGCCACTGGTTGGACTAAAGAAGACCTACTTCTGACATTAGTTGAGTCTAGTTTGCAGTCCACAAAACTGATGTTAGCAAGACCAACGTTTAAATTGATGTCGATGTGGGGAGGCACCCAGCCACGGATCATGACCTGTTGTGAGGGAGAAAAAATGAAAGCAGGTGAGGTGAGGAATTCCAGATGCATTTCTTGTGCCATTGCAATGCCTGTTTTATAAACCAATTGAAGGCAGTGCCTAGTGATAATTATTACAGAATATATCCAAATGCAAGAATTTGACAAAACACGTCAACTTGCACGTTCGCAAATACTGAGTGTTACCATAACCATCTATTCCAATCTACCCAACCCAGATGCTCACTGGTGCTCATTATTTCAGGGGTCTGCAACCTTGGGCTCTCCAGATGTTTTGGACTTCAATTCCCATGAGCACTATCCAGCACAGTCAATGGTGAAACATTATGAGGGCTGTAGTGCAAAACTTCGAGAGAGTCGCAGTTTGCAGACCCCTCCGGGTATTGGCAAACAGCACAGCCACACATCCCTCTAGGACAAGTATCAAGGTAAATGATTGTCCTGATTTGAATGCTTCAGCGTCTACTCTCTCCTGTTCCTCATTAGGTCAGAAAGAGATTAAGGGCAAGGGTCACGTAATCCGCAGAACAGAGCAAATGCCACCATGTTTGAAAGTATTTATTATTGCAAGGGAACATCTCCAATCACTATTCCAGTTGCTAAATTAGTCTAAGGAACAAAGAACATCATTTTATTTTCCAAATAGAGTTCTGAACCTCTTCCAGCTCTTGGCTCACTTTCCAGCTCACCTTCCCCAAATTTAAAGCGGTTTCAAATAACCTCAAGCGTTCCCTTCCCCAAGAAGACAATATAGTCCCGAAAAACCCTCAGGGTCCCTTCCCTAAACAACAATACAGTTCACAACGTCTCAGGGTTTCCCTTCTCCAAGATGTCAGCTCTTCCAGCTTACAAACTTAAAATCAGTTCAAGTCTCTTGATTCTACAAACCAATTCAGGTCGACTTTTAATATTGTTCGGGCTCTTCAATAGTTTATGCATTCGGCCATCTTTCACATTCACTTCAGCAATCTAGTTCACAAGTTGAGATTCTTTGTCTTTACTTTCCTTGGCTTTTCCAAACAGGGTATCCTCGGGCTTGGCACAGTTGTCAGACCACACGGTCCACCCATCACAGGTCTCGTAACTGATAAACCTAGGTTTTCTCGCCCACAAAAGTTTCTTTCTCACTGCACCTGTGCTTGGTTCACATTCACTTTGGATTCTCCTGGACAGTCTCTTGGCTTTGCCACAGTGTGTTCTGCCGCACAACTCACTTTGTGGTGCTCACTCTATTCCACCACCTTGCTTTCACAATCTTCATAAGTGCTCATTACTTGTATTTTCACTTTATTCATAAAGCTTAATTCTTTGTCTTTAAGGGTTCATTACGTGTGTGTCACACATACTTTAATTTCATTTGTAGGTTTATCAAAGCTTTACGTTAGTTCGGTATTTAATAATGCTTGCAAAACCTTCCTTTAGTTCGGTATCCAATAATGCCTGTTTATATACTCAGGTTCCTTCACTTATAGTTCAATGTTTGCTCGGTATTCAAAAACCCCTCACTCTGGGTTGACCATCACTTGCACACAAATTTCAGTTCAACCAGCATTACCATATGCCTAGTTGTAGCCAAAGGAGCACCCCGGTACGAATGTTACCTTCAATTCACTCACTGGTCTCCTCTGGGCATCTTCTCTTTTCTTGTCCCTGATGTTTTCTGGCTTCGGGCATGCTTCTCTGGAGCTCTGCGAGCAGTGCTCGCCATCTGCAAACTTCGCTGTGGGTTGCCGGTAGCTCTGGTCTTCACCAACAGATTCTACTGGTGGTCTGCAGCACTCAGGTGTCTTCCGTGCCTCACACCTCTGGCTGTGAGCACAAGGCAGAGGAGACTCAGGCAGCTTTGACCCTCTCATGGCCCACTCGGGACCCGGCGCCAAAGTCGCTCCCCTGCAGTAGCTGGCATCCTGGCCTCCAGGCAGGACTCTCACCAGCAGCCCACTTCTGAGCAGGAATTCTCCACTCTCAGGCCCGTCTCTCCCAGCCCTGTGTCTCCTGCTGGTTTCCCCTTCCTTGCTGGCGGCTCCACCTTTTATGCACCTGTGACCTTTTAACAGGTTGCTGGTGCAGGCCTCAAGCCCAATTGCCTGACCACAATTACTAGTGTTCTCTGGACATGCCTGACCCTTGCAATAGTTTCCAGGCCTCTTCCTGAATGTTTGTGTGTAAAACTCTTAGTCGCCTCTTCCTCGTCCCAGTACTATAGTGATATAATGGAGGGGAAATAAGAGGAAATGGCTGGCAATAACCTATGAAGGTAGGGGGAGGTTTGGGTTTATTATCACAAGGGAAAGGGGGATACCATGCCCCATCCAAAGACATCCTCTCCCCAATCCCCAAGGACCCTCCACCCAGGTGATCCTCCCTCGCATCTCCATCCCCAGGGTCAGGATCCAAGAGTGAAGGACTTTCCCTGGCCACCTGAGAAGAGGATTCAAGGGGAGTAGGCATGAAGATGCCCTCTGATTTCTCACAGCAGCTGCACACCATTTATTCCACACTGACTGCACACATACCAAGTGCACCCAAGCCCATTTTACTACATTACTCTCTCCACTGACCTGGACTGCAGTCCCCGAGGGCGTTCAATCCACAGCACTTTGGAATCACACCAATGGTAAAGGGCGCTTATGCCCCATAACATAACATAACATAACATAACATAACATAACATAACATAACATAACATAACATAACATAACATAACATAACTCAGCTTCAACTGGGGCCAAACAAACACCAAATGCCAACCATGCACATCACAAGCACAGCATTACTTTGCTGACAAGAACTGTGCATAAACGTTTTGTCACCGTGTTAGAACAGTTTAAAACAATCATAGAAGTTCGGTGTAGACTCACATGTGTGTGGGTATACAATCTGTCTTTCTTTATTGTGATAGTGGCTGATAAAAGTCAACCTTACACAAAAGTTTTAAAAAAAAACATTGTCACTTAACATTTTTAAAAGAACAATAAATACAACCACAATAATAATTCCTTTTTAAATTACAAACACATAAAAACGATTAATTCATGAACATCACTTTCAATTAATCAATCAAAACCTCCCATTTACGTGAAATCAAAAACACATTGTACACATAGCAAACTTCAACCCTGGTATTCACCCTCACCCCCACCCCCCACCCTATTAAAATACATCATTGGAAAAGTACAGCAAATCAACATCCGATATAACCTGTAATCCCTTGATTAAAAGCACTTATCAATATTGACATAATAAAATACATTACACATTGGGCCTCATTACGACCCAGGCGGTAACCATGGCGCTATTAGCGCCATGGTTGCTGCCGGAACCTTACCGATTCCACCATGGTGAATGGAGCAATTACCGCCCCATTCCAAGGTTGGCAGGGGCGGTAATTCCCCATTCACCATGGCCCTTCCCCATTCCTATTTTTGCCCCCATAGGGCTCAATGGGAATGGGGAAGGCGATAATAACGGTACCGCAAATTACGGTTCCGTTATTACCTCCAAAGTCCCTTTGCGGGTCCTGTCCTTACGCCTGGTAAAACCAGGCGTTAAGGGAGGACCTGCAAAGGGACCTCGGAATAGGGCGGTAAGGGATTACCGTCATCAGTGCCCTTATCGGTACCGGTAATCCCTTACCGGTACCGGTAATCCCTTACCGGTACTGGTAATCCCTTACCGCCCGGGTCGTTGTCAATTATCTTAGCTTGTGCTAATAGTTTTAGAGAAGCAATTGTTAAAAGTGTTTCCTCACCACTTGTCAACCTCGAGAATAACTCCACCTTGTTCACATAATCAAGGTTCCAAAATAATCTTTTCAAGAGAGAGCAGCGCTCTGCATCTAATGCCTCACACTCTACCAGTATTTGTTCCCAGCTTTGGACCGTACTAGACTTATTACGTGGCGAACAATTGCCCACTACCGTAAATGTATTATTTCCATCCCCTTCTCGCACGCGCTGAATTTCTCCTGTTAATAAGTTGAGCCTCAGTCTTAGGAATTGTCCCCTCCAATAAGGATTGGTGAACCTTCTCAAATACAAAGGCATATAGCCTATAAGTATCGCAAAAGGGAAGAGACTTTTGTACAATTTATATGAATCAGTCTTCTCCAACGTTGTGCACCAAACTGATTCTCTCAACTTTTTCCTTACCAGCAGGGGATTGGCTATTAATAGATCCTTGGACACATTGCACTCTCCTCATATTTGATTTGCAGCTTTGGAAAAAGGGACCAGCTGAATGGACCGCAAATCCCTTAAAGCTGCCCCCAGATCATAGTTTAAAGTCCCCTGTGAAGTATTTAACAGGAGACCATACAATGGTAACATTTTCCTTTTAGGGTACATCTCAATGAGGCCAAACCCAACTCCTGTTGCACAGCAACGATTGGAAGACAATTTGGCAAGTTTAGGGTCTTCTTCCAGATGAGCGCCTCTACTCGATCATAATCCATTTCACGAAATATAGATGCTATTTCCGTTCCATACATTATTGTAGGCACTACCTTCAAGTTGTAAAAATGTAACATTGGAACCAACCTGCAAAATTTCTTATGTTTCTTGGTCATCTGGACTTCCCTATTCCGCCTTCACTTTTAGTCTGCCCCAAACATTCTCCTTATTAGGTGTTTCATCTAAAACAAACCCCAAATTGACAAGGTTCAATCTAGGTAACGCTGTTTCATTTTGCAGCAACCTTCTAAAACCAAGAGGCTTTCAGCCATTCCCACTGAACCTTAACACATTTGTTTTGGAACAATGTATTACTCATTCATTTTGCAGGTTATAGCCAGTAGGGCGTCTGGAAAAGCCCAGCGTGCAGTTTCGCCCAAAGGCGAGAGCGATTGACTGTGTCAAATGCCATGGAAAAATCAATAGCCAAGACAAAAACCTGACGCGATGAGTTATTCCACTCAAATTCTTGTACAGTGGAAATGACAAAACCATTCAGCGAAGTCAAGATACC
Organism: Ambystoma mexicanum; assembly: GCF_040938575.1. Taxonomy (NCBI): domain Eukaryota; kingdom Metazoa; phylum Chordata; class Amphibia; order Caudata; family Ambystomatidae; genus Ambystoma; species Ambystoma mexicanum. The sequence continues at coordinate 328,128,870 of NC_090929.1, forward strand.
CATTCTAAAGCTGGTCTGGAATTTCAACAAGCGTCCAGCATCCACTTCCCATGTTTCCAATTCCTGCAACAGTAAGCTAGCAAAGATTTTACTTTCACTATCCAGCAGCCATGTAGGCCAGTAGTTGTGCAGGCTGTTCCTGTCACCTTTCTTAAAATTGGGAACAATCACAGAACACTTACTTCCACAAGCTTGGGGTCTTCTTGTTTCCCAAGACTGATGAAAAGATCAAAAACAAGATAACTGCCTATACCCTTGGGTTGAACTTTAAGATAACATTTGATAGTCAATTAGGTACAGCTGCTCTCACATTTTAAGCCTTTATGATAAGGCCTTAAATAGTATCCACCCCCATGTTCAAGACCCACGGGCTATTAATAACTGCAAGCTCCACTGATACCAAAGGGCGCCTATAGATCAATTCAAAATGTTTACCCTATACCTCCCCAAAGATGGGGTTATCTTGTTTATCATCCTGTGGACAAACTAGAGCATTCACCACCCACCAGAAGTAACATGTATCCTTATCAATAACCATGCGTAACATTCTTTCACCTTCTAAGAGAGACCAATAATACATGTGTGACTTATACCAGCTCTAATATACTAGTCTTAATTTTTTAATCCGTTCCCTCATTGATTCCAAACACTCCTCCTGGGACCTTCTCACATGCCGGATTTCCCACTGTAGTCTCTTTGTCATTTCCTGTACCATTTGATCAAACTGATGTGTGGGCAGCCTAGATTTCCTGGCCCCCCACCTACCAGCTACACAGCATCTATCCAGTGGGAAATTAAAGGAGCCCATCTTTAATATATCAATTTTGTCTGGTAAAGACATGGAGGTTATCATATTGGCAAAAGGTTCCTGGCACCTATACCCTCTACAAATCCTTTCCCCCAATCTATTCCCACCATTTGATAAAACCATATTAGAGAATCCAGTCTGAACATTACATTGGGTTCTAACCTCAAATTTAGCTATTAACGGATTATGGTGACTTAAAGTTGTCTGTGGGATTTTCAGTTCCAAACAAGCACTGCACAATCTATCTGACACCATAATATAATCAATACACGAAGAAGTAAAAGCATTCTTCCATGTATCTTTCGTGGGTATATCTCCTAGAACATTACCATTAATAATCGATAATCCCTTCTTATCGAAAAAAAAGCCATTCTTTACCGTCCAGTCGAGCATGTGTTGTTAATCGCCCACGACCCTCACTCTCCGAACATAAAGCATTCAAATCACCACTCAACACCAGTGATCAACGTGACCGGTGGGGGTTGGGAGCAGTGCTCCTCTACTTTTATTTTTTAAGTTTAACTGTTCCTATACTTTTATTTTAAAAAGAAACCATTCCAGAATGGTTTCGTTTTAAAATAAAAGTGTAGGAATAAGTTGAATCTAGCACATTCCCTTAAACAGCAGGTTTGTTTGTTTGGGGGTTTGGATAGCACCTAGGAGGGAGGGTGCTGATGGAGTTAGTGGAAAGCGGGGGCAGGCCAGCAGGGAACATAGTTCCACTACTTCTTTTCGTACACTTCAACCACTCCTCAACACAATGTGAACACCAGATTGCTTGCAACAAAAATCTTCACAAATTTGTGTTAGGTTAAATAAAATCTGAGTAAATTGGACACACTTAGGGTTACTATAGATATTCACTATCAATACCGGGGATTCATTTAGCACATTCTTCAATCTTACTATACAGGCTAGTATACTGTAGACCTAATTCAAGATGACCTTTGACTCCAGAAAAATGTCATTCTTTATTGCTGTAATCAACCCACCTGAGGGTCTGACTCCCCGAACCTTCTCTGCCGGTTGCTGAAAGATCATATAACCATCCAAACCTACTGCCTTGATCAACCACATCTCTTGAAGTATTATTACATCCGCTGCCTCCAAAAAGTTACTTCTAGATAGGCTCATAAAGCCCAGGGAGTTTCAACTGATATGGGAAAACAGCTTAGCAACCTCCTCCATTGCTAAAGCCCCGTCCTCCTTTCACTCATTGGGATCCAGCCCCCTGGTAAAATCCTGGGGAGCCAATTCCAAACATCCCCAAACGCCTAATAGATTGCCCCTTTGTTCTAGAGCTGAATTACAATTCCTTGCCCCATCACAAGTCACTCTCAATTACCTCATCTGACCAAGCTGGTATTCTCTTCCCAGAAAAAATGAGTCTTCCTCCCTTCTTCACTCCTTATGGCCTTGTAGAGGGTACAAGTCGTATTCAAGATGTCTCACAAGGTCAGCCATGCCATTATCAGGTTCACTACCAATCTAGATTTCATACATGTTTGAACTACCCCTGTCCGCCTGATATTCGGAAAGAATATTCACTCAATATCCATGGTACTAATCAGGCGTAACTGGGGGATTTCATGTAATAACTTCCACACATTACTACGATTTAACAGTACTTCTTCAGGAATAGCAAAGAGGCACTCCAACACTAAACCTTTCCTCTCATCACAACTTGTTACCTCAGGCATATTTCCTTTATTGGAGAGTTGTTGGTATCCCCCCCCCTCCTCAAGTACCAAAGTATTCTTACTGTACAGAAAGCCTGCAGACCCCACATTATTCGAACAGGCTTTGGTTTTCCCAGCAGGCTACCTTGACACGTACAACCTGGAGCCACAGGCCCAACTGCCTTGGATATACAATAATTTAATGTTAATTTTGTATTTATATAAGACTATGAACCCTCAGGTATCTGAGCGCCCTTATTATTACTCATAGTGTGTGGTGCTCATTTATCGACATCGGAAGGATGAAAGGCTGAGTTTGACCGTGCCGGGTTTCAAACCTGCGTTGGCAGGTTCTGCACGGATGTCAAAGCGATACACTCTGCTTGCTGTGCTATCTGACGATCACCTTCAATTACTGTCCTAGACAGTGAATTACCTAATTGGCAGTCCTGATAGTCCTTTTCATCAGCCTGTAATGCATAGGGCCTTCTAGGAACCCTATCTAGATTCAAAGCCCCCCAACAAAACTTGGGTTTGCCTCCCCACTTCATTCAAGATAGCACAAGAACTTTGATTTGGAAACTCCACACTTCTCAAAATTACTTCCGCCCCGGAAGGAAAGATGATTATCTTCGGTCACTTCTTGC